>NW_028281361.1:717500-1050000 GCF_059751285.1 Brachycentrus maculatus
ATATATGTAAATACCATTCTTGGAACTCACAATGAATTAAATTTAATCGTATAAATTAACCTAACTTAACCTACATAATAATCTAAGTTTTGAATTTTTGCATTAGTATTCTTTATGTCCCTAAAAGTACACCTCCAAAGTTCCCCCTCCTTGGGTACCCACGACCCCTAACCTTCTTCCACCGCTAAATATGTCCTAAAATATTTTTTATCCTTATATATATTTTTAACGATCATGATTTAAGTTTAAGCAGTAACAGTTTTTGTAGAAAATGAAATCAAATTATTTTTAAAGTTGTTTAATGAATTACCTATGATAATTTATCGGTTTTCTTTGTTAATCGGTGATATATATTTTATTTTATTAAAAAAAAAAACTGTGTAAAAATAAAACTCTAGTGTTTAAAGTCCCTGCTTATTTTCAGATTACAATGTTGGCTTCTAATCCCTTCATTATAGACGATATTTCAGTTACACATATTCTGTAAACAATTCATGGAATGAAAAATAAATAAAACATGTTTACAGTGCGTATTTACAATCATGTAAACAAGATTACAATAGAACGCTAAGAAAATAGAAATACTGACATTTTTCTGTTTTGAATATTGAATGCATTAACTGGATCATATTGATATATTATTTCGAGAAATAAAAATACTTTGTGTTCTGATCCATTCACATTTTTATTGACCAACTAGTTTCGGCAACAACCCGTTGCCCTCTTCAGGGTTTATATAATAATAATAATAATAAAACCCTTATCCGCACCCCAATGGTGCATAGGGCACTGCGTCATATAAACGCAGTGTTATCTTGATGGTTTACACATGAAGGAAAGGTGATCAGCCCTCCGCTTCAGGTACCCAGTCCAGGGTAATATTGAATAAATATGACAGTGAAAAAATCACTTATATTTATTTTACCCCCCTTGGGAATCGAACCCGGGACCTCCAGAACGGTAGCCGAGCGTGCTGACCATTACACTACGGAGGCGGACGAAAGGGTTTATATAATATTAATAAATTAAACCCTGAAGAGGGCAACAGGTTGTTGCCGAAACTAGTTGGTTAGTAAAAATGTGAGTGGATCAAAACACAAAGTATTTATATTTCTCGAAATAATATGACAATTTATATTATCCACTGACACTTCGTGATGGAATTGCATTTTAATATATTATTAGATTAAAACCAATATTTTTAGCTTTTCCACTTTATTTTTATTGTCACCAGTCTGATGATGTCGGTAACGACGAACCGGTCGCTGGTCAACAATTTTTTCATTTCTATTATAAGCCACAAAATACCGCTTTGTAGGCATTTGGTATAAAGTATAAATCTGCTGAGTTACCTACTATGTTTTGTATTATATATGTACATATATATATTTCAAAATATCATATCGTTAACCAAGCAATTACCGTGGATCTTCCTCGAAAGACATCTACAGGAAGACTAAAAAATTCATGGATGCTGCAGAAAGATAACATGATTCGAAGGCGTGGCCTAGGTGACCTAGAACTCGAGGACGAGGAGAGCTAACTCCAACAGTCTGCAAAGACGATAAGTAGGGATGGAGCCAAGAAGAAGAAGAAGATATATGTCGAAATACATTATATGCACAAGGCATACATAGTTTGTCGGGTTGCGGTCCCACGGTTAGTCTTACGGTTTCTTGAGTCAGAGCTACTGGTTTCAAATCCACTCTACCACAATTTGATACCTATTTCTAATTATGCACCGCTTAGTCTCATAGAAATCATATAAAATTGTATTAAGTACATATTTTTGTAGATAAAAAAATACTAATATTTCTCTTTTCATTACAAAAATTGTTTTTACCGTTTGTTAAAGATGGTTATTTATTTACTATACGTAAGATATTTCGTCCGCCTCCGTAGTGTAATGGTCAGCACGCTCGGCTACCGTTTTGGAGGTCCCGGGTTCGATTCCCAAGGGGGGTAAAATAAATATAAGTGATTTTGTTCACTGTAATATTTATTCAACATTACCATGGACTGGTAACTGAAGCGGAGGACTGATCACCTTTCCTTCATGTGTGAACGATCAAGATAACACTGCGTTAATGTGACACAGTGCCCTATGCACCATTGGGGTGCGGATAAGGGTTTTATTATATTATACGTAAGATAACAATATTAAATTTACTATAATGTGTCCTCGCTGGGTTTTTCCGTGCCAAGGGCACATTTTAGAATTATTGTTTAAAGAAAATTTGTTAGTTTTTAATTAGTCTTTTCTAATTACAATCCGCTTCGGTTTACAGAAACAATATAAAATTGAAGTATTTTTGTAAATAATAAAAACACATTTTTTTAAAACTGAAAATTGACCATTTGTCACTTGCGATAGTATACGAGGGGTCGATATGTTGTGTACACATTCATACAATATGTACGAATTCTTTCAACGCAAGTCCTCGGTCGGCGGCAACGATTTGTCACACGCTACCTACTCGTACAATGCAACAAATAATATAACACGACGTGTGATTTTAAATGGGTAAGTGTGTCAAATGCAAGGGCGGACTGCGGGGGGATGATTGATTCCACCATAGGACTAGCTTAATAATAATTTAAAGGGTTTCTCTATATAATTAGGGCCACGGTTGATTATAAAGGGAATTTATAAAACATGGAAATTACGATGGCGTTGGGGTCGGCTTGCGAACGAACTCTACATAAATAATTGCAATCATTTTCTCGTAACCTACATGAAAAAAATACTCTATTATGGGAAGTTGTTTAATCAATTTTTCTACATCTAGTACGGCACAAACACTATTGCATTATTTGCAAATTTAAGCGTGTGTAGTCGACATAAGGAAAATTAACTTGGTTATTTATTACGCCTGGTCCTATATTTTACCTAAAAGTGTAAAACAATAAATGTTTCTGTTTTTATATTTAATATGCAAATTATTGTATTTTAATAAAGTTCTTTCTTGATAATTTATGATTTTGGTGAATTGATACACATTATTACTTTGCAAAAACCTATTTAGATTTATAAATATGGAGATTAAAATTATGAGAGAAGAAGTAATACAGGGAAAAATAAACGGTCCTCTTAATACAGTGATTATAAATACAAATACATCCATGAAACCAAACTGGCGGTTATGAAATGTTAGCGCCAACACAGATATATCGCTCACTCCTTTCAAGAACGTCATAAATAAAAAATCGTCAATTTTCAGTTGTGCGTGTTTTCAGAATGCCCAGAAAATGTACTATATCCCAGTAAAAGAGGCATATTTTTAACTTAATATTTACCCGCTATAGGGCAGAAAGTGTTGTTTTTGCATTTTGAATAAAAGGTATTGTTTAATTGTTTTTTTTTTAAATATACTAAATATTTTTCAAATGGAGAAAAAAAACATTCAGGTTCCTAAAAAGATCTGTTGCACATTAAAAAGTTAAGTAAGTGGCTTGATATTTGTTTTTAATACATTGTATTGTATTTTTAAACTTTAAAAACGCTCTCCTGAAAAATCAAGTTTTTTTTTATTTATGACGTTCTTGAAAGGAGTGAGCGATATGTAAGTAAAATATATAATTGGCTGAATACTAATGAAAGCGGAGTGAACGCCGTTGAAATGAGATCCCGTTTATTTAAATAAATATGTGGCAAATTGCGATCCCATTAAAATGAAAATATTATATATGAACGTAAGGATGGGTTAAGGGTTATTCAAAAGATTGCGAAATACTATTTGGAAATGTGGATCCAGTGGATGACGAGAGAATGACTTAGAGGTATATGTAGCAAATGCAAAAGGAGAACAGAATAAGAACGGCCAAAAAGAATTTGGTAGGAGCAAATCAATAGAAACCTAAAATCTGGTTGTGTCTAAATTCTATATATGTGATATGTATGAAAAATCGGGGGGCATGTGTGAAAAATGTATGAATGTAGCACAAAAACTAGACACTTGAGATTTCAACCCAAGCTCTGCCAACCACCAAATACTAAAGTACATAGTTTTTTTGTATTAATTATAACATAATTAGTCTTGGGTAATACAAATCTTGAAATTAAGTTATTATTATTTAGGTAATACGTTATTTTGTATGTTACATTAAACGTTATAAGTTATTTTGTACGTTACATTACGCGTTATAATTATTTTCATAACCCTTTGGCTATTTAAACTGTGAGCAAGGAACTAGACGGGTTAAACATCGAGCAATAGAATTTATAGATGAAACAAAAAAGGGATGAAAGCTAGAATATAAAAGTAAAAAGGCAAAAATCGTCTGAAACAAAGATGTATGTGTAATGAAGCATGAAGGGAGATTATATTTCCCGGAGTTGCCAGTCGGGACCCCCGTCCTAGGGGGGGTGACTTCGCAAACTTACCCCAACAAATATAAATAAGAATCGATCTAAAAACTTCCCGTTGTGCGCGAGGATAAAAACAATACAAGTTTCGCCAAGAAACGGAATTAGCGGTAAAGTCGGCGGGAAGTTTTCTTATAATGTCAGGTAGCTGGGACGGGAACGGGAGAGCGGGTTATGGCGCTGGAGATCTCTCTCTCTCGGTTTCAATCCTGGGATTGGTTTGCAGCAATTTCCTCTGTTCTTCTCTTCCATTCTTCCCTGTCTAGGAGAGATACAAATGCAAGAATGTAACTACCCTTACACATGGAAAGGTTAACATTATGCTATTATAATATCCAATACATACATTTTGGTCGTTTAGACCGCTTCTACAGCTCTATGCGTTAGAATGGAGTTCACAACTATTTAAGATTGGTACAATAAAGTGTCATTTCATTTTTTTTTAAAGAATTTCGCGTGTCGTAACAATGATAACTTAAAGTAATAAACTTCGAGCATCGATACTGTGATTTTTTACAGCTTCTGCAAGCTATAATTACTAGGTCAACAGGGCTTTTTACGATAAAACAAAACAACTGTTCATTAGAATACGAAATTACAATTTATCGTTAATTTTTTTTCCTTTCTTAATGTGAACAAAATTAGATTTTGAAAAACTTAGTCTTTTACAAACATTCACGAATGAAAATATAAAACCAATTATGGGATTTCATAACGAAAATATTATAACCAATGAAAAATTCGAAAGATGTTTTTCCAAATTCATCACCATTATTGTCTATGTTCCTATTAAACCAAGTCCCCGCCCTTTTAACCCCCCACCCTCTAATAATTACCCCACTTATCTCTAGCAATATCCGAATAATTTGCTGCTCGTTAGTTTCAGTGATCACCTGTGGATGAAAACATCTGTAGTTTTCGAAACTAGTCGTGTGAAATGAAATAAAACGCAATTTGTGCCCTAATACAAGTCTAAAATTTTTAATAATCAACACGTAATTCCACAAAGTTAATAAATAAATAATAAAATTACAAAAATGTTACAAGCCTGTAGATTTAGTGATGCAACGGTATTTCTAAGCATCGAACCCATTCCAGTCAGATATTAGAAGGAACTGTGAATCGAGAAGGTTCCCGAGGTACTCGGGATATTTGCGTGGTCGTTTTATGATGCGAGGTTTGGAGCAAGCATAAGGGATGCATAATATATGGTGATCTTCCTACATCGCCCACATACCTGATGACGAGGCAAAGTACCGGATATTTTTAGCCACGACATTCACGAAACAAAGCCGACACACGCGTCCTTTAGGAATGACTCATTAGGGATATAATAGGGGATAAAAAATTGATCCAGTCCACGATCCATTAAGAAAAAAATATAAAATGAAAAAAGGGAGGACTAGGTACCAATGTTGCTCTAGTTTTTTGTTGAATTTATCGCTGTGATAACGTCATGAACAGTTGACGAATCCATATAATCTTCTCACCTTATTGTTTTTGTAGACTGTTTGAGTCAGCTCTCCTCAGGTTGAAGATCCTTCTATCATATACAACGTTATCTAGGTGGTTCGATTTTATGGGGAACGAGAAAATATGAAGTAGGATACAGCAACCCATGGTCACAACTGTCGCCGAGAAAAGGGGATTTGGTTGGCTAGGCTAAGTACCTCATATGCTTCCTGAGACCTTTAATCAAGCTTCCTCTTTTACAAGGCATCTTGTTCCCACCGCTCGGGACATCCACTGCTGACGATTTGTCGCAGATCTGATTTGGGAGGAAGCAGAGATGCTGGCAGCAGACAGAAGAGGACGGATGCAGTTTTCGAACTCCATATACCCCACATAGAGCGATATGGATTAAGTAAGTTAAGTATGCACACAGCGATCCATGAAAAGATGCATGCTTGGTTTAAGCCTAAGAGTAAAAAAAAAGGAATGAAGAAATTAGAAACAGATCCAGAATAGCGGATATTATGGATCACGTAGTAAGACTCAAGTGCCAATGGGCAGGACCTGTTACAAGGTGGACCCCACAAGATGGACTCCTAAAATTTTAAGATGGAAACTTTAGGAGAATACAGCATTCTTTCATTTTTACTCTGGTCACACAATCTACATTATAACGGCCATACGCCACCAAAAACCAGCCAGAATTAAAATAGCAACTTGCTATAAAAGTTAGGTATCGTTTTGTACCGAGCGCAACTGAATATTTTAGGAGCTATTTTTTTAAACGTTTGTGTGACGTGGTGTAATAATTACACAATAATGAATCATCAAGAAATATTACAAGGAAGAAAAGGGCATGAATTACGAAACCATTGTGTTTACATTCGCCTCGTCAAAAATAACGCATTGTGATACGATACTAGAAAAATAGCACTATTAGAATGGCTCTTTCTTTTGAAGTAACGTGCCACGTGTTCCATTTCAGGAGGCCTCCTTTTTATGCGGAACTAAGGTACAAATTACAGCACAAAGGAAGCGGCCAGCACGAGAAGTCAAAATTGTTACCATGCAAATTGAAATGGAAATTATAGACTTATCGGCGAAACACATTTATATGGTAATACAGAATGGAAAGTGGGGGAATGCTGTGTACCGCGTAGCAAAGGTCAGGAAAGGACAACGGATGAAATAAAGAATAAAAAAGGCTAATTAGGTGTAAGGAAAGCAATAATAATTGTTCATTTTAATGGGCGCTCCAACACGCTAAAGTGTCACTCAAAATTACTCGGTGTAAGAAATATTCTCGGAAAGCCGAGTTTTAAATTGTTCTCATCAGTTTTTTTTCAAATGTTATACATTCATGAGATTCTTTCACGGAATCTAAGGGATATTAGGTCTAAAAATGAATATTTTAGATATATTCAATTAGACTGAAAGCAGCAAATGATAACACTTCTGGTACTAACTGCATTGTATGGAAGTGAAGCACGGAGCTGGCAAAAAAAGGATTGCCTTATTTTTACATTTGCATATTGATGATATTCTTTTGTCATAAGAGATTATTTGAATGATTACTTTGAGGACATTGTAGCACAGGTTTTTGGCAATATATTTAATGATATTGTTTTTTTTGTTTTTATTTAATAAATAACTATGTTAAGGGATAAGGCGCTATCCATGGAGTTGCCAAAAGAAGGATGAAAAGATGACTGAAAACAGTCGAAATGCGATCCCTCAGACGAATGTGCGACAAAACGACGTACGATGGACGTTCGAATGGTAAAATAAGGAAAGAAGTCAAACACGTGACAAAATTAAAAAGGTGTGTTTAGATGATTTGAACATATGGAACATGACTGAGAAATGTGCGCTAAAACAAATATAGTTGGAAATCGAAACGGAAGAATACCGAGAAAAACTTGGCTTTCAAATACTTAACTTTAATTGAACAGGTTCAGGAGTCGTATAATCGGTGCGTATGTATGAGGAATGTGAAAAAATTAACGTAGAAGAGGCGAAAAATGTTTGCAAAGGCAGAGTGGCGTGGCGTTCTATTTTCATTGCCAACCCTGCTGGAAACGGCGTGGGAGTAAGTTAGTTATTTTTCAAATATTAGCGATTTAAGACTTACCAGCAGTCGTAGTGCTCGCCGCTAGGTACCGTTCTGAAACAAAGAAAAATATAATTAAAAACAAAGAAAATAATACGTACCTACACACGAATTACCACCTATATTATCACCATAAAATAGAGATAAACACCGATATTGATTTGAACTTCCAAATTTCCAAAAAAAAAATGTAATTTGGATTCATGAAGCTTTTCTAAACACGTCGGATGCTGCGTACGCTGTGATGACGATGGTTTGTGGACAGTATTACAGCATCCATATTTGGGACTGATCAGCTATATAAAATAAAACACTAGGAAATATCCAAGTTCATTACACTTTTATTTTATAAAAGTTACTATTTAAAAAAAATCACAGTTGTACCTACTTATGATTCAAAGTAGTATTAAAAATCTTGTTTGAAAACTTGAGTACACATCGCGCGCACAGACTATGACAGCGCGCCGCGCAGGCTTGCCAACTTGCTAGTCTTATGAATAAAATATGTGGCCAGATATTCACACTGACGGTATATGTGGTACTAATATGAATATATATAAAAATAATTTCATCTGTAGATGAAAAAAGCTGTAGTTTTCGATACAAGTCGTAATGAAATAATCAACATTCGTTTCACAAAGTTAATGCCGAATCAATAAATAATGTAATATGAATACTTATATATATGTAGTACTTTTTACAATTCCAACTTTATATAATATACAATATAACGTCCAATTTGATTTGCAAGACGTTCAATATGATTTGTAGGCGTTCAAATTGATTTGTATGACGTTTTTTGATTTTTAAAACGTTCAATCTGAAGTAAAAAAACCTGTATTTTAAACGTAATGTCAAGTATACAAAAACGCCAAAATAACATTAAGTTCTACGGTAAAAGAAACGCTCGGCATTCAAATAGAAATATCAGGCACAATACTTCGCTAACGACAATAATTTGCTGGAATCGTGTCGCGCTTCTTGGCGGCCGAACGAGTGGCCGTCGGGAGGTGCGAAGAACGGGTAATTATTCGCGGAAGGTAAATATGGGTGACCCCAAACACGAAGTCGCACCGCCGACCGCGAACCGCGAACCATCGGACCGCTGCGCGCTGACCCGACGCGACGCGCCTAACTCCGCCATTTCGTGATGGCTCATTTCCATTCATTGCGACCGAAGCGAAGAGTTAATTTTAGCATAATTTCACAATGATTAACTGCTTTACTAATGAATTTGGTATTCAATTTATAACTCGTCATAATTTATAAAGTTAAACGATTACTCACAACATTTTTGGGTAGGTAGGTTCAAAGTTTTTATGCCAAATCTACAATACATTTTTCTGGAACCAATAATCCGTACTGAAGCCAATAAGAGTGAGCGAGAAAACAGATACGGTATAAAGTTCGGATTTCGGCTATTCTCGGCTCATATCAGCTAGATGCGAATAAGCGCGCGGTTATTTAAAAAAAAACATACATTAATCGTGTATTTTTAATCATTTGGTCCAGATTTGTTAATTTTTATTTGGAGTCGTTAGGCAAGCCAGGCTTATGGGCTTCTATGGAAGTACCGCCACTGGTTCAAATCCTTGTTCACAAATTTGGTGTTCTCCTCTTTTAGGGAGTTATTTTGAATTTTTTACATCTCTACATATATGAAGAAGAAGAATATTCTCCTCTTCTTCTTTCACTTCTCATCGTTTCATCGTACATGTATTCATTTATGTATTGTATATTTGAAACATAAACAAAAAATCTTACAATGGCTGTTTTTGGGAGGGTGTAAATAATACACAATATGGTACGAAGCTTATTACAAATATTCAATTCCATAAAAATAGGTGAAAAATTAAATGAAGGGTTTTTTTTTTAATTCGCTAAGAAACTTAAAGCAATGAAATTAAATAAAAAGCGGAAAATTATCTATTTATTTGAATTAAAAATTCACCCTAAAAAAACATTCATACTCGGACTACTCATCGGACAAATGTCGATAACATCTTCCTGCAAAGTGTAATGTTGAAAATAAATAGGTTATTTGATTGATGAATCAATGATCTCATAAAATCACCAATAATCTCATGTTGTTTGTTTGTAAGTAATCGATAGTTTTTAAATTATAATAAAAAGGAAAACTCGTAAACTTATAAATGCTTTTGCTGCTTTTTATTTCTTTACTAAGATAAATTAATGGTATTCTAAGGACAACCAATGAAAGAATTGTCAGGGAAGGATAGTTTCATAAATCGCTCACTACTTTCAACAACGTCATATATCAAAAAACTTGATTTTTCATGAGATCGTTTTTAAAGTTTAAGAATATAATGAAATGTATTAAAAATAGATATCAAGACACTTCTTGAACTTTTTACTGTGCAACAGATCTTTTTAGGTAAAACTTGAAGGTTTTTTCTCCATTTAAAAATATTTAGTATATTTAAAAAAATTAATTAAACAATACCTATTCTTCAAAATGCAAAAACAACACTTTCTGGCCTGTAGCTGGTAAATATTTAGTTAAAAATATGTCGCTTTTGCTGGGATGTAGTACATTTTCTGTGCATTCCGAAAACGTGCACAACTGAAAATTGACGATTTTTGATATATGACGTTGTTGAAAGGAGTGAGCGAATATCTTCCCTTGCACACCAATAAAGCCGTATTTCGTACATCACTACAAACGTAGATGTGTGTATGTATCGGTTCAACATATATTTTATTGTATGCCCGTGTATTACGTTGACAACTTTCTTAATTGAAACTTGCTATGAGTTGAAATAAAAATTATTTGCAACAAAGTATTCGCGAACTCATATAAAGGAAGAATTTAATAATTCTACACTTTATTCCGCTGAATTTTCACGTCCTTAATATTACATAAACACGTGTTTCATTTAATTTAAATTATAACGAACTTCCAACAAGAAAATGTACCAAGTAATTTGAATGTTTTGGATACGTTATCCTTTATTCTTGATGTTACCGCAGGCAAATTGTATTTTGTGTACGTACATATATTAATATAACAGACACATTAATAGGAATCAGAGACTTTCGGGGACAAAAACAAGTTTTCTGAATGTGGCTAAGGGCAATACGAGTTCCCACGTGGAGGTGGCGAAGTTTTCGAGAGCCTGATAAAGAAACGTTCATTTAACCCATCCGCACATCAGTTTTAATTTTTATTTTTTAATATGTATACAATATAGTAATTGAATGTATCCCTAGAAGTAAAAAAAAGTTTCCCCGTCCGGAGGGGAGGTGACACGGTTTGTCAAACAATGACGAGCTAATATTTTGCACCTAATAAAACGAGAACAAACATAGAAATAATCATATAATTTTTTAGCATCTTATCAAAGATGAAGAAGAATATTGAAGTCTGGGCATTCACAGGGCTGACGATAGTCATAGGCTGGTTTAAGTGATCACTTAACACATGTGTAAAATTCACCAATTCTACCCATTATTGACAACCATACTACTCAAATTTTTGGAAATTCTATATATATATATGAACCAATTTAGAAACATTGTTCTTGAATCACTAGAACTTTACTAGAGGCATCTATTGGTGAGATGTAAAGAAGCTTTTTATTGAGGATGAACTCTTATATTAGTATGTGAGGTCCGAATCCTGGATTATAATCACACACATGAGAAATGCCAGAAAATATCATTTTCATTTTTATTATTTTAGATTATAATTTGACCAGTTAATTTATTTACAACATTATGAGTGTGTCCAAATACTTGTTCACAAATCTGGATTATCTCCAATCATAGGAGTTATTTTTCATATTATTTTTTGACATCTCATCAAAGATGAAGAAGAATAATTTATTTTCGTGGTATAAATCAGTCCTGCAAATCATAACGCTCATACTTTTGATGTATCAAAGGCGTTCAAAAACAGTAATAAAAATTCATTGTCTCATAAAATTAAAACTGTTACTGTTTTACCAATAAATATGGTACATAAAACTATTACGCACGTATTTTATCGTGTGTCTAGATCAGAGACGTGAAAACTTGAAAAAATATTATGCCAGGGATGTTACGTTTTGAATTTTAACTGATTTTAGATGATATTTTAATCAAAAGGATAATTCTATCCTTACAGGGACATCTTAGGTCAAGTGCCGTCAAAAAATTTGTGTAAAAATAATAAGACGTAAGATGTTTTAGTGATTTTACCATCTAATATTTATTTAATATTACCCTGGACTGGTCACTGAAGCGTAGGAGTGATCACCTTGCCTTCATGTAAGTAACGATCAAGATAACACTGGGTCAATACGATGCAGTGCCCTATGCACTAATGGGTGCAAAAAAGGGTTAGAAGAAAATATCACACGAAAGTTTATTTATCATATGAACACCCACGGACGGAGGTGTGGCTTAAACCTCGGCTGGTATGCGAATTTAAATATTCTCAGCCTCCAAGGTATGGCGGCTGGTATGCCGATGGGTTAAGCGCTGAGAAGTTTGCGGTATATCAGTTGGGCGGCCGGCTGAGCTGCCAACAGGCTGTGACACGCGTTTAATTAAGTCGGGCCGATGGCGACCCCTGCACGTGGCCACGTGGGCGGGAGGGGGGAGGCGGAGAGGGGGGAGGAACAGGAAGTTAGACACGCTGCTGATGGAATCTTTACAGGACTCGGGGATATTAGCCGGGAACTTGTCAAAATACCCGAACAACAAGATTGGCAAATCGGATAGGGCGAACATTCTGCTACAAGATTAAGCCGAAGAAGACTTCGGTGAATTTAGAGTGTGACTAGCGATAGACGATCATGTAATCTCATTGTACCTATATATATATATATATATATATATATATATATATATATATATATATATATATATATATATATATAATATATATATATATATATATATATATATATATATATATATATATATATATATATATTACAAGTTTGACGCATATACTCTATTTTTTATTTTTTTACAACATTTTGAGTGCGTCCAAATACTTGTTCACAAATCTAATTTATCTCCAATTTTAGGAGATATTTTTCATATTATTTTTTTAACATCTCATCAAAGATGAAGAAGAATATAAACAGTTAATAAAAAGCTTCTTTTCAACTCACCAATAGATGTCTCTATTGAAGTTCTAGTGATTCAATAACAACGTTTCGAAATCGGCTCACATATATAGAACTTCCAAGAATTTGAGTAGTGTGGTAGTCAGTAATGGGTAGAATTGGTGAATGTAACACGTGTGTAAAGTGATCACTTAAACCAGCTTTTTAAATCACTTAAACAAGATTTTGTTCGTTGAATGATTTATAAACCTTGTACATAATAAGTAAAATAAGTAATAAATGAATTCCAATCCAAAAAAACAGAATATCATATATTTTACATCTCATCAAAGATGAAGAAGAATATGGAAGTCTGAGCATTTATTTATTCTTCTTCTCTTTGAAGAAATTTCAAAAAATGATATGAAAATTAACTCCTATAATTGCAGATAATCCAGATTTGTGAACAAGTATTTGGACACACTCAAAATGTTGCAAAAGAATATGATAGTTCGGAAGTCCTGTAAATATCCAGACTTAAATATTCTTATTATTTTTGACATCTTATCAAAGATGAAGAAGAATGTGGATGTCTGGATATTTACGGGGCTGACGACCGTCATAGGTTGGTTTAAGTGATCACTTTACACACGTGTGACATTCACCTATTTCGCCCTTTATTGACATCCACACTACTAAAATTCTTGGAAGTTCAATAAATATGAACCAATTTCGAAACGTTGTTTATTAAACAGAAACTCTTATATTAGTATGTGAGATCCGAATCCTGGATTATAATCACATAAATGAGAAACGCCAGAAAATATCATTATCATTTTTATTATTTTAGATTATAATTTGACCACTTAATTTATTTACAGCATTTTGAGTGTGTCCAAATACTTGTTCACAAATCTGGATTATCTCCAATCATAGGAGTTATTAAAATAAAATAATACGAAAATAACTCCTATAATTGGAGGTAATCCAGATTTGTGAACAAGTATTTGGACACACTCAAAATGTTGGTTTTAGTCTAGTCTTTTAGTCTAATATTTATTTAATATGACCCTGGACTGGTTCCTGAAGCGGAAGGCTGATCACCTTTCCTTCGTGTATTTAACGATCAAGATAACACTGCTTCTATACGATACAGTGCCTTATGCACCATTGGGGTGCGGATAAGGGTAAGAATCAGAATCATGATGACAGTCAACAGTCCGCCTTCTCCTGAGGAGTTTTATGTGGTTTCCTCCCAGCAATGAGCAAATGCTGAGAAGTTCCTATTTGACCCACACTAGATTATCCCTCCTGTTCCCAACACAGATTCAAATAAAAACATATTTAATTAGCTAGAAGAAACAAAAATCCACTAAATGATCTATAAACCTTGTACATAATAACCAAGGTAAATAATAAATGCAATTTCTATCTAAAAAAAAAGAAAAAAAAAATCAGAATCAAAATGTTGTTACATATTCTTCATGAGTTATGAGGAAAAATAACTTCAACATTGGGTGGAACTTGTAGCCAATGGCAAAAATTATCTCGACAGAGTCTTCCAAAAGAACGGGCCGTGTGCATGGTGCATGGCCCGACACTTGAACATGTCATGTAACAGATACACCATGCCCCCATTGTCCGGGCGATTGTTGTGCTGCCGGGAACCTGTGACAGCAGGACACAGGACCAGTTGGCGGACAATAAGGATCACGTTTCGGCAGGAAGGAGTCGTAAGCTATATGTGCCACAGGAGAAAGCACAAACCGTTCACCGACCGCATAAACATCACGATATAGACAGGACAAGTGGCGTTTAACCGGCGTCGGATGATAACAAATATTTATCAAAAGAATAACATTATTATTATTTTATGTTTTTGTTTTGAAGATTGAAAGTATTAACTTTGTGCATCATATTGATATATGATTTCGAGAAATAAACCTGATATATGACATTAATTAAACCCTGAAGAGGGCAACAGGTTGTTGCCGAAACTAGTTAGTTAATAAAAATGTGAGTGAATCAAAACACAAAGCATTTTTATTTCTCGTAATAATATAATAACATTATTATTATTAAATCTTGGAAAAAAGACTATTATACCATTAATTATATAAAACATTAAACCTTGAGTGTAAGTCCCTCTCCAAGCACAAGAGCTCAGTCTCTTTTTTGGAGAGGCACAGCGAATCTAAAACTTTAAGTTTGCCATATGTATAAATGTTTAGAAATTGTATTATGTTGTACTTAAAAATGTAACTATATTAAATAAATTAAAAATTAAAAAAAGCTATTCATAAACGGATAACGGAGGTGGGTAGATCTAAAATAGATCACATCATTCGGTCATGTCGTATTCGATTGCACGTCATAAACAAATTTCATTCACATAGCTTCGTAAATACATTTTGTAAAATGTAAGTTTTGTACTGACATTTCTTAGTGGAACTGAATTTTATATAATAAAATAACATTTATTTAATTTTTTCCACATGAATTTTATTTGACCAGCAACCAGGTTTCGTCGTAACCGACATCATCAGACTGGATGACTTTATGTCATATTTTTAAAAATTAATATCCTAAGTGAATACCACTTTTTCTTAAAATCGATTGTGACACGTCGCTCACTCCTTTCAAGAACGTCATAAATCAAAATGCTTGATTTTTCAGGAGAACGTTTTTAAAGTTAAATATAATACAATGTATTAAAAATAAATATCAAGCCACTTACTGAACTTTTTACTGTGCAACAGAACTTTTTAGGTAAAACCTGAAGGTTTTTTCTCCATTTGAAAAATATTTAGTATATTTAAAAAAATTATTATACAATACCTTTTCTTGAAAATGCAAAAACAATACTTTCTGCCCCGAAGCGGGTAAATATTAAGTTTAAAATATGCCGCCTTTGCTGGGATATAGTACATTTTCTGGGCATTCCGAAAACACGCAAAAGTGAAAATTGACGATTTTTGATTTATGACGTTCTTGAAAGGAGTGAGCGACGTGTCTCGATGCATTTAGCATAATTTTCAATACAATGTTAGAAAATGATGAGGCATGCATCGAAACACGTGAGACAATAGATTTTAAGAAAAAGTGGTATTTAGTAAGTAAAACTTAAATTAAAAATGGATAGATTTTACCACAAAGTGACTGCCGAATCAATTAATGAAAATATATATTTATCCTTAAAATATTTTCAAGGCGCAGAAAACAATCCTTATTCTGAACAAAAAAGAAGCCGGTAGAGCTCAAATAATGACGTCTTCGCTAATTCCAGCATTATCTGCTAAGACCCATTCAGGTATTAAAATCTGTTAAGCACAGCGGTATTCAGAATCAGTAGAAATGAATTATATAAAGGCAGCTTTCAAAATAAGAGCGATCTGCTCTCGAACCAAAGTCAAAGAAATCAATTCTTTCAAATATAATCTTTGCGGCCGAACAAAACCTGCATGAAAAGGAAAACGTTCATTTAAATCAGAGAACTGTCGTCTCAGCAGGAGTCGAAGGGGGATACTCGGGAAATGCAAGGCAGAACTTTTATTTTATTACTTTCATACTTCATGCAGCGACTCACGCTATCTAATAAGAGCGACGGCAAAATGGGGTGGCTCTGCTTGTGAATGTATTATACATACGTAGGTATATGTCACATAGTATTTGGATTAGAAAATAAAAAGGAAAATACGACACTCACATCGAGATAAAAAAGATTGTGAATACTCTTTAAAAACTAACATTTCCTCATGAAAAAACCATTAAATGAAACATTATTATTAATTTATAATTAAAATGTAACTTTGTTTTAAAATCACTATAAATATTTTATTATAACTTAATTATTTAAAAAAAATAAAGCCACTTGAGATCTACCTTGCCCTAACCGTCAAAATATTTTGAATATTGTTTAGTAGATAGTGTTTTAGTATCAATCAGTCTTGATAAAGAAGCGGTTGGCTTCGAAACCGGTAGATATTATAATTAAGTTATATTAAAATATTTATAGTGATTTTAAAACAAAGTTACATTTTAACTATAAAATGGAAAATCACAAATTTAGTGCTTCAAATATAAATTCTATTATTTTTAATTTTTTACCTTTCAACAAAGGTGAAGAAGAATATTATTCTTCACCGCCACAGAGCAGAAAGTGTTGTTTTTGCATTTTGAAGAAAAGGTATTGTTTAATTATTTTTTTAAATATACTAAATATTTTTCAAATGGAAAAAAACCTTCAGGTTTTACCTAAAAAGATTTGTTTTACAGTAAAAAGTTCAATAAGTGGCTTGATATTTATTTTAAATACATTATTACATTCTTAAACTATAAAAACGATATTCTGAAAAATCAAAAATTTATATTTATGGCGTTGTTGAAAGGAGTGAGCGATATGTAAGTAATAGAGTTGAAAAATTGCTGTTAAAAAATAAATAAAAACCGTCTATTACAAAGCCACTCCGCTTTACCGCACCTTCTCTGTGAAGGGCTTCATTAGGGGACTCGGCCATAATAATAATAAGGTGGAGATTTCTCACATTCTAAGAGGAAATCGTTTGCGACTCCCGGACACTTGAAAGGAGAGCCGGGAAGATGTTGACAGTACTGATATCGATTCCCGCTGTCCCCATAACGCCGCAATTTATAAATTATTTTGGATATTACATTCTCCACCTTTTATTACAGCTACCTTTTTTGTTGTTGACATACCATCAAAGATGAAGAAGAATATGAAAGTTTTGGCATTTACGGGGCTGACAACCGTCATAGGCTGGTTTAAGTGATCACCTTGCAGACGTGTAACATTCACCAATTTTACCCATTATTGACAACCACACTACTCAAATTCTTGTAAGTTCTATATATATGAACCAATTTAGAAACATAGTTCTTGAATCACTAGAACTTCACTAGAGACATCTATTGGTGAGATGAAATAAAGCTTTTTATTGAGGAGAAACTCTTTTATAAGTGTGTGAGGTCCGAATCCTGGATTATAATCACACATGAGAAACGCCAGAAAATATCTTTTTCATTTTTATGATTTTAGCTTGAAATTTGACCAGATAATTTAGTAAACAAAATACAATTTTTTTCTTTGTTTTGATAATTTAATATCTATTGTATGTACTGTTAATATTAATTAGTTATATTAATATGTTAATATAATAAAATTATCAAAATGATATTTTTCGATGGGACTGCAGTTTTGATTTAAGCATACAACACCAACTTTGTATATGTTTTTTTCACAACATACATATTTGCGTGCGTCTAAATCCTTGTTCACAAATTTCGGTATTTCCACTTGGGGGTTATTTTTACATTTTTACAAAAAAAACTGTATTCAGTCTACTTTCGTCCTTCGTTTGCCAACTCCATGCTTCACTTCCATACATTAAATTCTTCTACTTAAACTGAATGCAAAGCTGCATAGGTGCTTATAAAAGAAAATGAAGAGAGAAAAAATCCGGCATAATCCCCTTTTGACATTTCGCGCAGAGTAGATCAACAAAGGTTGCGTTATACGTTACGGCGTGCGACGTAAAGTGGGGTCAGCAACTACCCTTGGGGATACTGCGTATTGTAGCCGTTAAGTGACTAGGGGAGGATAATCGGAAACGGTTCAAGCAATCTTAAATTCATCAATAATTAAATAAAGGTCGTACGTTTCGATAAAATTGACTCAAAACAACAACTGGGAAAAATAATCCACTAAAACGAGTCGTGTGTCATGCTTATAACGCAACTGATACCCTAGGTATAATTATTTATTTATTTCATCATATACATAATTAGATTATAAATAGAACACTTGTTTTTTACCACTTGAATATTATTTTTATACTTGTTTTCGAAGCTACAAATACTGTTAGGAAATGGAAGCATCTGTAGCTTCTGAAACTAGTCGTAACAATATAATACTCACGTCGCTCACTCTTTTCAACAACGTCATATTTCAAAAATCGTAAATTTTCAGTTGTATTCAGAATGTTTAGAAAATGTACTACATATATCCCAGCAAAAGCGGAATATTTTAAGCTTAATATTTACCCGCTACAGGGCAGAAAGTGTCGATTTTGCATTATGAAGAAAAGGCATTGTTTAATTAAATACATATGCTAAATATTTTTCAAATGTAGAAAAAACATTCAGGTTTTAAAAAGATCTGTTGCACTGTAAAAAGTTCAATAAGAAGCTTGATATTTATTTTAAATACATTTCATTATATTTTTAAACTTTAAAAACGATCTCCTGAAAAATCACGTTTTTTGATATATGACATTGAAAGGAGTGGGCGATGAGGTAAAAAACAAGTGATTTTTCATGTATTAAATTTGAAATCAAACACTGGTTTTTGAGTCTACTAAGTTGTATTATAGTTTTGAAAAAACACATAAAAAATTGTGACAATTTTTTCGCCTAGTATTGCATTTTCAAACGAACATTTTCAAACATTCGTTTAAAAATGCCATAACTGGGCAAAAAAATTGTCACAAAAATGATTTTTATGTGTTTTTTCAATAATAAAACACAACTTATTAGACTCAAAAAATCAGTGTTTGATTTAACATTGAATACATAAATTCAAATGGAGTTCTACAAATTAAACGCCATATCTATAAATAACAAGTGTTTTATTTATGATTTATCGTGTCTTACCACAAAGCGAATGCCGAAACAATAAGTAATTTACAATATTATAAATGGCTATATTGTGGCCTCACTGAGTTTTCTCGAGCGGAGAGCACATTTTACCTTTTCTTTCATTATAATTTTATTTGTAAAATAATGATTAGTTTTTTTTCCACACAATCAAATACGAATAACCTTATGATAGGATCTATTCTATTTCAATGTCGAGTTGAACGTCAAAATCCCCATATTTATCGTTAACCAATTTAGATGAACGATCGTTACATTTGCTGCGTGATCATTAGAGCCCATACGTCGACGTGATGTATTCACTCTCTTTTAGTTTTCAATTCAAAATTCTTTGAAAAAAAACATGTCATTGTGCTGAGAACATCATTGTCAGCAACTAAAAACAGACGAAATCCAGTTTGAAAATGATATGCTTAAAGGAGCATTCAAAACAAGCCATCCGCTGCTGTTCTCGTTGGTTGGATGCTCCATAAATATTATATTAAATGTCTCTTCCCGGGGGGGCGGTCGGCGACACACAATCAACTCCTCGTGAATGAGTAACCAGTAACGAGTGCCGAGCTCTGGAGTTGGGGGTCGGGTGGAGATGGGGTGGGAGTCGGGTGGAGACAGATGGGGGTCGGGTGGAGGCAGGATGGGAGTCGGGTGAAGGCAGGATGGGGGTCGGGTGGGGGCAGGATGGGGGTTGGGTGGAGACGGGGTGGGGGTCGGGTGGAGGCAGGTTGGGGGTCGGGTGGGGCAGGATGGGGGTCGGGTGGGGGCCGGCTCGCGGGAGCGGGGGCGCAATAGCCATCCAACAACACCGGATCTCGTAAATCTTGCAAAACGAAAACACGGATACCCTTTGAATAAACAGAATTGTTGTAGTATACAAAATATTCACTCTTGTCATGTGGAATTAGTAATTTAAATTGAAATAGCTCTTTGCTTTAAATATGATATCTTCAAACCTAATATATTACAGTAGAAGAGTTTAAATGTATCAAATGTCCCTGTTTACAGGACACTTGATATTTTCTGTAAAATACTAGAATTTACACTCTTCTTATCATTCATCGTTCACTTAGTATAATACCACTTAAAAACACTATAAGTCTATAGTCATTTTTACCAAAGACGACAAAACAAATACCCTAAGCTAACGAAACTACAGTTGATACATTTTCTACGTAGTTTCATCGACCAATAAACGGTTTTCTGCTTACGCGACATCACCGACCGATAAAATCATCAAAATTATCACACGATTCCTACTTTACGCCAAAATCTCGTTGTACTCGAATAGTTTAAAAATGCTACAAACTGGAGCGTTTTCTAATCTTCAGAACTTAGGCAAAACCAATTCTATCATTTTTAATATTAAAATAGAAAAATTAAATTCATATAGAATATACAATAGTTCCAAGGGTACGAAATTGCAACATAATTTCATTTCTAAGTAAATAATTATTAATTTTTTATTTAAGTTTTACTTAGTAAGTACTACTATTTTTTTTAATTCTACTGTGACACGTGTTTTGATGCGTTCCGCATCATTTTCAAACAAATAATGCGAAATACATCGAAACACGTGTCACAGTAGATTTTGAAAAATATTGGTACTTACTAAGTAAAACTTAAATTAAAAATTTATAGATTTTACCACAAAGTGACTGCCGAATCATTTAATGAAATTAAATAATTATTATTTAAAATTTGTTGATTTTTAAAATATTTCAACAGTGTTGCTACTGAACGAAAATTCTGATAATTTGTTCACTTTTTTATAATTACCTAGCTCCGGATTAAAAATTCAATATTTGCACATCATTTTTTTTAAATCGCAAAAAGATACGATTACCAGTGATGGATAGTGATTTATAAAGACAACAGATTGGTAGCAAACAGAAACAGCCGGCATGAGTCTATTTGCTGACGTTGATTGGCCATCCCGCCCCCCGCGCCGTGACGTAACGCGGGGGCACGTATTGGGGGGCACGTAGTGGGGGGCACGTAGTGTAATTGGACTGAATGTAAATTGGGATTTTCAATTTGATCACCGCAAAATACCGGGTCATACACGCTAGCCGGAAAATTGGATACCATTTCCATTTGCTGCTTAATTAACGGGAGTAGTATTTGATCAGACCGCCGATAATTCACCAGATCTGCTGAACTCGAGGTGAAATCGGGGGTATATCAATCAAATCGTTATTTATTGTGCGATGTTTCGTAACAAATAAATAAAATTTCACTAAATTTTCACCCACATTTAGACGTCGATACCGTTTTCCCGGGTTGTTTTGGCCTTCATAATATAAATAATAAAACCCTTACCGCACCCCCAATGGTGCGTAGGGCACTGCTTCATATAAACGCAGTGTTATCTCGATCGTTTACACATGAAGCAAAGGTGATCAGCCCTCCACTTCAGGTACCAGTCCAGTGAAATATTGAATAAATGTTAGAGTGAAAAAATCACTTATATTTTTTAAACCCCCCTGGGAATCGAGCCCGGGACCTCCAGAACGGTAGCCGAGCATGCTGACCATTACACTACGGAGGCGGACAAAAATTTTGGCCTTCATTGTCACCTTTATTACTGATTCATATAAATAAATTTTAAAAATGATATTTCAACGTAGACGAAGAAGGTAATGGAAGTCTGGACATTTACAGGTCATAGATGTGTCACAAGCCCTGTATTTACCCAGAAATCCATATTATCTTTCATCTATGTTGAAATGTTAAAAAAAGTTAATGAGACCTAATATGAAACCATTTTAAAACTACAAGATCAAAAAAGCAATTATAATAAATCAATGATATATATAACATTTAACGAAATAATTTCTATGACTTGCTTCCATTGTCCATGAAGTCATTAAATAACGGAAGTTTTTTATAAAGGAATTATTAACGGATAATTTAAGTGGTCAGATACGAAATATATCGTGTCATCGGCTATGTCATCTGTGATTAAATGACCCAGTGAGGACAAATTAACTAAATTTTAAATTATTATTATATGTATGATGATAATACATATATTTTCGATTGAGACCAAAATCATTTTCACCATTTCCGCTACAAACGTTTCATCATTTCCGTTTGCAAAAAAACTCTCCGAATGCGTACAAAAATATGCTTGAAACTTCAAATCCAATTTAGTTTTTATTTTGGTTGTCTTGATCTCGTAGTTTTTAATATTTTTCATGTAATATTAGGTATTATTAACTTTATTTTTGACACGTCAACATCGATGAAGACGAATATGGAAGTCTGGGTGTTTACAGGGCTTATGACCTACGTGAAGGTTAAATAGTTAATTTTAGTTGAATTAAACACGTGTAATAACATTTTCTCTTCCATTCTGGAGGTCCCGGGTTCGATTCCCGGGGAGAGGCAAAATAAATATAAAGTGTTTTATCACTTTTATATTTACTTAATATTACCCTGGACTGGTACCTGAAGCAGAGGGCTGATTACTTTTTCTTGATGTGTTTACGATCAATATTACACTGTGTTTATATGATGCAGTGCACTATGCATCATTGGGGATAAGGGTTTGATTGATAATATTTACTTAATTTTACCCTGGACTGGTACCAGAAGCACAATACTGATCATCTTGCCTTCATATAATAATAATCGATCAAATTGATATTGCATCAATTTGATGCAGTGTCCTATGCACCATTGGGTATGAGTAAGGGTCAGTAGTAATAATATTTAGTAAGTAAACCGTAGTCCTTAATTAAATTTTACCAATGATGGACAGTTATCCAGACTGACCGGAGAATAGGAGAGCAAGGAATGCGAGGAGGTATACAGTATCTACTCAATGAATTAGGGCCACGCAGAATTTCGCGCAATTTCTCAATTCAAACAGGAATAACTCAGAGAAAACCTTGAATAAAACAACATTGAATTTTATTTACACATGAACACTTTATTACGCTTAAATTATGCATATATTTTCATTTAAATATAGTTAGTATTTAGTATTTCCACCTTTGGCAGAAATAACTGCCTCAATTCTTTTCGGCATACTTAAAATGCACTGTTTTATCATGTTTTTTATTTCTTCGTCTTCTGACCAAATTTTTTGAATATTTTTTTTTTAGACAGTCTACTGTCGGATTTGGAAATGAGTATACCTTATTTTTTAACATGCTCCATACGTTTTCTATAGGATTAAGGTCCGGAGAATTTCCAGGCCAGGGGAGCAAAGGCAGATTTTTGTTAGACAAAAATTTTATTATTGATTTAGCCCGGTGGCAAGGTGCCCCATCCTGCATGAAGGTGTATGGACCTTCTGTTGGGTCGAGTGTATTGTAGAAGGGCAATAAAATTCGTTCGAGGACCTGCTTATAGGAATTTTGGTTCATTGTTCCTTCCACGAAAAACAACGGCCCAGGTAAATTGTTAATAATACATGACCATATCATTGTTGCAGGGGGGTGTTTGATAACTTTTACCACACAGGCCTCATTGTAACGTTCCATTGGTGTTCTCCTGACGAATCGACGGCTCTCTGTCACGGCTTCTAACCGGCACTCATCACTAAAGATGACCTAAAAAATAATGAAAATTTAAGTTTAATTCAAATATATAAGTTTATTTACTAAAATGATAAGTTGAAAATTCAATTTAAATAAATACCTTTTTTCCAATCATCTACCGAGTAATTTCGATATAGCCTGGCCAATTTTAATCGATCCGCTTTCATTCGTGGTGTCAATTTTGGTACTTTTACAGGGCGCCTGCATTTCAGATTTACTTCGTAAAGACGTCGCCTCAGTGTTGATACCGATATATTTATACCCTCTTCTTCCAATTTTTTTTTTAAATGTTTTTGCTGATTCACTACGGTTTTCTAAGGCACTTTGAACGATTTTTCGATCAGTCCTCGGTGTTGTTTTTCTAATCCTACGACAGTTCTTTCGCCGATTGCTGGTGGCGGGTGACTGATTTTTTATTGATTTTGAAATTCTGTCCACTGTTTGACGAGAAACGTTTTCTTTTTTTGAAATTTCTCTATTAGATAGTATTCCTAATTTCAGTAGCACTATAACACTAGACTTTTTTTCCTCAGAAATGTCTTTACTTTTTCCCATTTTGTCCTTTTCAAAAAAAACACTTGTGTTTACAAAAAAAATTTATACTTTATGAACTAAAATTAAAAATTAAGTTTTTTTCACAAGACACGATAACTATATAACCTCTCTGAACAAAACAACAACCAGAACTCAAGAAACTTCACTAATAAATGAGATAGGACTATTTTTTGAACTTTCAACTATCTGTCACCTGTGCTAATTAGGGACCTTTCTCAGAAAAAGGGTTTGAAATTTTGTAAAGGCTTAAATAATCCAGGTATATTTTACATGTTATTGAAGGTAATATACATGATATTAGATGTCAATAGAAAACTTAAAGTATTTAGGTAAAACAAATATAATAATCCAAAAGATTTCAGAGTATTCAAAAAAATAATGGGTGGCCCTAATTCATTGAGTAGATACTGTACAATATGGTATATAATGTATTGGGCGATGTGCAATAGGGATCACGTCCCGACCGCTGACCCCGCGGCGCTGCAGCCGGATGCTAATGTGGGGGTCACGAGTGGGGGATAATATACCATTTTGATAGCAATTGGAACGGGATGATGAGATTTGCCATTCTCTATGGAAACCACTATAATACACGAGTAATTACATTGCATACCAAATTACAGCAAGATCGACACAATTTAATTAATGAAATTTAAGTTTTGTACTGACATTTCTTGGTGGAACTGCATTTTACAGAATAAAATTGCAACTATGTAATTTTTTCCACATGAACTTTAGTGTTTCGTCGTAACCGACATCATCAGACATCCAGTCTGATGTCAGTTACGACAAAACCCGGGTGCTTGTCAAATCAAATTCACGTGGAAAAAAATACATAATGGTTATTATTTATATTAATTAATTTTGTATGCAAAATGGCTAATTTTAAGATACATGTTTTTACACACTTGATAGAACTGCATTTTTTTTTAAGAATAAAATTCTTCAAACCCTTATCCGCACCCAATGGTGCATAGGGCACTGCATGACATAAACGCCGTGTTATCTTGATTGTTAACACATGAAGGAGAGGTAATCAGCCTTCCGCTTCAGTTACCAGTCCAGGGTAATCCAGGAAAAATCACTTATATTTAATAAACACGTCTCACAATAGATTTTAAGAAATAATGGTATTTACCAAGTAAAACTTCAATAAAAATGGATAAATATTAATTACCACAAAGTTACGGCCTATTTAATTTGAAATTAAATTCATTTTGCCAGAAAAAACAATGGGTCTTGAAATCTTGAAAAAATGATGCGATATTTTAGATATCGCATTATTTGGAAAAAAATAGCAAGTCTAAATAAATTTCCTTATTCAATTCTTGTTTATTTACACGAAATAAAAAAAAAACAACAACTTGTTAAAACGCAATTAAACCTAATTAGCCTCGAGTTACATTATGTAAAAAAGCAATTATATTAATAGTGACTATTACGTAAATGTAAAGATTACACAATATAATTAGGCGTGGTGCAAGCAATTTTAAAACACACACGATTGTTTTTATGGGAATCGAATTACTCGCATGGGCATGGACAAACCATTACAACATCTCATTATTTTTTATTGAATATGTACATAATAATAATAATACCATATGTACAAACCCACAAACAAAGATTAAGCTTGCAAGAAAAATTTAGAAAACAATATTGCAGTTACTTTACAATACATAGGACTGATGGTATATCCCTACCCTACACACCACGGAGTACTCAATTTACATTTTTATTTTCAATTCAATTTAATTTACATTATAGTGTCATGTTGTGGTCCCTTGGTTAGTGTCGCGGACCCTTGAGTCAGAGTTTCTCGGTTCGAACCCACTCTACCACAATTTGATACCTATTTCTAATAATGAGTCGCTTAGGCTCACAGAAATAGTATTAATATATTATTAGATTAAAACCAATATTTTTAGCTTTTTCACTTTATTTTTATTTGACCAGCGACCGGGTTTCGTCGTTATCGACATTATCAGACTAGTTTTAATCTAATAATATATTAAAATGCGATTCCATCACGAAGTTTTAGTGGATAATATAAATCTATTAGAAATAGTATTATTTCGTATTATTTTTTGACATCTAACTGATCAAATAATAAAATTAAAAAGGGCGTTTTCTAGCGTTTCTAAGTTCTTTCGAGTGTGTCCAAATTCTGCAAATTTGGACACACGCAAAATCTTGACTTAATGGATAATGTATGCAGGTTGTACAACTTTATTGCATAATAAACAAAGTTCTTTCGACCAAAAGAGGCATGTGTTAGATTTTGATTGATATGTTTCTGTGTTTTTGAATCTTTTTGTAACATATAGATACATTACAATAAGTTGTGTTAATTTTGATTTGCGTGCTTGCTGGGAGATGCTTTCTTGTGTTATGTGAGAGTAATTCTTGAATGCACATGTAACGATTATTTTAGCAAATATATAGTTGTTTGACTGTTATCAGTCTGTAAGAGTTTTTTGTAATTCGGTTTTGCTTAAATAAAAAATTAACATTATATATAATTTTGACCTCAAGGGGATTCAAATTTGGGACCTCATTCATGAAAGACCCGTTCATTTACATTGACTGAGTGACCGGATCCTACATTTTAATGAATCTCATTCACTAACGCTGACCAGTTCACTGGTTCACTGAATCATAAATTCATATCGATTCACTGACTCCCTAATTCAGTGATTCATGGATTCATTGATAAATTCTGGATTAAGGAGCTTATAAAGATGCCACTAGGAATAATAATATGGTCGTTATTATATATGAAATTTTTTATATTTTATAAAATTAATATCAAAATTTGTTTTTAACTCCTTTAATTTTTGGTATTTTTTTCCAATCGGTTTCGACAAGCGCCTTGTCATGTTAGGGGATGGATATGTAGGTACTGTGTATCATTGTAGCATATATCCAGCCTTGAAGATGACAAGGTGCTTGTCAAAACCGTTTGGAAAAAAAGTTTAAGAATAAAAAGTGATTTAAAATATAATTTGAGTTTTATTTTGTTAACTTTAAAAAAATTGTCACCAAAAAAGATATTCAAGAAATAAAAATAATTGTTTATTCTAATATGACTAAGTACTAATCCTTCGTCATATTTCGTATATTTAGAATAATACAAAGAAATAAAATAAATAAAATGAGGCACCGTTGAAGGGCTCTTTAGAGCTGCCCAAGATAAGGACAATTACTCTCAAGTGACCTGACATAACACGCTCAGAAGAGGAAGAAGAAGAAAAAGTGAGGCTTCACGGTAGCAAAATATCTAACGGTTGTTTTTTTTCTTTTTTGGTTCGTTGGTCGTCGTATGTAGTAGTCATAGGCATGATTTTTAAATCGAAATATAATTTTTTTGTAAAGACATAAGTATATATATTTTTTGGAATAGAAGAAAACTTAGGTTTTACGATAATTGCTCGCATCACAATTCAGCGGTGAATCCAAAAATCATCGAGTCATTTATTGTAACTGCAGACAGTTGGTAGAATTACACATTGAGTTATTGGGTAATATATCCAAAATTAAACATGGTTTATTGGATTGAATTCTGCATTTGTTTATGTATATGTAAAAATGTGACGCGTTTCGTCTTATTAAGACATTATCAAACACTGACTAAAAATATTTACAAAATGTCCTTATATACTAACAATAATTGCTATTATTAGATCTAGGATTACGTATTAACATATACATAAATGAATGTAGAATTCAATCCAATAAACCTTGTTTAATTTTGGATATATTACCCAACAATCATCGAGTCGTCGATAATTCTCCCTCATCTTCCTACGAAAGATCTATCAGTCCAATTGAACCGGTCTTAGTGAAAAGATCACTAATGTAACATAGACTCACTGATGCGGATCTTCTGAGTCATCGGATCGGATCTTACACACTTCTAATATTTGGTAGTAGCCAGTCTAGTTATTTGGGTAGTGATTTGGGGTAAAACAAGTTACCGCAATCGAAAATCAAAAAGTTTTCGGTTCGAATATCGATTATAAAAGCTGTGGCACTTAAAACGTGGGTACTCGGGTGAGAAAAAACGTTTACGCTTTGTCGTGGGATGGGAGGAGTCATAAAGTGGCTAATAAATTATGATCCGATGTGATTTTTATTGTTTTGTGTGGGAATCGTTTATGATTAACGATCAATTGTTGACTTTTATATTGGTATCCGTATTACCCGCCGTTAAACGGCTAAAAAAGCATCTGGATTTAAGGGAAAATATTAAACTTATACTCGTATAAATAAAAATATAAATGGAAATGAAGCACGGAGTTGGCAAAGTACGATGAAAGTAGACTGAATGCAGTCGGAATGCGATCACTCAGATGAATGTGCGGCAAAACGATGTGTGATGGATTTATATATAATCTTCAGATATTTTGACAACATCCTTAGTGTATTAGATTTAACTTTTTTACTGACATTAATTGGTGGAACTGCGTTGTATAGAATAAAATGACAACTACATACTTATATAGTATTTCTGTTTTTCCGTTTTTTTGTAGTGCGTTCTGAACTGCATTTTATATAACAATAAAGCTCTTCTAACCCTTATCCGTACCCCAATGGTGCATTACATCATATAAACGCAGTATTAACTTGATCGTTAACACATGAAGAAAAGGTGATCAGCCCTCCGCTTCAGATCACATTGAATAAATATTAGAGTAAAAAAAAATCACTTATGTTTATTTGACTCCCCCCTAGGGAAATTGAACCCGGTACCTCCAGAACGGTAGCCGAGCGTGCTGACGATTACACTACAAAGGCGGAGGAATAATATTATTATGTAATAAAAAATATTTTTGAGAAAAAAGCTTTTATTATCTGTATTGAGTATTGAAGATAAAAAAAGGAAACTCAGCATTTTAAATAAAAAATCTTGTAAGTAAGCGTGTAAATAATGTAATTTCTACATAAATGTACACAAAGATACTGCTATCGAGTATAACCCAAGAGAATGGGTATACATAAAGTCTAAACGCCCTCTCTTTGTGCTTTTCTGCAGTTTCTCTATAGCTTTTAATAAAAGATCGCGATAAAGCTTTCGCGTACATTAAGGCAAGATAAATCATAAGAATACGGCCTCTGCGCCGAAGGATAAAATTAATAATAGAAAATATTGCAAAATATATTATTTTTTGACATCTCATCAAAGATGAAGAAGAATATGGAAGTCTGGGCATTTAAGTGATCACTTTACACACGTGTAACATTCATCAATTCTACCCATTATTGACAACCACACTACTCAAATTCTTGGAAGTTCTGTATATATGAACCAATTTAGAAACCTTGTTCTTGAATCACTAGAACTTCACTAGAGACATCTATTCGTGAGATGTAAAAAAGCTTTTTTTATTAAGCAGAAACTCTTATATTAGTATGTGAGGTCCGAATCCTGGATTATAATCACACACATGAGAAACGCCAGAAAATACCATTTTCATTTGTATTATTTAAGCTTATAATTTGACCAGACAATTTATTTACCACATTTTGAGTGTGTCCAAATACTTGTTCACAAAATCAGGATTATCTCCAATTACAGGAGTTATTTTCATATTATTTATTATTTATTCTTTGATGAGATGTCAAAAAAAAATATAAAAATAACTCCTGTAATTGGAGACAATCCAGATTTTGTGAACAAGTATTTAGACACACTCAAAATGTTGTATTACAAAACATCATATAAATATGTTTTCTAGGGATGAAAAGATTGATAAATGATATTGAAAGAAGTGTGAATGCTCGGAAGACAGTGAATGATGCACTGAATGCAGTTATAGTAAATAAAAGCCTAACGGCGAAAGCTGAACTTGCAGTACACAGTGGAGTCCTGGTACAAGCCTTTATGAATAGAAGTGAAGAAGAATGAAAGTAGACTAAATGCAGTCAAAATGCGATCTCTTGGTGGGGCAAAATTATGTATGATAGATGTTCGAATGGAAAATGTAGAAGAAGCTTCACATACGGTGTTTGAAAATGATGCGAAATGAATCGAAACACGTGTCCCAATAGATTTTAAGAAATAGCAGTATTTACTCAAATTGAAAAAATATAGATTTTATCACATACTGACTGCCGAATCAATTTATGAAAAAATTACTATTTTCCTGTTATCAGTAATAATTTTCTAACGAGACCCATGTCTCATTTTACGAACTCTCCATGTACGGAATCTAGCTACAACGTAATTGAAAAATAAACGACAATCAACGATCTCTTATTACAGAATAAAATAACAATTATTTTTTTTTTTGTGATATCTCATCAAAGATGAAGAAGAATATAGAAGTCTGGGCATTTACGGGGCTTACGACCGTCATAGGCTGGTTTGAGTGATCACTTTACACACGTGTAACATTCACCAATTCTACCCATTATTGACAACCACACTACTCAAATTCTTGGAAGTTCTATATATATGAACCAATTTAGAAACCTTGTTCATGAATCGCTAGAACTTCACTACAGACATCTATTGGTGAGATGTAAAGAAGCTTTTTATTAAGCAGAAACTCTTAAATTAGTATGCTCATTTTATTAAGCAGAAACTGTTATATTAGTATGCTTAATAAAAAGCTTCTTTACATCTCACCAATAGATGTCTCTAGTGAAGTTCTAGCGATTCATGAACAAGGTTTCTAAATTGGTTCATATATATAGAACTTCCAAGAATTTGAGTAGTGTGGTTGTCAATAATGGGTAGAATTGGTGAATGTTACACGTGTGTAAAATGATCACTCAAACCAGCCTATGACGGTCGTAAGCCCCGTAAATGCCCAGACTTCCATATTCTTCTTCATCTTTGATGAGATATCACAAAAAAAAAATATGAAAATAACTCCTGTAATTGGAGATAATCCAGATTTTGTGAACAAGTATTTGGACACACTCAAAATGTTGTAAATAACAATTAATTCTTTATTTTTACTGATATTTCTTCATGGAATTCCATTGTAATGATGGCTATTTCAAACATTTAATACAATTTAAAGTATTTGATACACTTCACGTATCAAATATTTAAAATTGTAAGATTGTAATGCAAGCTGTACTTCGTTTAACGGTCTCTTGTTTAATGTTATTTCGTTGTAACGTATAATTTGAGAAACAATCTCCGAATTCGATTTACCAGATATAAATTTGATACACGAAATACTTCAATAAATCGATAAATTACAGGAGCCTGACGAAGGTAAACGAATATATCCAACAAAAAACTACAATTCTGGTAGATATTGCTTCCCAATAGAAAAGTTCCGATATGAAACATTTAAAATGCTTAAATGCATGATAATTATTTTTAAAAAGTTTCTCTTAATTGTCACTGCATAAATGCTATTTTTTTATCATTCGTGATTTGGTAAGGAATTTGTCCGCCTCCATAGTGTAGTGGTTAGCGCGCTAGGCTACCATGCTGGAGGTCCCGAGTTCGATTCCCAAGAGGGTCAAAATAAATATTAGTGATTTTTAAGTCTATTTAATATGATCCTGGACTGGTACCTGAAGCGGAAGGCTGATCACCTTTCCTTCGTGTATTTAACGATCAAGATAACACTGCTTCTATACGATGCAGTGCCCTATGCACCATTGGGGTGCTGATTAAGGTTAAAAGAAGAAGAAGAAAGAATTGTAATATTCTTTTATATTTACAGATATGACGTTCAATTTATAGAAGTTTATTTTAATTTTTATATAAATTGTTAAAATTTGTTTCTGATAAACAAATTTTGACAATTACTAAAAAATGGTACTTTTCAAAATACTATTCGTTGTAAATTTTAATACTAGTCAATCTATTTATTGATTTGGCGTTTAATTTGTAGAACTCCATTTTAATTTATAATGCCCTAAAAAGGCGAAACAATTGTCACAATATAATTTTTTATGTGTTTTTGTTAATAAAATACAACTTAGTAGACTCAAAAAATCTGTGTTTGATTTAAAATTAATACACAAACTACTTAATCTACTTTTCACATTTTCTAGTGCCACAAAAATTACATATCCTTTTAGATTTTTTTAACGAAATATTTTGATTATTGACTTAATACCTGTATGTAGGAATTAAGCAATCGTTAAAATATTCACGAAAGATATATGTACAATATATTTTTTTAAACTATGTAGTTTTATTCTTGTTTTATTTATTGGACCAATGACCGGGTTACCGGGTTACCGACATCATCAGACTGGTCGTAGACTGGACTGTTGTTACGTTTGATTATTTTACGGGCACTTACAAAACAGTAATATAAAAATTAAATTTGAGGTACCTATACCTAACAATATATAGATAATATCTGAATATCTAAGAAAAAATATCCACTTAAGTTGACTCTAATGTATGGAAGTGAAACATGGAGTTGGCAAAAGAAGGATGAAAGTAGACTGAATGCAGTCGAAATGCGATCACTCAGAAGATTGTGCGACAAAACGATGTATGATAGATGTTCAGATAGTGAAATAAGGAGGGAATACAAAGCTGAGATAAGCATTATCGATAAAATTAAGACAGGTGTGTTAAGATGGTTTGGACATGTAGAACGAATGAGTGAGGAAAGAACGGTAAAACAAATTTATGAAGTAAATTTATGGAACAAAGGAAGACCGAGAAAAACATGGCACGATCAGGTATGCCAAATATTTTAATGTGGTCAGGTTAGGAGTCGTAATAATCGTCGGGTATGTATTAAGAGATGCATGAATGTAGAAGAGGCGAATAATGTTTGCAAAGACAGAGTGGTGTGGCGTTCTATTCTCTCTGCCTACCCCTGCGGAGAAGCAGCGTGATGGTTAGTTAGTTTTTTTTTAAGTTGACACAGAAAACAGCTTTTTTCTTAGTTTCACTGTTTGCATAATTTTTATCGCATGTAGCATTTCACTTAAAGTAAATATTCTTATGTATATACGTCAATTTGATTAACGGACAACCTTTTGATTACGTAAAGCGGGGTACTAATACCATTATTTATGTCGGAATGATTTCTTGATGAGTCGAATAGCTTGGGTTATCCGTTAGACGAGTCACGTTGGTTTTGCCCAGTAAAATTTGATGATTATTTAAACTCAAAGGTTATTCAAACAGAATTCTAAATTTAAATTTCGATTTGCTCTATAAAATGCTTCACCAGCCTCGGAATAATCAATAAAAATAAATAAATAAGCTAACGGGGCGGTCAGTTCCCGCGCTTTTGATGTAGGTACCATAGACCGTGTGTAACGACCAAACTGAGCGACTTTGCCGAAAGGGCCAAAAGAAATAAATACCCAATTAATATTATATTTTAAAATCTCAACATTCAACAGTCCGCCTCTGTAGTGTAATGGTCAGCAGGCTCGGCTACCGTTCTGGAGGTCCCGGGTTCGATTCCCAGGGGGTCAAATAAATATAAGTGATTTTTTCACTGTAATATTTATTCAATATTACCCTGGACTGGTACCTGAAGCGGAGGGCTGATCACCTTTCCTTCGTGTGTAAACGATCAAGATAACACTGTGTTCATATGAAACAGTGCCCTATGCACCATTGGGGTGCGGATAATGGTTTTATTTTTTTATTTTATTAAAATCTCAACATCTCAACATTTACAGGGTTTACGACCGTCATAGGCTTGATAAAGTGATCATTTTACGCACATGTAACATTCACCAATTCTACCCATGATTAATAAAACATACTACTCAAATGTAAGAAGAATATGGAGGTTTGGGTATTTACAGGGTTTACGACTGTCACAGGCTTGGTTCAGAGATCCCCTAACATACGTCTAACATTCTCCAATTCTACACATGATTGACAACCACACTACTCATGAGAGTGTTCAAATGTGTATAACTTCCGACAGCGAAGAAGTTTCAGTTGAATAAAAAAATAAAAAATCACGATATCTGTAATACCTTAATTATAATTAAGGTGGTAACGATATTAGGTACTCATATACGCCCTTTGTTCAGTAAGTTAACAAAAATAATCCGTACAAACATTCTGCTCCCCGGGTATCTGTTCTTTCTACATGACTGATTAATCAAATACTATGGAATTTCACTATATCTACGAGTATAATACCTTAATTAAAATTAAGGTGTTAACGATATTACATGTCGCTCCCTCCTTTCAACAACGTCATATCGTAGTCGTACAGGAGAAAATGACCAACTACCAAAACGTAAAATGTTCAGGAGGGTCATTTAAGTCACTTTTGCTTGGCAAGAAAATAAACATCAATGCAGTTAGTCATTTTTACCAAGTCAATATGTTAGACTTCCAAGTTTAAAATCCTTTGGGATTATTCAGAGAAATATTAAGCTAGTATGATATCAAATAGTCAATGATCACGTTTTTGTAAAACAATGCACTCGGTCACTTTCTCATGTATGACTACGATATATCAAACATCGTCAATTTTCAGTTGTGCGTGTTTTCGAGGCGCCCAGAAAATGTACTATATCCCAGCAAAAGCGGCATATTTTTTACTTAATATTTACCCGCTACAGGGCAGAAAGTGTTGTTTTTGCATTTTGAATAAAAGGTATTGTTTAATTATTTTTTTAAATATTCTAAATATTTTCAAACATTCAGGTTTTACCTAAAAAGACCTGGTGCACAGTAAAAGGTTTGATATTTATTTTTAATACATTTCATTATATTTTTGAACTCTTGAAAAAACAAGTTTTTTGATATACTTATGACGTTGTTGAAAGGAGTGAGCGACATGTACTTTGTTAGTTCGGTAAGTTTACAAAATAACCCGTGCAAACATTATGCTGCCCGGGTAACTGTTCTGCGCACACCGTAGAAGCATCACACGACATCGTCAAAATTGCTGTTCTTCAAAACTGGTTATCGCGTGGTATCGTCCGAACACCACGCCATCTTTATACCCACAATAGTGTGGGGTCTGCAGCCGGTACGGGAGGAACCACTCTTGCTCTTCTTAGAACTCCGTGAATAGTGAAACCATACGTGAATCATGCTTCAACCACGCACGCGACGTTAATCGTGGCATTTTCATTTCATTACAACCTAATAACGAAGTCTCATGACATGTGTGGGATTACGATATTGATATTATTTTTTGATATCTCATCAAAGATGAAGAAGAATATGGAAGTCTGGGCATTCGTCATCAAAATCGTCGTCAGCCCCGTAAATGCCCAGACTTCCATATTCTTCTTCATCTTTGATGAGATGTCAAAAAATAATAAGAGAAATAACTCCTATAATTGGAGATAATCCAGATTTGTGAACGAGTATTTGGACACACTCAAAATGTTGCATAATATATACTTCATGAACCCAAAAACACGTGATTTTATAATATTTTGCATATCCAAATATTAGATCTATTGTAGCTACGTTAACTTTTTGAAATCAATGTCAATCTTGGTAGTACTTGCGATATTTATTTTTGATGTTTTGTGATGTTTACTATTAACAACGTACGGTTAAAGAAAAATAATCGAATTAGATGTATCCATCTGTGATCACTGCAAATCGTACATCAGTTCCAATTCTTGCTAAACGCATCTAAATAACACATGTTTCAATATGATGTTATTTGAAGATATGTATAATTCTGAAAAATGGACCTTTAAAAAGACCTCGTTTCATTTTATAATTTTTTAAATTGTAAAATATGTCTCGCATTTGCCATGTGTGGGAGTATTTCAAAACACTTCAAACGCGATGCTTTATAAGGTCAAAGTCAAGAGGAATAGAAAAAATCTTACATAGTCTTACTCGTGAAAAAACACTCGAAGAATTTGATTTAGGGATTGATGGAAATATAGCGCTTCAAATATGGTATAATGAGGAACTTGCATAAATCAAGGGCACATTAAACCATCTTATCACACGTTGAAAGTGAGCATCAAATACATAGCTCTCGACGAAATCTAAAATTTTGTCTCAGCCTCACATACGGTGTTTGAAAATGATGCGGAATGTATCGAAACACGTGTCACGATAGATTTCAAGCAATAATGGTATTTACTAAGTAAAACTTAGTAAATACTATAACAATAAATATAGCAATGAATATGTTATATTATTTTTTGACATCTCTTTTGATAAGTATGGGTATTGACAGGGCTTACGACCGTCATAGGCTGAGTTAAGTAATCACCTTACATACGTGTAACATTCATCAATGCTACCAATGATTGACAACCACACTACTCAAATTCTTGGAATTTCTATATATATATACATTGTTTAGATTCGAAACCAATTGCTTGAATGACTAGAATTTCACCAGAGACATCTATTGGGCTGTTTAATAGAATTCAATTTTTAACTGATATTTTTCTAAGGGTCTATCAAGGAAGGGGGATCACCAACTATGTAATTTTTTTTACATAACATTTGTGGGTTTAACATTTTGAGTGTGTCCAAATCCTTATTCACAAGCCTGTGTTTCTCCACTTGGCAGTTAATTTTGAGACATTTGTTACTTTTGAGGAAGGTTTTTTGTCAATCAAAATGTTGTATATAACTTCGTTTTTTTATGTAACCTAATTTGTTGCCCTCGACTGAGCGAGTTTGCTCGCTGACGTAAGGTTACTTGGAGTAGAGATTATTTGGTTTATGGCTGATACTCGCATATCGGATGTTTATTTACTCTAGTTGATTGGCGACTCGCCAGACTTGATCGCTGACATCATTAATAAATCACTTTATTAGTTAAAAGCGCAAGATTGATTCTCGGCTCCTCTCGGCGTCTGATCAATTTCACATCCGCGGCGCGCTAATCATAAAATTTAATCGCGAAACGTCACAACGCGTGAAAATGTAGCAAGTTATTTCGATATGATTTAAGGCTTCCGCTAGCTCTTTCGAACTGTGCAAGAAAATAAATACGTAAAATTATAATATTCTCAATGATTAAAGAAAACACTTGTTTTTTACCACTTGAGTTTTATTATAGGCTACATGTTTCAGAAGTTAAACTTCCATCATTCAGGTCTGTATAATAACTAATATAGAAAACACTTGTTTTTTACCACTTGAGTTTTATTATAGGCTACATGTTGCAGAAGTTAAACTTCCATCATTCAGGTCTGTATAATAACTAATATAGTTATTATACAGACCTGAATGATGGAAGTTTAACTTCTGAAACATGTAGTCTATAATAAAACTCAAGTGGTAAAAAACAAGTGTTTTCTTTAATCATTGTAACATGTCTTACCACAAAGTTTACAACTTCCGAAACAATAAATAAAATATAATATTCTCAATATTATTAATATTAAAAGCATTCACTTTGTGTTTTGTATATTAAAAGCAGATAAGCAGATCGTTAAGTGTAATAGTATGACGGACGCGTGCTCGTGCGCGAAGACACTTTGTGATCAGCGTACGCGTGCACTCGATGACGTCCCTATTAAACAGGACACTTGAGTCCCCTTTTGTCAGGAGGCAGGTTGGACTGAAGCGAGTATTAAATAATAAAACGGTATCGACTATTCATATATATGATTATTTGAAAACAAACAATACGGCAGTCGATACTCATGTGTTTCCAAACAGCTCTGTTAAGTTATGTTACACCCGACTCTCACGAAATACTAAATTAATTACATTAAACTTTTTACAATCCTTATGCTTTAAGGAAGGGAATCCTAAAATGTTGTATAGTTTTATGGTCGTGGGACGCATCTCACACCAAAGCCGAACAACATGTTGCAAGCGAAATGACGAGTCCCTCGACTTTATAAAAGGGACAATAAAAGTGCGAATGAGAAATGGCAGGGCCATTACATAAGATAATCTAGAAAATTTATAAATAGGTAAAGCAATCAATAAAGACTTACCCATAGTAAATAACCAACTAAATTTAACTTCGAGTCCACTTTTAAAAATATTACCATTGAGATTAATTTGTCATCTTTATCTCTTTCAAAAAAAAATATTTTTATACAAATGTCAAATCGTGATAATTTAATTTTAATTTTAATGAACTGATGATGGAAAAATTTTCCGAAACCGGTAGTCACAAATAAAAGTTTAAAAAAAGTGGTATTACACAAAGTAAACAATGGATGGTAAGGAGAGTGTTTCATTAACTTTGTGGCTAGAAATTTTTACTTTTATATTTTTTTTTTTACAAAAATGTCACACTCACCGAGATTTTTATGTCAACCGGTTTCAAAAAAAATTGTTTAGTTTTAAGTGTGTAAATAGTGCTATGGTAGTGAAGGGTAGTATTGTTTGCATGCTGTGGTATTGATTGTCCTGACGAAGAGACGGGTAGGGTCTCGAAACCGGTAGTCAAGCTGTACTTTGTTCAGAAAATGGAAAACCGAATTCATTCGGACTATCGAGTGGACAAGAAACGCCGCTAAGAATAAAAAGGTTATTTTTTTCAAACACGTTTGTTCCCGATAGCGCTCAGGTTTTCGCTGGATATTTTTGCAGAGTTATCCCACATCCCATAAAATTTCGGGAAAGCTCCGTGGAGGGAGATTAATGTCCTGCGTTCCAGGAAAATACGGGAACATTTTAATTGTTGTTTCAGCAGGGCCAAATGGCATGTTATGTAATGTACACACACATGTGTTCGGTCCAGGGAGTGAGAAAATAAGGGGAAAACAAACTTTTCCTCCTCAACATTTACGAACGAATCAAAATGCATTTTTTGACATCTCGACAAAGATATAGATGTCTATGTAGTGATAGGGCTTAGGACCTGTAACAGGCTGGTTACGTGATAAATATATATATATATATATATATATATATATATATATATATATATATATATATATATATATATATATATATATATATATATATATATATATATATATATATATATATATATATATATATATATATATATATATATATATATATATATATATATATATATATATATATATATATATATATATATATATATATATATATATATATATATATATATATATATATATATATATATATATATATATATATATATATATATATATATATATATATATATATATATATATATATATATATATATATATATATATATATATATATATATATATATATATATATATATATATATATATATATATATATATATATATATACAGTATCTACTCAATGAATTAGGGCCACGCAGAATTTCGCGCAATTTCTCAATTCAAACAGGAATAACTCAGAGAAAACCTTGAATAAAACAACATTGAATTTTATTTACACATGAACACTTTATTACGCTTAAATTATGCATATATTTTCATATAAATATAGTTAGTATTTAGTATTTCCACCTTTGGCAGAAATAACTGCCTCAATTCTTTTTTGGCATACTTAAAATGCACTGTTTTATCATGTTTTTTATTTCTTCGTCTTCTGACCAAATTTTTTGAATATTTTTTTTAGACAGTCTACTGTCGGATTTGGAAATGAGTATACCTTATTTTTTAACATGATCCATACGTTTTCTATAGGATTAAGGTCCGGAGAATTTCCAGGCCAGGGTAGCAAAGGCAGATTTTTGTTAGACAAAAATTTTATTATTGATTTAGCCCGGTGGCAAGGTGCCCCATCCTGCATGAAGGTGTATGGACCTTCTGTTGGGTCGAGTGTATGGTAGAAGGGCAATAAAATTCGTTCGAGGACCTGCTTATAGGAATTTTGGTTCATTGTTCCTTCCACGAAAAACAACGGCCCAGGTAAATTGTTAATAATACATGACCATATCATTGTTGCAGGGGGGTGTTTGATAACTTTTACCACACAGGCCTCATTGTAACGTTCCATTGGTGTTCTCCTGATGAATCGACGGCTCTCAGTCACGGCTTCTAACCGGCACCCATCACTAAAGATGACCTGAAAAATAATGAAAATTTAAGTTTAATTCAAATATATAAGTTTATTTACTAAAATGATATGTTGAAAATTCAGTTTAAATAAATACCTTTTTCCAATCATCTACCGAGTAATTTCGATGTAGCCTGGCCCATTTTAATCGATCCGCTTTCATTCGTGGTGTCAATTTTGGTACTTTTACAGGGCGCCTGCATTTCAGATTTACTTCGTAAAAACGTCGCCTCAGTGTTGATACCGATATATTTATACCCTCTTCTTCCAATTTTATTTTTAATGTTTTTGCTGATGCACTACGGTTTTCTAAGGCACTTTGAACGATTTTTCGATCAGTCCTCGGTGTTGTTTTTCTAATCCTACGACAGTTCTTTCGCCGATTGCTGGTGGCGGGTGACTGATTTTTTATTGATTTTGAAATTCTGTCCACTGTTTGACGAGAAACGTTTTCTTTTTTTGAAATTTCTCTATTAGATAGTATTCCTAATTTCAGTAGCACTATAACACTAGACTTTTTTTCCTCAGAAATGTCTTTACTTTTTCCCATTTCGTCCTTTTCAAAAAAAACACTTGTGTTTACAAAAAAAATTATACTTTATGAACTAAAATTAAAAATTAAGTTTTTTTCACAAGACACGATAACTATATAACCTCTCTGAACAAAACAATAACCAGAACTCAAGAAACTTCACTAATAAATGAGATAGGACTATTTTTTGAACTTTCAACTATCTGTCTACCTGTGCTAATTAGGGACCTTTCTCAGAAAAAGGGTTTGAACTTTTGTAAAGGGTTAAATAATCCAGGTATATTTTACATATTATTGAAGGTAATATACATGATATTAGATGTCAATAGAAAACTTAAAGTATTTATGTAAAATAAATATAATAATCCAAAAGATTTCAGAGTATTCAAAAAAATAATGGGTGGCCCTAATTCATTGAGTAGATACTGTATATATATAGATATATATATATATATATATATATATATATATATATATATATATATATATATATATATATATATATATATATATATATATATATATTTGTGTGTGTATGTATGTATATCCCGTTGATTTTGCGTAATCATGTAATGTATTTATGTGGTTCTCGAACGTAGTTCTCAGAGCCACATTTGCCCAAAGTCCGTGTATTATCCTGATCTGATCATTAAAAGCGGGCTTTGCGGCGAGAGGGGGCGATATCGGGTAAGGGTGCACAAAAGGGCAGACGCGAGGGGGCGGAAGGGGGCGGAGGGGTCCGTAGAAAGGAAAACTTAATGGACAGCGGTCGGGGTCCGCGTCATGAGGAAACGCAAAAATCCTTCGATAAAATAACTGATTATCTTTTATTTGAATAGATAAAAGACCTTTTGTTGGTGATGAGAGTATTTTGCGAAAAGCTATCGTACTGGACAACGAAAAACAAAAGGATAAACTTTTAAGAATTGTACATTATTTTATTTAATTATTAAAAATATATAAAAATGAAATTTGTGACAATTATTCCGGCTTGTTATGGCATTTTCAAACTAATGTAATTTACAAACTGAAATACGATTTAGCAGACTGTGAAAATCAGAGTTTGATTTTAACATTCAATATGGATAAAATAAGTTCTACTTGGTAGCACTATTCCTTGAAATGTATTGTGACAGGTGTTCGATGCATTCCTTGCCATTTGGGCACATGAGACGTAGAGAACTTTAACATATTGCAAACCAGGCTATCGCCATGGATCTTTCTCGAAAGACATCTAAAGGAAGACCTTAAAATTCATGGATGCTACAGAAAGATAACATGATTCGAGGCATGGCCTAGGTGACGTTGTCCATGATAGAAGGACCTACAACCTGAAGATAAGGAGAGTTGGTCCAAACAGTCTACAAAGCCGATAAGTTGGGATGGAGCCAGGAAGAAAAAAAAGAAGACTGAGAGACGCCTGAAAACATGGTTTTCAACTTTTGAGACGCTTATAATTTGACCAGTTATTTTTAACAAGGATTTGGATACACTTAAAATGTTGTGAGTGTAGTTCTTGATTTCGAAGTTGACGCGTTTGCAGCACGACCCCCAAAGTTATTTTTCAAGTATCTACCTACCTTAACACGCACAGAAGCCTCTGTAAAAATCTCATTATAATACCCACGGCTAGGTAACCGCAAAAAGACCATAGAAGCGATGAGTCCAGGAAGGAAAGGGTTAGGGAACCGCATTATTGCGAACTATTATGTTTATAAACGAAAATAATGTATTAACCCCTTGCTACCTGTGCCGTTCCTCAAGAACCTATGGAAACCTTTTAACTTTAATAGACCCGCCGAATTGCCTCTATCTGCGAAAACAGTGCAAGATAGAATTTCCAAAATGTCTTCGAATATAACAGAACAGCGAGTCGAATACATTAAGCTAGTTACCGCAATATCAATTGCAACTGATAAGTCGTGTAATACTAACTTCTTTTCCCTAAAAATCCACCTCCATACAAATGTATATGTATATGAAGCGCCCTTGATGTATTTTTTTACGAAAATGGCGCAATATAAGTTATCCAATTTTATTATTATTATTATTATATCGCTCAATCTTTTCAAGAACGTCATAAATCAAAAAAACTAAATTTTTCAGGAGAACGTTTAAAAATATTCTACAATGTATTAAAAATAAATATCAAGCCACTTATCGATCTTTTTACTGTGCAACAGATCTTTTTAGGTAAAACCTGAAGGTTTTTTTCTCCATTTGAAATATATTTAGTTTATTTAAAAAAATAATTAAACAATTCCGTTTCTTTAAAATACAAAAACAACACTTTCTGCCCTGTAGCGGGTAAATATTAAGTTAAACATATGCCGCTTTTGCTGGAATATAGTACATTTTCTGGGCATTCCGAAAATATGCACAACTGAAAATTGACGATTTTTTATATACGACGTTGTTGAAAGGAGTGAGCGATATGTGGCTCTTTAGTTCCTTTGTTATTCTGTTTCCATGACAATTTGACTCTTCACACATAACAAACTGCCGACCCCTGGCCTACACCAAGCAGAAGAAGAAGAAGAAGAAGGTATTATTGAAACCGCTTCGTCCGGTGTCCGAAGCCCGTCCCCAGTTCCGTCGGAAGTGCACGTCGCGCGGCGTCTTCTGGCCTAGGTCCTCTTTATCTTCGGCCGCCTTCGTGCATCTCCGGCCGTCCTCGGGTCCCCGCGGGGGCCAGTGACCGCCCGACCGGTCCTGCGTCCCCGGGAGAGGGAGGGAGGGGGGAAGGGAGGCTGTAGAGCCATCTCACGGGACGGGACATAGCTGCGCCGGCTTCGGCTCTAGGGTTGGCAATGAGGAACTACAGTCTAACCCCGGTAAAACGGATCCAAGTCATCGTTTGAACGAATCAAAGAGACGAGTTTTCACAAGTTTTATTATACAGACCTGAATGATGGAAGTTTAACTTCTGAAACATGTAGTCTATAATAAAACTCAAGTGGTAAAAAACAAGTGTTTTCTTTAATCATTGAGTTTTCACAACATTTGAACATACTCAAAAAATCATGAATACAATTTATATCCTCTCAATTTATATTCTCTGGATGATCGCAGAAAATCAGTAGATGTGATCTGCACAACATTTTGAGTGTGTCCAAATACTTGTTCACAAAATCTATATTATCTCCAATTAAAGTATTTTTTTTTCAAATTATTTTTTAAAATAATAAATTTTGAATGGTGTGCTTGTCAATAATGGGTAGAATCGGTGAATGTTACACGTGTGTAAAGTGATCACTTAAACCAGTCTATGACGGGCGTCAGCCCCGTAAATGCCCAGACTTTCATATTCTTCTTCATCTTTGATGAGATGTCAAAAAAATAAGATGTGATCTTCTTTTATAGATTGTTAAACTCATATGTACATTGTTTCGCCGGAATCACTGGAATTAGGGCTCTTGTGCACCACACGGAATATTACTGCGTGACGTTTTATTCTCCCTGCTTACTCCTGCGACGAAGCGGCGCGATAATTGGTTAGTTATTTCAGTAATTGTAAAAAAAACGCAAAAAAAAACAGTACAATTTTCGTCAGCCACGCGCCGTTGATCGACTGCTGAATGCAGGTAGTTAGTTTTGATTGTTGGAACAACTGGCGAACGTCTGTGTGAATATTCGAGGAAATAATAGAGTTTGGAAGTTAATGCATACATGCTTCCATTCCACATGTACATATACGCATGCTCCAGAGGATTTCTCTAGGCTATTGCACTCTTCCGGTCTCACGGTTTCTCCCACCGCTCTTATTTCATTATTATTTTATGCAGCCGAAAATATAATGAAGAACAACTTATCATAACAGCTTTATGATTAAGTTAGAGTAGTATAGTGAAATTGAGATTCTCTATTGACATTTTACATCATTCTTTTGAGTTGAGAATATGGATACAACATTTTGAGTGTGTCCAAATACTTATTCACAAATCTGGATTACCTCCAATTATCTTTCATCTCACCACAGATGTCTCTAGTGAAATTCTAGTGATTCAAGCACTATGTTTCGAATTTTAACTGTATACATATATGGAATTCCAAGAATTTAAGTTGTGTGGTTGTCAATCATGGATAGAATTGGTGAATGTTATACGTGTGTAAGGTGATCACTTAAACCAGCCTATAACGGTCGTAAGCCTCGAAAATACCTAGACTTCCATATTCTTCTTCATCTATGCTGAGATGTCAGAAAATAATATGAAAAATAACTCCTATAATTGGAGATAATCTTGATTTATGAACAGGTATTTGGACACACTCAAAATGTTGTAAAAATAATACGGATAAATGTTGTCCTACGTGAATGAAGACAGAAAATAACAGAAAATCACTTTGGAGATAAAACGAAAAACATTGAAGTAAAAACCATAAATAACATACATTACAGCTTGCTCAAACATCTACCATGTGTAGTTTTTGCCAACCCAACGAGGAATTGAAGTCATGGGATGAATTGTAATGTAAACCCACACAGGAACATCCCGTTTGTCCTTTCGATAGGGAGGCTCGTCGGGCGTGTTTATAGGGCCCAAAGCCTCCTATAATTCTGGCTGTCTGTCACTAGAGCGGAGACGGTTATAATTACACCTGCGCCATGATTTATCTCCCGAATCCAGGCCTAGTTTCCAATCACGTCCGTATATCGATACGTTTCATAGTGCTTGCAATAATTGAAACGCTGGCTGAATAATGCTGGTACAAATCACGACCAGACTTAGAAGCAATCTACTTCCTAATCTGATTATCCGTCTACTCGCCACCCCGGCGCTAGGTGGCGCTAGGTGGCTCTAGGCGGCTAGGGGCCGGCGCCGTAATTAGGCGCTACTCCCCTACTATTGTTCGCGTAAATTACGTCTCGCACTTCATTGCGTCCCAATCAATATACAATCATAATAACATTTGAGGTATAATTCACAATGACAACTTTCCACATCTTTCTTCTAAGGATTGTCTGGCTCCAACAGAGGGTAGAGCATATTTCATTCAGAATAAAAGGTTTTTTTAAAAACTAAATTGTATGCTTCGCATAAAAGTTTTTACAGTAATAAATGTTATACTCCTAAACCCCCCTACAATGTTGACATAGGTACGCCTATATCTCAGGGAATTTTATAAGGGGTTAATGTTTTAAATTATATTTTTATATTTTTATATTTTAACTGCCCTACCTCAAGTTCGCAAGCGTGCAATGTATGTAAAGCTACTCTTAATGATTTAAACAATATTTAAAAAAAAAAAACAAAAAATAGAGTCTAATGAAGATACGTTAAAAAATGATATTTCTGTGTTACGATGAAAGCATAGGTAACAAATGTGCGATGATGACGATGATGATGATGATATTGTAGATGGTAAGGATATTAATGTTTAGTAGAATTGTTTCGTATGTAAATTACAAGTAGAATACAGAATCAAATTTATATAAGTAATTGTTTTTTTTTACACTATAAAATTTATGAAAATCCAACCCAAAAATAACCAAATAACCAAATTGGGCATTTTTTAATGCAAATAAAAATCTATCAGCGGAAGCTAAACTGGCAGTACACAATGGAGTTCTGGTTCCAACCCTTATGTATGGAAGCGAAGCATGGAGTTGGCAAAAGAAGGATGAAAGCAGACTGAATGCAGTCGAAATGCGATCCCTCAGACGAATGTGTGGCAAAACGATGTTTGATAGATGTTCGAATGATGAAATAAGGAAAGAATGTAAGGCTGAGATAAGCATTATCGATAAAATTATGAAAGGTGTGTTGAGATGGTTTGGACATGTGGAGCGTATGAGTGAAGAAAGAACGGTTAAATAAATTTGTGGGGCGAATGTAGTTGGAAAAAGAAGCAGAGGACGACCGAGGAAAATTTGGCACAATCAGGTATATCAAATACTTGAAAGCGGCCGGGTCAGGAGTCGTAATAATCGTCGGGTATGTATGAGGAGTTGCATGAATGTAGAAGAGGCAAAGAATGTTTGCAAAGACAGAGTGGTGTGGCGTTCGATTCTCTCTGCCTACCCCTGCGGGGAAGCGGCGTGATGGTTAGTTAGTTAGTTAGTTAATTATTTAAAAAAGCATCTTACATCATTTCCCGATCAGAATATTGAATAAAACACAATAATATATTTTTGGCGCGCTAAATCGGCCATTCGTCCTTATGTGCGTCGTTAAAAGGCGTGAGAGATACATTAACTACTAATTAATGTGTGATTCTATACCATTTTATACATACTCATGTTCTCAAATTTACATCTTAGTCCAGTTATCAATGTATGATCCCTGAGTTGATATCATATCAGGAATGCTATACCGCATAATATTATACAACGCAGGCTCGACAATCGTGAAAGTTTTCAAATTCGAAACCTTCAATGTACCCGCTGTAGCTACAGGCGCTATCATAGCGTCTAGATAAAAGGAGATCTAAATATCGCAACGTATATATTTGTATCTCGTTTGATATCCACCCCGGCAAAGGGGAAGTTTGACATGCAAAGCATAACATCCGCATTCTGTGATGCTTTTTCGACATCTGTCAAGTACATACTACGGCATGATAAACTATTGCGTTTCCACTTCATTTGAGGGTGGAGGGAGAAGACGTCAAGAAAAACTACCCCCGAATTGTTCACGGAAAAGAATCTCGGGTTTTTCGGATTAAATTTCCTTCAATGGTAAAATAAAAAAAATACTTTTTCTTTATAAAATAAAACAACTTTGCTTTTACCACTTTTTGCGGAAGGGTAATTAAATATAACCTAACTATGAGTATTTTAACGTTTTAGAATTGGTACATAAACCCTGATGATGACAGGGTTCTTGTCGAAACCGGTTGGAAAAAGTGTACCAATGAAAAGTGGTTAAAACAAAGTGGTTTTATTTTATAAAGTTTATAAAATGTGGCACAAAGTATCTGCGAAAAACATTCAAGAAATACTTTTTCTTTACAAATTACGAAAAACATAAAATTAAATAAAAAACTAATGTGAAAAAATCGCATCTTTTCTGGAAATCTTGTCGAGTTTTTCAGATTAATTTCGTTCAATGCTACAATATTTTTTTCCTTTTTAAATACCCATGTAAAACAAATAAAAATAAACCTTATGCGAAAAAAGCACATCTTGACTGGACACGTTATTGGACGATCCGCAAAAACAGTAATTTGGTTTGCATTGTTTTAAAATCAAATAAATAAACAAACGAAAACATAAGTGTGTGAATATAGTCCGTGGTTCAGATTTCGCATACAAACGGGATTGAGTCTCTGCTTGATAAAAGCTTTCCTCAATCCAACATAGATGGCTGTTGGAAACTTATATTTATTGTGTCACGAGATTGATCAATACATCTAGAAGTTCCAAAATATTGAGTTGTGTGTTTGTCAATCATGGGTAGAATTGGCAAATGTTACACTGTTTAAAGTGATCACTTAACCAGAGTATGATATGTCAATACCCAGACTTCATATTCCTCTTCATATTGTAAAATAACTCGTATAGAAGATCGCGGCACTGTTACACCAATATTAACATAAATAAACTTAAATATTCAATCACGTAATATATTATACAATATGTAAATTGGTATCTACTGAAAATAAATGCTATTTAACAGCATAAATTTTTCATAAAATTTTTCATGAAACTAATCAAAAGCACACAGATAAAAAAAATCATAAAAATACCTGTCTACAACGATATTGATTAAAAATAAAAGAATGCAGTAGGTTAAAAAAGGCATGTTTTAACTTACCCAATTCACGTGTTTCGTTGAAAGCTTTGTTAAAGCAGATATCAGCTAAAAGCGGTTTTAGTTCACAACTCGAAAATCTGTAAAAAAAAAATAATAATTAGAAACGTCCTTAGTAAAAAATTACACATAAATTTAGTACTCATCTGAAACGAAACCCGGTCACTGATATATGACCTTTTAATGTTTTGTATATTAAAAGCATTGTTAACTTTGTGGTATGATAATATAACACTTTCATTATCATTCATCGTTCACTTTCTGTAATACCACATTAAAAAACACCACTTCATGACTACTGATTAAATGACCTCTTTGTTTTGTCGCAATCATACTAATCTAATAAGTATATTAGGGATATGTATCGTGACCCAAAAATATAGTTAAATTCAATAAACGAGTGTATTCACTTACATCCTAAATAACAATATTCAATTTGCTATGAGCAGACCATTACGAAGTTTAGATAAATTGTCTTTATGTGCAACATACTAACTCAGCTAGATCAGTCTTCTAGGATAAATACAGGTCATCGAAAAATAATGCCAACATTTAAAATAACTATCGTAAAAAAACTATTAAAGTTAATTCAATGGGTTTGATCTTAAAATGTGCAGTAAGCGATCTAAAAAAATCCATGTGTGGACTGTTAGTCGATCTAGATGTCTAGTCTGTAGTAGATTTCAGGAGTAACTGTCGAGATAGGGACAGAAATTCGCTCCCGCATATGATCCAAATCCCAAATATTTTCTGCGTATACAATATTTTTAATTTACCTCCAGAGAAATCTACAGGGGTAAGGTCAGGACTTCTTGGAGACCAAGCAATGGAGGTTCCTCTACCAATCCAGCCGTTGGAAAAGCGTGCGTTCAATGCATCGCGTACTGTGCGTGCGCATATCAAGGTCACGCCACCTCCAAAACAAAACTTATGTTCACCAGCTAGCGTTCAGTGATCAAATACTTGTGTCCAAATACTTGTTCACAAATCTGGATTATCTCCTATCAGGAGTTCTTTTTTACTTTATTTTTTGACATCTAAATATATGCAGTTTAATCAATACATCTAGAAGTTCCAAGAATTTGAATACTGTGGTTGTCAATCGTGGATAGAATTGGTGAATGTGTGTAAACTGATCACTCATCCAACCTATGATAGGTTGTAAGCCCTGTAAATGCCCAGAATTACATATTAATCTTCATCTATTTTGAGATGTTAAAAAATAATGTACGGAATTATCCGTTTAATATCAAGGATTAAAGTGCTATAATTTTTTTAAATGTTGGCATTATTTTTCGATGGACCTGTATAGGAGCACATATTAGTCAATAAACTCATTAAAATAACGTAGTGATATGTTGTAATGCCACAATAACTAACCGAGTCGGAATTGAAGAGGCCCAACACGAAACTAATCGCCTTAATAGTCTTCAAATTAAGATCTCTCGCAGACCTTTCAACTTCCACCTGGGAGGTCCGCGAGCACTGACACGGAAACAAAATGGAAGACTGGACGATAAACAAAAGCTGGATTGTACGAGGAATATTTCAAGATGTCTTATTTAGATTAAACGATGTGGAATTCGCCGTTGTAAGATCTGAAAAAGGGTTTCCAAAGTCCCTTTGATATCTATCCCAAAATGACTGATGGATACATATCGCTCACTCCTTTCAAGAACGTCATAAATCAAAAAACTTGATTTTTTCAGGAGAACGTTTTTAAACTTAAAAAATATAATACAATGTATTAAAAATAAATATCAAGCCACTTATTAAACTTCTTTTACTGTGCAACAGATCTTTTTGTGTATAACCTGACTGTTTTTTCTCCATTTGAAAAATATTTAGTATATTTAAAAAAATAATTAAACAATACCTTTTCTTCAAAATGCAAAAACAACACTTTCTGCCCTGTAGTGGGTAAATATTAAGTTAATAATATGCTTCTTTTGCTGGGATATAGTACATTTTTGGGCATTCCTAAAACATGCACAACTGAAAATTGTCGATTTTTGAGTTATGACGTTCTTGAAAGGAGTGAGCGGGATTTATAAAGGAGCTATGCATAAGGCAGTATCTTACATATAGTATTAATTCGAACCTTTTATAAAAGCCTTTAAATACTTGGGTATGAACGGAAAAACTAAGTTACGATGGAAGCTAAAAGCTGAACGAAAAATAAAGGCCTAAAATGACAAAAGAAAACGTGGAATGATGAAGCAAAGCCAAATTTTTGAAAATAAAGAGATCAGGAGTCGGAAGACGGTTAAGTGCGGAAGAGGCGAAGCATATTTGCAAAGAAAGGGGGGTTGGGCGATCTATCGTCTCCGCTAACCCATACTGGGAAACGGTGTGATCGTCGGTGAATTAAATGAGTGTTTTTGTTTGTTTGAAAGTTTTTTTTAAACATCTCTTCTCTCTTCTGTGGTGTGTGCAATTCAACGCAACGAAAATATTAAAAATAATATTAGCTTCACCATTGCGAAAACCATTAATTGGTACTTTCAGGCATAAAGTATGATCTTCAAACTGGTGCCATTGGAAGAATTTATTTCGGATTCCATCGGAAAAAGTATCTAATCAAACAATAAAAAGACTCAGATTTCTAAGAAATTAGAAATATGTTAATTCATGAGGTGAATAGTCGCAGTTTCTTTCGGTCCATGATTACTAATTCCTAAAAGGTGTTAACACGTGGAATTCTTGAAATGTCCCAATTTGGAACGCATTCTTACAAGTCTCGAGAATAGGGTCGTTTTTTGCTGCTGCTTTAAATGGTTTATTAAAATACCGAAGAGGAAAAAAGCGACATCAAAGGTTCCTTTTACTCCAAACTGTCGCTTTCGTTGGAAATACTCAGATTGATCAATAATCTACTAAAGGAAAGCACACAAAGGTATGGAAATATGTGTAAAGAGTAATCAAATTATAGTATTTTAAAAAGGTAACGTAATTTAGGAAGTAATCATTACTTAGATCTTATTTAGGAAGGTCTTTCTAAAACTACTATATGTCCATAGAATCCTTAAAACCTGGTTCGCATTTTATTTAATGTATGTATTATACAATAATTCAAGTAATTTTGCAGGAATCGTCCGCAACATTTTAGGTGTTTCCAAATTCTTGTTCACGCATCTGGGTTTCTCCACTTAAAAGTTATTTTTCATCTCAAAAGATGTCAAAATGTAAGACTTAAGTCCAGTTGTCACAAAGGTAAAATAACCATTTTTTTATATTATTTTTTGACTTATTATTATTATTATTATTCTCCTGTAATTTGAGATAATCCAGATTTTGTGAACAAGTATTTGGACACACTCAAAATGTTGTAAACCATTTTTTAAAAACAATAAATCAATATTTGGTCTGAAACCTTTCAAATTAGCGAAACAACAGAGTAGTAAATTTATAAGCGCACACAATGCTCTTCACAACATATTGAGACAACAACAATGGGTTCGGACCAGAAGCCAATATGCTCTTGAAGGGTGAAAAGGCATGAAAAAGAAGAGAAGAACTGGAATTGCGAATGAATCAATGCATTCATTGCATTTTCTCCGTGACAAAAACCCCAATAAATCATTCGCATTGTTTGATATTTATGGTTTCCTCTTCCAGGAATTCTATTGAAGGGTTTCGTTACCTGTTAGGGCGAACAGGTGGTAAAAAAAGCCTTCGATATCTTCACAAAACCCTCCCTCCTGCCCTTCGGCCCCTTTGTGGGAAGACTTTGACGGAGCCTAACAAGAGACGTGACGGTGATAATTCATTCGGATACACTCTGATCCAAGAAACAGGTTGGTGTGGAGAAAAAAATACAGGATTTCTGGTATTTACATGCATAAAAAGTGATTCAACGCTAACGAAACTGGATGTGAGAATTTCCGGCTGGTGCAATTTGACAACCGAGTTTAATCTTTAGACTATGAATGGTAAATTCACACGGTGATGGATCGCATTTATCTTTCGGGATAAAGACTGTTTTTTTAGCGACAATAACTGTAACGTGTGATTGCTGTAAAAAACTTTTTTTTATTTACCCTACGAAACCATAGTTTTCGTATATAAGCGACGTAACGATAATCACTGTTAAAATATTTTATAAATGTATGTAGATTTGTCACACATTCTTGAAATAACAATTTCTTCTATAGTCCATTTTTTGGTTGCTATAAATTCCTAGTAGTTGTCGTGAGATCCATTTGATGATGTATGACTTTTTTATGTATCTACATACGTTTGTATTTCCTATTAAGACGGAAAGAGTAAATCGTTTCTTCCTGTGAAGGTAATTCAACTTTTTATTTATTTCCACTTCGTCTAAAGAAGGATTTCCTGCAAAAGTCGTTGCAACTAGGGAACTTGTTCCCTCGAGAGTATCGTCACAAGTAGTTATACGTATATAAAATGAAATCGTTCTTCTACAATGATTACATAAAACAGAAACTCCGAAAGAGAATGATCAAATGCCACGTGTAGTATGTTTTGATGTATGGGTGTGAAACGTGTAGCTTAAAAGTCAACTCCATGAGCAGACTGGAAACATTTGAAACGTGGCTCCATCGACGAATGCTCAGATTCCCTGGACAGTCATGGTTACCAATACCAAAGTCCTGAGGCGAGCTAGAGTTGACAGGGAGCTGCTGTCAACTGTCAAGGTTCGGAAGACTGCACATCTGGGTCATATACTGCGTGGGGAGAAGTAACACCTTATCCAAGTAATATTGAAAGGGAAACATGAGGGACGCCAAGAACAGAGAGAGACAGATGTTCTGGATGAGACACATAGGGGAGTGGACCGCATCCCAAGTGTGGAGAAGCTGTTCCGAGCAGCGCAGGACAGGGAAAGATTCGCCCATATGATCGCCAACGTTGAGGGAACCCGACGGGGCACGTAAAGAAGAAGAAGTTATACGTATGTGGGACGTAACATTATTTTTTTCTTGAACTAAATGCATAAAAACTTTAGTAATGGAAATTTTTGCTTTGAATTTCACAAAGTCTGGAATTGGCCCGAGTATATCAATAGCTAGAGCAATTATTATACTATGTTGGTAGAAGAAAAGACCTAGTAAAGCGCTTCGAACAAAGTTCGGGGAAATTTGAGCGCGATAAAAACAAAGCATTTATTAAGGTTCTTTTAGCGTTCTCGTTTACCCCCTCAGACGGTATTTCGGTCGGGCCGGGCAGGCCACCCTCCAAGTCCATTACTTCCACTCACAACTCTTCCGTTCCCCGGCGTCACATTTCATCCCCCGCTGGGTGACACGAAAACACAACACTCGAGGATGCCTGCCCTAATGCCTGCCCTCCGACCTACCTACCTCTAGACACACTCAGCGTACAGTAAGAAACTAAAACTATCCTCGTACAGGTTCATGATACCCGGATAAAACCATATTTAATCCAATTTAACGTAAAATGTTGCCAAAAGACACTAAAACCGAGATGAAAACAGAAAACGAATGCTTTTATTTCCTACTTTGGGGGGTTTATTAAATAAACTGAAAGATCATGCTATTTTGTGTCGCAAGTCAGCCAGTCTTCACGCAACGGTCACTGTTTTAGTTACCTTCTTTTACTATGTTCCAACTTTATTTCAAACAATTTATTTTTACTTGTAAATACTATATTTTTTCCTTACTTTCCTTTTAACCATGTAATGACTTATCTAATTTCTATTTTAATCGTTTTTATTTATATTTTAAACCTGTTTTATTATTTTTTCTATCGAATTGGTAGGATGAAATGTTTTGTTTACTGTAAGAAGATGAAAAAAAAAAAAAAAATATATATATATATATATATATATATATATATATATATATATATATATATATATATATATATATATATATATATATATATATATATATATATATATGACGTAAATTAATTGTAAATAATAGTTTGTATTAGTGTAATAGTGTAATATGAGCTAACTTAATTAATTAAAAAAAGAATTGGTGAATGTTACACGCTTGTAAAGTGATCATTTAGCCCCGTATTAGACTTATGCTTAGACTTTCATATTCTTCTATAATAGCCAAAGCTAAAATTTGATTGTAACATCAGCTTAGGTAATAGTGTTTGAAGTTAATGCGGGTACTTTCTCGTCAGACTGTACGCCGACCTGATGGAGGAATCGCGTGTCGGCAGTAACCGAAGGAACGCAAAGTCGTGCTGCTAATGGTGACTGCAGCTTTCTAGGCAAACCCTCCTGGCTCCTATCGGCAACTAAACAGTCCTCGAGGGAGGGGATTCCTCGTATCTTGATGAAAGCCATGTTTCAAATCGGGAGTGATGGGCAATGGTGATAAGCCGAATTCACGGCCGCCCAAAAGTGGCGAACGTTTATCGCTTTAAAGAGAAACAAACGGCAGTTTTAAAGACCCCCGAACAGGCGAGCCCAGCGGCGTGAGAAGCACATCCCGAATGTCAATTAAATTTGGCGATTTGCCTATTTCGCTAATTTGGCAAAACGTAGGCTTCGAAACGAACTTTAGAATCATATATCATACAGAAAGTTGATAAAGTAACAGTTTTGAAAGACAAACTATATTTAAGATTCAAAATTCGCCGACAAATGCGAAATACCACTAAATCATAATAATAAGCAAATTAGCCTATCGGGAGGAATATATTACACTCATATAAAATGATTTTTAACCCTTCCCGGTCCCCCAAAATTAAGAAAAAAATCTATGTAGACAGTTACATCGGAAAAAATCTTTTGTTTTCTGTTCCACATACTGTTGTTATAGATACGAGTGACAAAAATATAAGCTTGGAATTTAAATAAATAATACTAATGATGAAAAATATGTCGAATAACATCCGACATGGGACCTAAGAGGAAAACATCGATGTCGAATTTGAGATTCGACATTGGACCAGTAAGGGTTAAGGTTGCATTTGAGTTAATAATATTATGAGATATTATCGGAAATAAAACCCTATTGGTGAAAAACAAACTGGTGGTTAAGAGACAAGCAAAGGATAGAGACGGGTGGAGACTGACCCACAAAGAAAAAAGCAACATACAAATGCTATGAAAAAAACTATTTGGTCCATCCGAAGAGGTTAATCGTCCAAGCCATGATATCAAGAATAGAAATCACATCGAAACATTATGTTCCTACGAATATCAAAAAATATACGATATATATAAATATTTTGTTCTGTATAGGTGAAATAAAATGGTTTCCTTAGTCCAGAATAGCTGTAATAAAAGGAGATTCTTCCCTTCATGAATTTCAACATAATATATCATACGGGATCGCTTATATTACAAGACTGAATACCCGACCCTCTTTCGAGGCGATAAAATTATATTAAAATACTACTTTTATTATTTGCTGTAATATACGGACACATTATTTTAGCATCAAATCGGGGTTAGGGGCATTATGGAACTAGATAAGCTACGAAAATCTAAGCTTAAACTATTTATTATTTACTATTTGTGAGAAAACAAAATTAAGCTGAATATAAACCGTCTTGGTTCGGCCTATAGCACCAAATTATACCTATTTCTCGACACGTGGGATTTCTTTAGGTACAAAATAATGTTCATGTATCATATTATTTTTTTACACCACATCAAAGATGAAGAAGAATATGGAAGTCTGGGCATTTACGGGGCTGACGACCGCTATGGGCTGATTTAAGTGATCGCTTTACACACGTGTAACATTCGCCAATTCTACTCATTATTGACAACCACACTACTCAAATTCTTGGAAGTTCTATATATATGAACCAATTTTTTTAAACATTGTTGTATCGCTAGAACTTCACTAGAGACATCTATTGGTGAGTTGAAAAGTATCTTTTTAATAAGCAGAAACTCTTGTATTAGTATGTGAGGTCCGAATCCTGGATTCACTGCGTTTATATGATGCAGTGCCCTATGCACCACGGGGTGCGGATAAGGGTTTCAAAGAAAAGAAAAAAATACGAGTACATAGATAAACATTTAATCACTTCAACCGAGTGTTTAAAAAAAATATTATCAAGATATAATACTGAGTACCGCTTCAATACTTTTTTATATACGAAATCCAGAAAATAATGCCTCAAGTAATCTGTGTTTAAAATCCAGTAAACACAATAGACCGTGATATGAATCGTTATACAAGTACATCGCGGCTGTCGGCAATCAATTTTCTTCATCGCCTCGAACTTGAAAGAAAATTAAAAGAAGCGGAAAAGATTCCGGAGATGGAATAAGAAAGAATCACCCATATACGTGATGAAGAGCCAGGAACGTTAACAAAGCTCAGCGCACTAACTACGTGACTCAGTCGAGGGAAAATCAGACGTAGATATTATATGTAATAAAATAAAGTATTGACAGACGGTATCGGGAGTCGATAAAATTGATATCGGGAGTCGATAAAATTGATAAGTTTATTACGAAACCGATGCAGAATTTATGGAAAATATATATATATTTATATATAAAAACATAAATATAATTGTAATTATTTTTTATTAAATGGTTGTGATTGTCGCTGAGTAACTTTATAAGAGCAATTATGTATTTTATGGAATAAAATAAGAACTATGTAGTTTTTCCACATGAATTTATTTGAATAGCGATCGGGTTTTGTCGTAACCGACATCATCAGACTGGATGTCGGTTACGACGAAACCCAGTCGCTGGTCAAATAAAATTGATGTGGAAAAAACTACATAGTTCTTATTTTGGTCTATAAATTGCAGTTCCACCAAGAAATTATTTTTAACGTTTTCTATTAGACTAATATTTTATTCATTTTTAATTGAATTATGTACTTAACCACAATTCAGAACTTGTAACTATTTCTCTATTCGTGATATAATAGTATAGGTTTATTCCATAGTAATAACAATGATAGTACCTAACATTTGCACGGCGAATTCCAGATCATTTGAAATAGTAACCTGTGCTGAGTTGTATCGGAATATTTTCATACAAGTTACGTTACAGTACAAACGAGATGGCGGCATTCCCTCACTTTATCGTCATTCAAACATTATTGGTCGTCATGCAATACGTTGCGATATTATTTTGCTACTTCAGAAAAATAGTATATTTGGAACTGCCGTTATATCTAGAAGAGGAGAATCTCTCTTTGTTGGAAAATCTTTGGGGTCTCGTCGGCACGTGTTAGGATCATTGTACAGGGATGAAATTTCGTACCTGAATAGGCTATGGTAGTTTTAAAAAAATAATGAGTATGCGCTTTCAAATCCGAAAAAAAAAATTTGGCCATATAAGAGACACCTAATATAGACAACCCTATCAACATACATATAAATACACACACACATATATATATATATATATATATATATATATATATATATATATATATATATATATATATATATATATATATATATATATATATATATATATATATATATATATATATATATATATATATATATATATATATATATATATATATATATATATATATATATATATATATATATATATATATATATATATATATATATATATATATATATATATATATATATATATATATATATATATATATATATATATATATATATATATATATATATATATATATATATATATATATATATATATATATATATATATATATATATATATATATATATATATATATATATATATATATATATATATATATATATATATATATATATATATATAAAGATGTATAAATACATCTTTTAACACGAATGCAATTTACGTCGCAAAATCCGAGGAATGTGCCGTAGAATGACAGAGCGTCATTAATCCAGTCATTCAACTTCCAGTACTCCCCGACTGTAATGAAACAAAGAGTCTGGAAAATGGCTCTCACTGGACCAACATCGGACGGCCGAGACTATCACCCATTTGTTCGTAAACTAGTTAAACTCAACCGGCGAGCGGCCGACTAGAGATGCGGTCGTCTCTCCGAACGAGCGCGTCCCGCCGAGCCGGGGGCCTAATGAAGAGTGCTTATTAAAAGTGAAACAAACCAGTCTCGAGATAAGAGCCATATACCAGTTCTGGAGGCATCTCGCATTATGCTGGCCGCGTTATGTAACCACAATCGGGGCCGGCCGCGTGGCCTTTATAACCAAATTGCTGCGCTCCAACGGATGACCACTAAACTAGAATCCACCGTTATGTAATTAGTATTCTTGATAACAGATATTTTGATACCATTGTGCCGGGCCGGTGGAAGGCATAAACGGATGTGATTTAGTCAAAATCGGTTTTGTAATATACCATACTAAATTGGAGCGTGCCCTTAGAGAAATAACATTCTTCATAGAGGTCAAGAGCGGTTGTATGATTTGATTGGTGGATTTTACACAACTAAAAGACAAGATGTATTAACGATCAAGATAACACCGCGTTTAAAGTACAGTGCCTTATGCACCATTAGGGTGCGGATAAGGGTTTGAAGAAGAATAAGAAAAGACAAGAATCTAAAATAATGTTCGTTGGTTCAAAATCTTAAATCTCTTGAAGTTATTTATCATATAAATAAAAATGTAACAGATGAGTGGTAAAAAATATTTATTTATTTGAAAAACAGCATTATGACCGCTGTGGCAAAGCCATCTGTTGAAAGTAACAGCAATACACGCAAAAATAAACATTGCTGATGGCGAAGAGCGCGCTTCTTGACAACTGCTGTCATTTAGCATATTCAATGTTTTTGCTGGCATTGTTGTTTCATATATTTGAAATATTTTCAATGTTTAAAAAAAAAGAAATTATAAAATATATAATATTAATGTGTGCATTCCATTTTCTTTTTTTTCCCATTTAACCAGCCACAGCAACTAGGTGCAGTAGCTAGGTACAACTAGTCTTTAAAAAACTATTCTCATTCATTGATTCGGCAGTCACTTGGCAGCAATATCTATCCATTTTTATACGAGAATGAACATAGACCAATAATGAAAATAAACCGAAAAAAGATAGGTGATACATGGACATATGGACAACTAGAGAACGTAACTTGGCAGCAGTCGAATGCTAAGAAAAACAGAAAGAAATCTTTAAAAGCTTTTTTCATGATGCGAATGAATGGAAAACAATGCGGGCATTGTTTAGTCGCAAAATGCAACTCTATTCGAAAGAAATATAACCCGCCCCGTTCGAGCGCAGATTTCCATTTGGCCTACATACTCTAGTTAAATAAATGAATCCCGAGCGCTTTCATAGCCGGCCCTATTGCGAATACGAGGAGTATATATTACATTCACGAAAACGGCCATTCGTTCATGGAACATAAATTCCACACTCGGGGTTCGCGCGTATACATAAAAACATGTATTGACGTCACAACACGAGGAGGCACGGCGAGAGGGGGTGCGTAGTGCAGTCGGCGTGACAAGTCGCCCGGCGAGGGAGGGAGGAGTCCGGCGGCTAGCGGCTGACCGCGGGAGGAAGTCGGGCCCGCTGGACCTGGCAGGATGTGCGCCAAACTAAACTCCGCGGGCCTCGTGCGCCAGTAAACACGCAAAAGTTAAACAACCCCGAGTTTATTCGGGCAGTTCTGCATGCGCGCTGAAAAACTCATTCCAAGTTATAAGAGGAATAAAAAAGGGCGAAATCGTTTCGAGCCACTCTACCGGCGCCGAAACTTATTCGAAAGAGTGTTAAAAATGTAATATTTTCCGATATCTCGCTCTCCGAAGGCGCAAAAAAGCGCCGTAAAAAGTTTCTAAATCCGGAACGTTCGAAGGCTTCCGCGCTCGGTAACTTCGGAAGCCGATAAATAGAGCGCTAATGAAAGCTCCGAGCGCGAAGGGGACTCGCGGAGCCGGCCTGGACTCCCTGGACGGCCGCCCGGAGAGGCTCAATAATCCCGACGTGACTCGCTTCTCGAACTACGAGGACGTTTTTCGGGCCGCAGTTGCAGCCTGCCGATGTTTTCGTGTAAAACTAATTTCGCGGAACTTTGCGGACAAGCGCATGAAGAAATTCCGAAGAATAATTTCCAGGCGTCGCTCCGGGCGGGATTCGGCTAGTTTGTGAGGTGGTGAAAATTTTACGCGAATATTAAAGTCACCTCGTCCACGAGGCTTATTGTAAGCCGCGTAAATCCTGTTGGAAATGTTTAAAATTTCAACAAAGAGTTTCAATTTTGACTGCGGGGGTTAATAGAAGCAGTATCCGGGAACAGACGAGACCGAGTCTGGGAACTCTAGCCGTAATGGTGATGAAAACTTTCGGGCAAATTTTCACGTCGGATTCGTTCTGGGAAATTGACTTTTCCGATATGACGAAATCCCAGAACTATGATTGAATTAGGCGGCCGTCGGACGGCGAGAGGGGCGGCTCCACTACCTCCTCTTCCTCCTGCACTCCGGGCAGGAGTGACCAGGGATAAATGCTTTAGGGAGGATTTCCAGCGAGTCTGAAAACATGATTTGATTTGCAGCCGCCGAATGGAGTCCCCTAATATTCACACTTCGTACATATGCACGACCATACCGAGTTATCTCCGGTGATGTGATATACAGTTCTGTAATCAAATTATCTTAATAATCCATTAGGGTTGTGGTCACATGGTTTGAGTTGCGGACTCTCAGTTTCTAGGTTTACGCTTACTCTACCACAACATGATTCCTAGTTTTGAAAACAAGATAGTATCAAATTAAAACATATTTTGTATATTTAAAGCATTGCTTTGTGGTAATAAAACACTCTCCTTATCATTAATCTTTTACTTTGTGTAATACCACTTATTCGTGACTACTGATTTCGGTAAATAATTCCATCACGAGGTTATTGAAATAAAATTGTAACGATTTGACATTTGTTTAATTTTTTTTCAAATCAAAACATTTGTGTGCACAAAATAAACATAATTTTTTTCTCTTTTTTTAAACTAGAGAACTACGGACTACCCACTTAACATACATGGATCAAATAATCTCCGACATGCGCTATAGCGGTTACGCCGAGTTGAAGAAGCGAGCGGAGGATAGAGATTGACTATAAAAGAAACAAGCCTATCATCACAAAGATTCTAACCCACAAATAATAAAAATTACATACATTTGAAAAATAATCTAAGTTTTGTACTGTCATTTCTTGGTGGAACTGCATTTTAAATAATAAAATAAATATTTGTAAAAAAAATCCACATTAATTTTATATGACCAGCAACCGGGTTTCGTTGTAACCGACATCATCAGACTGGACACCAGACTGATGATGTCGGTAACGACGAAACCCGGTTGCTGGTCGAATAAAATTCATTTGGAAAAAATTACATACGTAGTTGTTATTTTATTATTTAAAAATATTCATCAATCGCTTATAATTACCTATTAATATAAGCCTTTATGATCTATTACAATTTATCATTTTTCCGTCCATCATAGATCCTCGCTTTATTTTCTCAAACATTGTACAAGCGAACATCGCTTCGTAGTCAAATGTATTGTGTAACGTCTAGAAACGCACTGAAAGGAGTGGAAACATATGAATGGTCTAATTATATAGTAACATTATTGTCTGTGAATGTCTGACATCTGTTTATGTCAACACGGAGGGATAAATCACTGTAAGATTAAATTGTATGGAAATAATTACTTCTCAACACTCCATTGAAACCATAACGAGGACGCTAGACGTGAAACATTACCGTTTCATGTCTGACAGTGATGGCCAACCTATGACTCGCGTATCTTTTTTATTTTTCACTTTTATAAGGAAGTTATCTCCTTGCATACCGACGTCTTCCATATCGCTCACTCCTTTCAAGAACCTCATAAATCAAAATACTTGATTTTTCAGCAAAACGTTTTTAAAGTTTAAAAATATAATACAATGTATTAAAAATATATATCAAGCCACTTCTTGAACTTTTTACTGTGCAACAGATCTTTTTAGGTAAAACCTAAAGGTTTTTTCTCCATGTGAAAAATATTTAGTGTATTGAAAAAAATAATTAAACAATACATTTTCTTTAAAATGCAAAAACAACACTTTCTGCCTTGTAGCGGGTAAATATTAAGTTTAAAATATGCCGCTTTTGCTGGGATATAGTACATTTTCTGGGCATTCCGAACACATGCACCCCTGAAAATTGAAGATTTTAGAAATATGACGTTGTTGAAAGGAGTGAGCGACATGTTTCATATAAAGTTGAGGGACCTTTAATAAATAATTTAGTTTTGTTCCTGTTATGCAGAGAGCTTTTTCGCCGTGATAGTTATTTCACCCGCGAGGGTGCAAATATAATTATTCGCGCAAAAACCCAACCCCGCTGTTTCGGGAAACGAGACCGCAACTCCCTTTGTAGCGAGTTCAGCACATCAAAGTAATAAATTCAATAGAAAACAATGGCATAGCCGAAACCGGTCAGGTTTTTTACGCGCCGAATACATACACGAACGTTTATCGGGAATGCGATAAAGCCGCCGCTGCATGCGGAAATTTGGATTATGAAAACCAATCCGGCCAATGAAACCTGTATTCGGAAAATTTGCAATTTACGTGTACGTTCTCCCAAATGTACCGAATAACGTGAATATTTCACGTAGAGTATAAATCAAAACTAATTAAATTTTATAACATGTAAATAAAACAAGCGTTTTCACATATTCATTTTCATATCCATTTTGTTGGTTCGACATAAATTCCAAAACATATTGGGATCGAGTTTCATCACTTTTCAAAGTTAATATCGTAATTATTTTATAATATCAATTATAATTTTATAATTAGACAGATAACGCAACAAAATAATATATCTACATATCGCTTACTCCTTTCAACAACGTCATAAATATATAAACTTGATTTTTCAGGAGATCGTTTTTAAAATTCAAAAATATAATAAAATGTATTAAAAATATATTTAAAGCCACTTATTTAACTTTTTACTATGTAACTGATCTTTTTAGGTAAAACCTGAAGGTTTTGTTCTCCATTTGAAAAATATTTAGTATATTAAAAAAATATTAAACAATACCTTTTATTCAAAATGCAAAAATAACACTTTCTGCCCTATAGCAGATAAATATTAAGTTAAAAATATGCCGCTTTTGCTGGAATATAGTACATTTTCTGGGCATTCCGAAGACATGAGCAATCGAAAATTGAATTTTTTTTATATATATGACGTTGTTGAAAGGACTGAGCGATATATGTATATACATATGAACTCACTATCCAACACGCCGCTTCTCGGCAGGGGTAGGAAGAGAAAGAACGCCAAACGAATTTGTCTTTGTAAACAATCTTCGCCTCTTCCACATTCACCCATGTCCCCATCTCCCCATACAACCCGACGATTATTCCAACTCCTTATGTAACCACTTTCAAGTATTTGAAATACTTGATCATGCCAAGTCTTCCTCGGTCTTCCTCTGCTTCTATTACCAACCATACTCATAAATTTGTTTTACTTTTATTTCTTCACTCGTTCGATTCACATGCCCAAACCATCTCAACACACCTTCTTAATTTTATCGATTATGCTTATCTCAGCCTTGCATTCTTTCCTTGTTTCATCATTCGAACATCTATCAAACATGGTTTTGCCACACATTTGTCTGAGGGATCGCATTTCAACTGCCAGTAAGGGAAAAAATCTAGAAATGTATGGATAATAAAATGTATAGATTTATATCGTAATATCGCTCGTCCGTGGGAAATAGAGCTGCATATAAAAATTTGATAGCACTTTTACAGCCGTCGTATATCATACATACGAGTATAATACCACTCTCGCGATTCCTTGAATTGTGCGATGCATTGTATCGCAATTGCTTTAACGTGTGAGTTATGTGCAGTAACGGGTACTATGCAATCTAGAAATGTGTGGAAAGGGTCGTACTACCTACGTACTAAAAAAAGAAAATATATTTTAAGTACCTGCCTACCTATAATAAATCTTAAAATAATTTATTTATTTAGAAATTTAACAGAACATTAAAATAATGAATAACAAATAACCGCCTCCGTAGTGTAATGGTCAGCACGCTCGGCTACCGTTCTGGAGGTCCCGGGTTCGATTCCCAAGGGGGGTAAAATAAATATAAGTGATTTTTTCACACTCATATTTATTCAATATTACCCTGGACTGGTACCTGAAGCGGAGGGCTCATCACCTTTCCTTCATGTGTAAACCATCAAGATAACACTGCGTTTATATGACGCAGTGCCCTATGCACCATTGGGGTGCGGATAAGGGTTTTATTATTATTATTATTTTAACAAATAAAACAGGTAATTGTAACATTCCAATTACAATATTTTAAAAATCGCTCACCCCTTTCAACAACGTCATAAATAAAAAAAACATGATTTTTCAGGAGATCGTTTTCTAAGTTTAAAAATACAATAAAATGAATTAAAAATAAATATCAAGCCACTTATGAACTTTTTACTGTGCAACAGATCTTTTAAGGTAAAACTTAAAGATTTTTTCTACATTTGAAAAATATTCAGTATATTTCAAAAAATAATTAAACAATACCTTTTCATCAAAATGCAAAAACAATACTTTCCGCCCTGTATCGGGTAAATATTAAGTTAAACATGTGCCGCTTTTGCTGGGATATAGTACATTTTCTGGGCATTCCGAAAACATGTACCACTGAAAATTGACGATTTTTTAAATATGACGTTGTTGAAAGGAGTGAGCGATATGTGGCTCTCTAGTTCCTTTGTTATTCTGTTTCCATGGCAATTTGGCTCTTCACACTTAAAAAACTGCCGACCCCTGGCCTACACCAAGCAGATTTTGACGATTTTTGATATATGACGTTCTTGAAAGGAGTGAGCGAAATGTTAAATGAGTTTAAAGTAAACAGCAAGAATAAAATATAGCAAAAGTTAAGAAGATTAATAGGCAGACTAAATTAAGAGCTAAAGTAAAAATAATAACAAGAAATAAAAATAAAACAAATAGTTATAAGATGTACAAGTTGAGAAAAGCAATAAAGTAAAAATAAGTGGTAAGTAACAAGTAAAAAAAACAAGAAAACACATAAAACAGAAAACACACGCAACAGATACGTAGCTATTCATATAAGTATTGATACGTAGTTTATGTCATGTTTTTTCGCTGCATGTCATATGGGTATTTATTGGTTTGGCATTTAATTTGTAGAACTTCATTTTAATTTATGACTTAATTTTTTAAATCAAACACAGATTTTTTGAGTCTTCTAAGTTGTATTTTATTAAAAACACTTAAAAATAATATTGTGACAATTGTTTCGCCTAGTTATGGCAATTTCAAACGAATGTCGTTTCATTCGTTTGAAAATGCCATAACTAGGCAAAATTCGTCGCATTCGTTTTTAAATGCCACAACTAGGCGAAACAATTGTCACAGTATTATTTTTTATGTGTTTTTTTTTTTATAAAATACAACTTGGTAGACTCATAAAATCTGTGTTTGAGTTAAAAATTAATTCATAAATCAAATAGGTATAATGCATACAATGTATATGGTGTTTTTTTAAAGAGATATACAAATTCAAATTTCTCGCAATAAATTGTTGGTGGCACCTGCCGTGTGGCATGTTGCGCCATCTTGTTGAAACCACAGCTCTGTCACATCAATGCCATTCAACAGAGATGCGAAAAATTCAGTAACCATGGTTCTGTAGCTCTCTCCATTGCCCGTAACATTCTGGCCGACATCGTCTTTGAAAAAAATATGGGCCAATGATTCCACCTGCCCATAAGGCACACCAAACAGTGACTTAAATGGAAGTAAGGGCGTCTCGACAAGGGGTTTTCTCCGCTCCAAATTTGGCAATTCTGCTTATCGACATAGCCATTTAACCAAAAATGTGCCTCATAGGTGAGAATTTCGCGTTGAAAAAGAGGATCAAGCTGAATATTGTTTTCGGCCCATTCACTGATCTAAAACGCTCCGTTGAGACACTTAATATACTTTGAAATGACTGAGAGAGACCTTGGAATAACAAGGGTTAAGGTAGATAGGAATTTAGGTAAAGATAACCCTACGTTGACACGAGGTCGCGAGTGATAAACATGGTGTCCGTTTAGAAACTCTATAAATAAAACACGTAAAGCTTTTAATGGCGTTATTTACGAGTGTGATTTTTTTCGTTTTATTCGCAGCCCGCTGCAATGTCCATTAGGGGTGGAGATTAAAACAACAAAATGCAATTAAGCCCTTTCCGCGGCACAAATAATTTATATTATCCACCCTTCCGCGAGGGTTGGCCGGCGGGGGAGGGGGTGAGGGGTCGTGAGGAGGGGTCTCTCTGGCAAATGTGAATATTTGAGTTTCGGGGTTGTTTTTGTTATTATGAAGCGGCCAGTGCGGACACATCAATTTAATTAGGGAGCCGCGTAACAAGGGCACAACACGTAAGGCTAATTGGACACTGAAAGAGGACGACATTTTTAATCACCCTGTAGTTCGCGCGGAGCCAGAATTAAACTACTATATTTTCTTGTGTTAAACATGCTTGAAAATGCTATGGATGTTAACTTTCTTGCATAAAACGAATTTATTAAAAGCAAACAAAAAAAATCAATTATACGATTATTTTAATACAGGTTTGCAACTTCGATTTGGACTTTTACAAACCAAATTGGACGTTATATGGTATTTTATGAAAAAATTGTGTGGTTGTCAATCATGGGTGGAATTGGTGAATGTTACACGTGTGTAAAGTGATCACTTTGCTAAACACATGAAGGTCGTAAGCACTGTTAATGCCCAGATTTCGATATTCTTCTTTAACTTTGTTGAGTTTCTTTGATTATATTTAAAATTTAGAAGTATTTTTAACGTGCGTACTTCTTATAAAATATATTGGTACTTATATAAAATTGTCGATAAAATAAAATAAAATGTGTGTTTGGACATGTGGAACGGATGAGTGAGGAAAGAACGGCTAAACAAATTAATGAGGCAGATGTAGTTGGAAAAAGAAGCAGAGGAAGACCGAGGAGAACTTGGCTCAATCAGGTATGTCAAATACTTGAAATCGGCCGGGTCAGGAGTCGAAATAATCGGCGAGTATGTACAAGGAGATGCATGAATGTGGAAGAGGCGAAGAATGTTTGCAAAGACAGGGTGGTATGGCGTTCTATTCCCCCTATCCCTACCCTTGCGGTGAAGCGGCGTGATGGTTAGTTAGTTTTATCGGAATATCCCAAAATATCGTTGTGTAGAAATTATCGTTTCACAGTCGATATCGGTTTTACTTTTGAGGTACAACCAACTAATTGCAAGTTGATCGGGCGAGCCACCTGTCGCGAGTCACTCCGTGATAATGAAGCGGTGTGACCTGGTGCCGGCGTGACCTGCGCCGGTGCATGTCGGCCTGACCTGCGGCCCGCACCGGTGCATGTCGACCTGCCCTTCACCCGACGTGGAAACTGACGTGTTAACCGCAGCGAGCTATTCTGGGCCGATGGAAATAAAAGAGGAACTTAAAAAACAAATTACGAAAAATACGCCTAGGTTAGGAGCGACAAAGACGAAGAATCTATATTGAGATCACTTTACACACGTGTCCCATTTACCATTCTACCCATGATTGACAACCACACTACTAAATTTTTTTAACACATAAATATATTTGGAGAAAACAAAGATTCGTGAATATTTGTATTATTTTTTGACAACTCATCAAATATGAAGAAGAATATGGAAGTCTGGACATTTGCGGGGCTGACGACCGTCATAGGCTGGTTTAAGTGATCACTTTACACACGTGTAACATTCACCATTGGTGAATGTTAAAGATGTGTAAAGTGATCACTCAAACCAGCTTATGACGGTCGTCAGCCCCGTAAATGCCCAGACTTCCATATTCTTCTTCATATTTGATAAGTTGTCAAAAAATAATACGAAAATAACTCCTGTAATTGGAGATAATCCAGATTTTGTGAACAAGTATTTGGACACACTCAAAATGTTGTAAGTAGTATTTGGATACACTCAAAACATTGTATGAGCGATGCGTTTAAAATGTATGTATTAAAATGTAGTGATGCTGTATGTTGCAAATTCCACAGATTGCTAAAAGGCCAAACACGACGGTTCTAGACGAGTTAGATAACCAAGTTGGATCTTCTACTATTTGCTATCAGCGAATCCTTCAATATTTTGGATATGTTTACCCCACCGAATATATAATAAGGGTGAAATGGAAAAAAATGTTGAAGAAGAACGCTAAGAGAATGGAAAGGTTGGATTTTGGAAGGTACAGGAGCCTCGCTTTCCCCGTTACCTACATGGCTCAGAACAAAAAAGCAGGAGATGGGTTTAGACAGACCTAGGATAGCTTAGAGATCACGATTTTCAGCCATGAAGGAAGAGGTGGTATATACATTGGTATCATACATTCATACATGATAAAAATAGTGAAGGACATTGGTAACATAAACCAAGCTAGGACACAAAATGCCGAACCCTCTTCTAGTGAAACAGAAAGTCTGTTGATGACAGTCAACAGTCCACCTTCTCCTGAGGAGTGCAACGTGGTTTCCTCCCAGCAATGAGCAAGTGCTGAGAAGTTCCTGATTAGTCCATACTAGATTATCCCTCCTCTTCCCAAGACATATTAAAATAAAACATCTTAATGAAGTTAGAAGAAACAAAAATCCACTTCATGATCTATAAATGCAATTCCCATCTTAAAAAAAGCCACGAAGGAAACAACAGAGAAAAATAAGGTGCTGATTAGTAAATATTGGATTACTTATCGTACACATGGGATAACGTGGATGAATAGAATGACGGTGAGTGGCTATATATTGTATACATTATATATACTGGTCACACAAAGAGTCGCATACCCAGTAAAAGCCTTATTATACCTGAGGATGTAAAAACCGGTGCCACTCACCAAATAGTTTAGTTTATCAATAGACCTAGGCCCAGAGGGCGAAACACATATATTCAAGTCTCTGTGACGTCAAGCGTCTTGCATAGCACTGATCCCAAACTAAAATAATGAATAAAAACAAGGTATGTAAAGGTAAGATAATATGGTTTAGACATGTGGGACGATTGAGTGATGAAAGTACCTGCGGTAAAACACATTGATGATGCGTATATGGTTCAAAGTGAAAGTCAACGATTACCAAAAAAGACGAGAGATGGTCAAAACTAAATATATCCGTTGTTGAGTTAGATTATAATTGCATAATGAAGCGGCTAAAATTAATAAATCTTAGTGATAGAAAGATAATTACTGATTTGGTCCTGTTATATAAAATTCTTAACAATTTTTTGGACAGCCCTGATCTCCCTAATCAAATAAAGCTTAGCGTGCGTCGAAGAGGTACTAGGCAAAAATCTGTATTCGCAGTATTTGTACATAATGAAAACTATGCCACGTTCTCTCCGATTCCGCGGCTTCACATGTTAGCCAATGCTTTGATAGTATAGATTTATTTAATATATTGTTATTCGCCTTGAAGTCTGTACTTTCTCAGCATTTCTTCTTAATGTTATAATGGATAAATTTAATTACGGATAAAGTATAATGGATAAAGTTCGAATCCCAGGAGGGGATCAAATAAATATAAGTATTTTTTTCACTCTTAATATTTATTCAATATTACACTGGACTGGTACCTGAAGCGGCGGGCTGATAACCTTTCCTTCATGTGTTAACGATCAAGATAACACGGCGTTTACATGATGCAGTGCCCTACGCACCATCGGGTGCAGATAAGGGTTAGAAGAATAAAACTTGGATTGAAAACAAAAAAAAATATCAATGTACAGGGTTGAAATTGTTAAATCCAAGGTATGTACAACTATGTACAGCATACAATATGCAGGAATATAGCACACCCCGTTTGATTCTCATCTATAAAAAATGTCGATCGATCTCTGTCAACAGAATGCGAACATAGCCGAAGATTTCCGACGGAACAGGTATTGAGGACCGTTCCTTATTATTAACCTCTCTGGACTTCGATCGGCCTCCCGCCCTTGGGCCACTTACCGATAAAATTGTAATACCCTATCGTATTACCGTGTACACCTTGTAGGTACACTGTGCTGTATGTGGTACATATTGTGGAGATCGCGTGTCACCCCAGCCTGAACCAAGGCAAGCCGTAGTAGCCGCAACTACTATTTTTCCCTGTACATCGTAGTATAGGGTGTCTTTTTTTAGAGGTTTCGTTTTTAAACTAAGTCAATTTGACAGTTGATTTGTAGTCAGTACGTTTTGCTATTTCACCGTGAACAGACTGAATTCAATTTAACTAACTAACTAACTAACCATTACGCCGCTTTCCCGCAGGGGTAGGCAGAGAGAATCGAACGCCACACCACTCTGTCTTTGCAAACATTCTTTGCCTCTTCTACATTCATGCATCTCCTCATACATACCCGACGATTATTACGACTCCTGACCCGGCCGCTTTCAAGTATTTGACATACCTGATTGTGCCAAGTTTTCCTCGGTCGTCCTCTGCTTCTTTTTCCAACTACATTCGCCCCATAAATTTGTTTAACCGTTCTTTCTTCACTCATACGCTCCACATGTCCAAACCATCTCAACACACCTTTCTTAATTTTATCGATAATGCTTATCTCAGCCTTACATTCTTTCCTTATTTCATCATTCGAACATCTATCAAACATCGTTTTGCCACACATTCGTCTGAGGGATCGCATTTCGACTGCATTCAGTCTGCTTTCATCCTTCTTTTGCCAACTCCATGCTTCGCTTCCATACATAAGGGTTGGAACCAGAACTCCATTGTGTACTGCCAGTTTAGCTTCCGCTGATAGATTTTTATTTGCTAAAACTGATTTTAGTGCACCATTCACTCTGTTCCCAGCATTCACTCTCCTTTCTATGTCTTTATCAATCTTTCCATCCCTAGAAAACATACTACCCAAATATATGAAATCATCTACCTGTTCCAAAATCTCCCCATTTACCAATATTTCACACTCAGATCTACATTCATCTCTTTCAAAAACCGTGATTTTGAATTCAATTTATTTATTTAAAATTAACATACACATTACAAACTAAAATTCAAAGCGTATACATTAACGAAAGTCGAAAATCAGCAATAATACTATTGTTAAAGATGTAGAAGAATCCCGCTTCAGAATACGTGATATTGTTCAGCATAGCTCTTCCTACAGACATCCTATAGACATTCCTAATCATCGCCATCGGCAGGTTGGTCCTGTGTATAGGAATGTGAAACAATCTATGCCGGCGCTGTCTTAGGTAACTATCGGGAACATACAGACCAATGCTCCGGATAATTTCAAATTATCGGTCAAACCGCGCAAAAATCGATAAAAACGCGTAATCAAATACACATTCCTTCTAGTTTCTAAACTATTGTAGCCAAGTATATCCTGTAGAAACTCGGTGAATGATCATTATGCGCGTCGTAGGTTCGTGAATGGACCGAAAACAATATTCAGCTTGATCCTCTTTTTCAAAGCAAAATTTTGCTGAGCAATGATACACATTTTTGGTTAAATGGCTATTTCAATAAGCAGAACTACCGTATTTAGAGTGGAAAAAACCCAGAAGCCTTTGTCGAGACAACCTTATATCTGTTAAAAGTCACTGTGTGGTGTGCTTTACGGGCAGGTAGCATCATTGGCCCATAATTTTTTTAAGACGATGCCGGCCAGAATGTTACGGTCAACGGAGAGCGCTACATTGAAAGCTGTCCCACCGCATGCCCAGATCTGATACAGAAGCATCTAGGCTTCCTGACAGATCTGCTCTTGCTAAGCAATTTTTTTTTTTGAACTAAGTTGCGAAATTTATTGAAAATGTGAAACAACATAAAATTGTATCCCGATTTTACTGTGAATTTACATTTAAAAGCTTTCAATATATCTGTCACTGCCAATCTAAATAATACAAGGCTGTAAGTCCATCACCAAATTTTCTAGAAGTTCCCCAGTGTAGGCAGCGAAAGGGATTACTGTTTAGTTCAATTAGTCAGCTAGATCCGATTACGACTCGACGTTGGCCGGTACACAGACGCCCACAACCCCGACCAGCACAGCGCGGAGAGCGCTACAGAACCACGATTACTGACTTCTTCGTACCTCAGTTTAATGGCATTGATGTGACAGAGCCATGGTTTCAACATGATGGCGCAACACGCCACACAGCGGGTGCTTCCATCAATTTATTGCGGGAAAATTGAATTCGTACATCTCTAAAAAAAACATCCTTTACTATTTTTTCTATACATCGTAATACCTCAGCTAAAGCTCTATTATACTCGTATATGAGCTCTAACACGCTCGGAGGTGGATTCACGTAGGTACTGAAATACAATAAATATTAACAGTCATAGTTTCTATTGCTGAAAAGCAAACAAAACTATCAGTTTCTACGATCAACTCGTATTGACCAACCTTTGAACCAAACTAAACAAAATTCTATCACGTTTGACCTAAGAAAATCGATGATATCCTTTCAACTTGGATGAAGAAGAATATGAAAGTCCGGGAATTTACAAGGCTTATGACCTGTAACTAGTTGAGTGATCACTTTACATACATGTAACATTCACCATTCTATCCATGATTGACAACCACACAAATATGACGCTTTAAAAAAATTTGTTTTTTGTTTATTGAAAATTGAAATTACAAATCTCATGATGATTCATGTTTGAGTTTACGGGAACCATTCATGGTTGGTTTGAGAGAGTTTTTTTTATTAAACAACCGTAAACTCGCGTCACAAAGCGTTATGAGATTTATATGTGTACGAGATCCAAAAAATTGAGCAGTGTGGTTGTCAATCATAAAGACTTATTACTTAACCAGCCTATGACAGTTCATAAACTCTGTAAATACCCATACTCAGATCCTTTTATTTAGTTTTTTGACATTATAGATCTAATAATCGTTGCATATTCGGTATTTTGTATTACCAAAATAGAGCATTTCATGTAATAAAATAACAATAAGACTGGTCTGATGATGTAGGTTACGACGAAATCCGGTCGCTGGTCGAATAAAACGTTCAAATGAAATGTGTAAAAAAATATATGGTTGTTATTTTCATATATAAAATGCAGTTCCACAAAGAAATGTTAGTACAAAACTTGAATCTAATGGAGCATTTATATATTTTTTTAACCTCTTATCAAAGATGAAGAAGAATATGGATATTCTGCTCAACAAAAAGCTTATTTTCATCTCACCAACAGATGTCTCTCTAGTGATGTTCTAGTGATTCAAGAACAATGTTTCAAAATTGGTTCATATATACAAAGAACTTCCAACAGTTTGAGTAGTGTGGTTGTCAATTATGGGTAGAATTGGTGAATGTTACACGTGTGTAAGGTGATCAATTAAACCAGTCTATGACGGTCGTCAGCCCCGTAAATGCCCAGACTTCCATATTCTTCTTCATCTTTGATGAGATGTCAAAAAAATGAAAATAACTCCTGTAATTGGAGATAATCCAGATTTTGCGAAGAAGTATTTGGACACACTCAAAATGTTGTAAGTGATCACATAAACCAGCCTATGACGGTCGTCAGCCCCGTAAATGCCCAGACTTCCATATTCTTCTTCATCTTTGATGAGATGTCAAAAAAATGAAAATAACTCCTGTAATTGGAGATAATCCAGATTTTGCGAAGAAGTATTTGGACACACTCAAAATGTTGTAAAGAGCATTTCTACTTTATGTTACATATCTCATATGAACATGACGGAATTCGAGTGAAATCATATTAATAATATCTGGCATTAACTCGCTCTGTGGGCGTGAATCTAAATTAAATTAAGATAACCTGCCAATTATTTATATTGCTACTAACGGAACGCAACAGTAGTCGTTGTATTATTTACAGGAAAATAAAACATAAAAAACAATTTGATACTTCGTGAGGTCATCCAGTTTTAATAATACGACGGAGATATTTTACAAACAGTCCCGCATATCCGATAATTCATTCACAACTTCGCAATATGACCATTTCGAAAAATAAACTAAAAACCGAACTTAAGAACTGGAAGGTGAGTTGGCGTTATGTTACGTAACTAACAGTGAATAATCTTTATGACAATATGGCCATTTTTTATTGTAATATATTAGTTTCTTCCTGTATGTAAAATTTTTCAAACTCTAAGTCATCGTTTCTGAGAAGTTAGATTGTGAAGTACCGTAAAGTGGGTATACTTTGCACCATGGGTGATACTTTGCACCACCTTCTGTAAAGAAATTGTAGAGCTGGTCATCTCTGATACATGTCATTTTTCATTCTACTTTCTATTGTTTCTGATAGATGGCACTTCAATCTACTTTTTAGTTTATAGAAGTAACAGTCGGTCGCTATTGCTTCAATGCGTTTTTCCTGTCCGAACGTAAAGAAAGTTTTCTGTCTGAAAATTGTGTCAGAAAAAATCCAGTGGAATCAGTATACTGAAACTAGTTACAACAAGTAAGTGGTCTCTAAATCGTAGGTAGATAGGCCCTGCTTTTCTCAAATGCTGTATTTTTTAGTTACGTTGTCAAGTTTATGTAAAAATAATATTTTTTTAAAGAACTGACTTGTATTGACCACATTTGGGGTAACATTGCACCAAGTGCAAAGTATCCACAAAAGGCCATAGTTAATTAATTTGATGAAAAGTCTTAAAACGGCTATTACAACTTGACATGTTTGCTAAATATCTATTGGTTTTGTGTACTTACTTAATTCCTGATGGTATATTTTTTTTCAAAAATGTCAAGAACACACAAACAGCGGCCTTATGCCAGACGATACTGCAATTTTACACCGAAGAGAGTGGAGCAGTGTTTGGAGGCCATTCGAAATGGTACAATCAGTCAAAGAAAGGCTGAAGAAATTTTCAAAATCCCCAGAAGGACGATTAACTATAAGCTCAAAGGTCAGCACACAAAACCTGTGGGAAAACCTCCGATATGTGACAAGGGCGAAGAGCAATCCTTCGTAAACTGCATAGTAGACATGAGTGAGTACGGTTTCCCAGTGAGTGTTTTTAACATTCGCTACATTCTAATAGCCTATTTGGATAGATTTGGCAGAAGAGTACGAATATTAAGTACGAAGAACAACGTACCAGGCTCTGAATGGATAAGATCATTTTTGCAAAGACATAAAACCTTGACTGTTGCTAAAACTAGTCAGTTGCTTAATCGGTTGCCATTAAAAGCGTATGACGATGACGTGCGCCAGAGTTTTCAACAATTTTTGGAAGAAAACAGATTCAACCCAAAGAATTCAGTCGTAAAACGCAGGAAAACGATACCGATAGAACCAGGTAAGAGCATTGCTCACAATCCAAATGTCGAAATGAACGTTGACGAGACACAAATGCTACCTGAACCAACTACATCAATGATCCCACCTTCCGCATCGAAACTTCCAGCATATCTAGCATTAACTGATTATAGTTCACACGGAAGCTTTGAGGAAGAGGGAGAAGAACAAAAACGATGACTGAAACCAGTTATCGTATTTGTTCTTCCGTTTCATTAGGACCAGTAAAAAAGAAGGTGGGAAAATATGTCGTATTTCATTATGAAGGAGAAAAATTTCCGGGACAGATTTTGGAAATAAAGAAAGACAGAGCTGTTAAATCCATGCAGGAGAGTCTCAAATCGTGGATGTGGCCGATGAAGGATGACTTTCTTCAATATTCTTGGAAGGATGTAGCGGGTTCCATAAAAGAACCGAAAATGCAATCCAAAAGAGGTTTCTTTACCGTCCCGGAACTTGACCATATTTAGACCTAATTTAATTTTAATTCCTATTATCTTGATAGTACGATATGTTTTAATATCCACCTTTTATTTTATATAATTTTAAACCTTCAGTATTGAAAAAAAAAAACATTTTTGTTAGATTTTTCAATATTTAAAAAAAAAAATTCTATCAAGTGTCTTATTTTTCCATAATTATACAATATTATAATCTGCATTTAGTGAACTGTGAGCCAAAACCCTTCATAAGGTGCAACAAAACTTGTAGGATAGCCTTTACTTTGCATAAATTTGGATTCTAGTACGAAAAGTGTAGAGAAAATATCATGGTGCAAAGTTGTACTTTACCCCGGGATACTTTGCACCAAAATATAAATATAAAAAAAAATACAGGCAAAATAGATAAAAATTTAAAAACGTATCAGACATGTTACAGGTATATGTGTTATTACATTGCAATAGTTGAAACCTCAGAAAAAGTAAAAAACCTGATCTGAATAGACAATTTTTTGAAAAAATGCAGTATTTTGGTGCAATGTATACCCACTTTACGGTACCTTAAATTTGGCATGAAATTCCATGTAAGGATGTATATTTTATTTATTGTTTCGGCATTAACTTTGTGGTAAGATATGTTACAATGATTAAAGAAAACACTTGTTTTTTACCACTTGAGTTCTATTATTGACTACATGTTTCAGAAGTTAAACTTCCATCATTCAGGTCTGTATAATAACTAAAATATAAATTACAAAATTATTCTATAAATAAGGAGAGGGGAAAGTAAGGGGAAGGGGTTAGTCAAGGGGCGGAGTTTGAAAACAAAGGAAAAATGGAAAGCAAAGGTGAAGAATTTTGAAACAATATAATATTTAATAAATTATTATTCTTAATACTTATATTTTATAAATTCTAATAATAATTTATTAAATAATATATTGTTTCAAAATTCTTCACCTTTGCTTTATATTTTATATTTTAGTTATTATACAGACCTGAATGATGGAAGTTTAACTTCTGAAACATGTAGTCTTTAATAAAACTCAAGTGGTAAAAAACAAGTGTTTTCTTTAATCATTGTAAGGATGTATGATTGAAATTTTGGTAGAACTGCTGTAATTTTTATTTTTTATATTACCTAGCGTCCAAGTGACTCTGCAATCTAGCTACGGCTTATGCAACACCGCTTATCATGACCATACTCAAGCTCCAACTCTTTACGTTTAAAGTTACTATAATTTCATGTAATTCATGAGTGAAGATTCTAGGCAAAAACAGAACTGCTGTCCTATCCTGTTTATAGCTGTTGACAGCTCATAAAATTTCTTAGTAATTTTCATCATTTTGAGTGTGTAAAAATACTTCGCCTCCGTAGTGCACGTCACGGTCAGCACGCTCGGCTACCGTACTGGAGGTCCCGGGTTCGATTCCCAGGGGGGGTCAAATAAATACAAGTGATTTTTTCACTTTAATATTTATAAATCGATGCGAAGGGCTGATCACCTTTCCTTCATATGTTAACGATAAAAATAATATTGCGTTTATATGATGTAGTGCCCTATGCACCATCGGGTTCGGATAAAGGTATGAATGAGTGGATGAAAAAACACTCTTACTATTACATTGTTATTTTTTTACATTTTTTTACGTCTCAATATAGATCAAGTAGAATATGGAAGTCTGAGCATTTACAGGGCTTACGACCTATCATAGGTTGGTTAAGTGATCACTTTACACACATTCACCAATTCTACCCATGATTAAAAACTAAATTGCTCTAATTTTACACGTGAATGTTACACGTGTGTAAAGTGATACTTAACCAGCCTACGATAGGTCGCAGGGCCTGTAAATTTCCATACTTCCATATTCTTATTCATTATGTTGAGATTGAAAAAAACGTCTTTGTTATCTTTGAAAATGTATTTTTGTTTAAAACGAGGATGATGGAAAAAATGAAAAATTGATAAAAAGAAGGTTTGGGCAAGCTGTGAATGCATCAAGATACGAAGCTTAGAGGATATAAGATGAGAAAGCGAGTGTAAATATTGAACGAGGAAGATCGAGAAAGATATGTACATATTACGTAGAAATCTCTAGCATATTGTATGAATGGGATTCTTCAATAAGCTTTACACTGAAGAATTGAGGTTTGAGGCTTTACATAATATAAAAAAGAATAAAATTATTAACTTCATATCAATAATAAATAAAACACTTGTTTTTAACCACTTAAGTAAAAAAAAAAGTGGTAAAAAAAAGTGATTTATTGATATATTACTTCGAGAAATATTTGGAGAAATATATTCTAGATTTATTGATACTATAATCACGTCTTTTCACAAAGTGAATGCCGAAACAATAAATAACATACAAAACTCAATTTCGTTTTTCTATTACATTTTTTTGTTTTACAGTTTAATGAATTAAGGCCCAGTATTCTTTAAGTAGCAACTTAATTTTCTCTAAATCCAGGTAACATTTCACGTAATTATTTTTTTCTTAAAACACAGTTTTCGCATCGAAAAATTAAGTTTTCCTTCGAAATAATTATATGGTTTTAAAGATAAAACAGTTATTGAAAGAAAATTAATAAAAACATTTTTTCTGTATATGTTCAAAAACCAAACCAATAAATATACATTATTTTTAAAAAATCGAGAGTGAAAAGACACGTGACCTCTCCGGTGGAATGAATTCTGTGTTTGCGAATATCCCCTTAAGAGAGTTCAACCGAATCATCATATTTAAAAAAATAGCGTTTTATAAGAAAAATAAATACTGTATCTTTCATATATGTCCGACAGTTGCTGTTTTCTATAGGATGATGGGATCAAGACAGGTGTTTCTCATGGAAAAATGCTCTTTTACTATCTCTGACCTTGGTTATAATGAATACTATTTAAACCTACAAGGTAATCACAAAATACTGGATTTTTTAAGTGGTAAAAACGATTAACAAGTGCATATGTTCAATGAAAAAATTTACCGGTCTTTTAATATTACTGTAGACACCGAGTGATTGACCAGTAAAACAACGTGATTTGGGAAATTTTCAACTCCATCACCGGGCTGCAGAGGAGTTATGCGTAGGTGTGGCCCTAAGGTCGTATACTAATTATTAGAATCATAATCCCATGCATTACACAATTCTAGGAGACCTTCAAAAACCTTAAACATTTCAATAACCAAAGAGCTCCTTAAAACAACGATTAGGTAGCTATTTTTTTAGATAAGTTTTACTTAAACACAGTATGGCAATATTGATCAATTTGTTTTTCAAGTTTTACTTGTATTAATTCCATCAAAATACATGTCACAATAGATTTTAAGGAAAGCACGGCTGTCCAAACTTAAAACACAGTAAAGGAAATTTTTTTGTAATATGTTTATTTTTGCATTTTTGAACTGAGTAGCATCTACTTAGTCCAAAAATGTAACAAAAAAACGTACTACAAAAAATGTCCCTTACTGTGTTTTGAGTTTGGTCAGCCAAGCAGTTGAATAAAAAAACCTTTTTCTTAAAATCTATTGTGACACGTGTTTCGATGCATTTCGTATCATTTTCGAACACCTTATGCGCAATGCATCGAAACACGTGTCACAGTAGATTTGAATAAATAGTGGTATTTACCAAGTAAAACTTAAATTAAAACACAATACAAAACCCTTATCCGCACCCCAATGGTGCATAGGGCACTGTGTCTTATAAACGCAGTGTTATCATGATCGGTTTACACATGAAGGAAAGGTGACCAGCCCTCCGCTTCAGGTACCAGTCCATGGTAATATTGAATAAATATTACAGTGAAAAAAATACTTATATTTATTTTTACCCCCCTTGGGAATCGAACCCGGGACCTCCAGAACGGTAGCCGAGACAAAAACTTAAACTTAAATTAAAAACGGATATATATTACCACAAAGCGACTGACGAATCAAATAACGAGATTAAGTAAAATTTAAGAAATACATGTAAATATGTATAAGTATATTGTTAATTAAAAACAAAAACAAATATTTGAAATTAGCGCCTACAATATTTATTTATTTATAGATTTGGCGTTAAATTTGTAGAACTCCATTTAAAATCATACGAGTACTTACCTATATTAAATGATAAAAAAAAAACCTAAGATATTTTTCTAAGAAGGGTTTATGGTTATTTAACAAACCATTCCGCCACCGTTATCGAAACGTATCAACTGAAGATTAATAAGGCACCCTTCAAGGAGGCGATAAATTTCAGAAAGCTTAAGTAAAATTGAGAAAGATCGAATTATATCGACAAAGAGATTTGATTCCTGACTCCTTAATACAATACACAATCAATCTTCCCAATTTCCTACTGTTGCTTCCGGTTAATGAAGACATGACGTGATGTGGGTCCCCCCTGTGACGTGTCACTTAGGCCGAGGAAGAAGTGAAGAAACAGTACCCAACTAAATTGACTAGACCATGATATATGTAAGCGACAAAATCGTCTACAAGACACCAATCATGATATATGTATGACTTTCTTGAATCACCTTACGTCCCAGTGAAAAATCTGAAATCTAACTACGGCTTGTAGGTACAATATTACTTATCATGGCCCTACTTAGGCTTCAACTTTTTAACTTTTATAGTCTATACGGTAGTGACGTGCACAGAGAAATTATAAGGGTATGTGGCAGAGGGTAGGTAGTAAGTAGTGAGGTATTATGTTTTGATATCTCAACAAAGATGAAGAAGAATATGGAAGTCTGAGTATTTACGGGGCTGACGACCGTCATAGGCAGTGATCACTTTACAGACTTGTAACATTCACTAATTCTACCCATTATTTTGTAACCACACTACTTAAGTTCTATATATATGAACCAATTTTAAAACATTATTCTTGAATCACTAGAACTTTACTAGAGACATCTATGTATTGGTGAGATGAAAATAAGTTTTTATTAAGCAGAAACTCTTTTAATAGTATGTGAGGTCCGAATCCTAGATTAAAATCACACACACGATTACGTGTGTAAAGTGATCACTTAAACCAGCCTATGACGGTCGTCAGCCCCGTAAATGCTCAGACTTCCATATTCTTCTTCATCTTTGATAAAATATAAAAAAAATAATATGAAAATAACTCCTGTAATTAGAGATAATCCAGATTTGTGAACAGGTATTTGGAAACACTCAAAATGTTGTAAAAGTAGTAAGGTAAACTGGTACTACTTACTAGGGTGGGGAATAGAGGTAGGTACGTAGATAGTAAGGTAAGCTAGGTACTATATATATATACATGTGAATTATAAAACATTGTTATAGAATAAACTTATATATATATATATATATATATATATATATATATATATATATATATATATATATATATATATATATATATATATATATATATATGTATATATATGTATATATATGTATGTATATATATATATATATATATATATATATATATATATATATATATATATATATATATATATTATATATATATATATATATATATATATATATATATATATATATATATATATATATATATATATATATATATATATATATATATATATATATATATATATATATATATATATATTATATGCGTGCGTGCGTGCGCGTGTGTATTAGCTCTTCTTCGACTTCTTCTACCCTAGCCATTATATATCCTCTATTTGGGTTCTGTTCATGTTTCTTTATTTCTTACTTTAACCCTCAGGCTTAAACCAAGCATAGATCATTCCACGGATAAGTCATGCAATTTGAAAAATATCCAATAAAGATCTATAAGGTATGCAAAATAGGTTATAATTTTACACGGAGTCATAGTGGCGCTGCGCCCAAGCAATTAATAAGGGATGTTCTAAGATTACACGCATTTTTCGTGTTTAACCCTTATTGACAGCGCGCAGTCCCGTCGGGCCCAAGCGGGCAGGCCCGGGCCTCGGGCCCGTAGCGAGTCGTGACGGAATTCACGATTTATGTCCTTTAATATCAAGCCGGGTGGGATCACCTCACTTTTGTTACAATAAAAACAAACTATTCGGGCTTATGTTACAATAAAACAAACCATTCCGGTCTCATGTTACATTTTTATGGCAGACAGTTCATGATATTGGGGATATCCTAGAAATGATTTAAGAAGATATTTTATCATGTGAATTTTCGAGGTTTTATTATTATTTAACACATTAATCTACTAATTTATTATGTAACAAAATACCAGAAAACATTCATACAAATACTTTTTTTTCTAAATTCATTTTCCGTTCTGGAGGTCCCGGGTTCGATTCCCAGGGGGGGGTAAAATAAATATAAGTGATTTTTTCACTGTACTATTTATTCAATATCACCCTGGACTGGTACCTGAAGCGGAGGGCTGATCACCTTTCCTTCGTGTGAAAACGATCAAGATAACACTGCGTTTGTATTACGCAGTGCCCTATGCACCATTGGGTGCGGATAAGGGTTTTATTTTATATTTAAATTCATTTTCAAACACCGTATGTTGTACGGTGTTTGATACGAATGCTGAATGCATCGAAACACGCGTCGTTATGGATTTTAAGAAATAACATGAAATACTTGATCAAGTTTTCATCGGTCTTCCTCTGCTTCTATTAGCAACTACATTCACCTCATAAACTATGTTTAGCTGTTTTGTTCTTCATTCAATTCACATGCCCAATCCATCTCCACACAGCTTTCTTAATTTTATAGATAATGCTTATCCCAGGCTTGCATTCATTCCATATATATCATCATTCGAACATAACTATCATGCATCGTTTTACCGCACATTCGTCAGAGAGATCGCATTTTGACTGCGTTATCTAGTAAAAATACCAGTAAAATAAAATTTATAAAAAACTATGTAAAATATATTAGTTTAAGACCGGGTAAATATTATAATTAAACGATCCTTATTTCTTTAATCATAATTTCATCCTAAGTTTACGATCAAGATAACACTGCGTTTATGTGATGCAGTTCAAGGGTTGCAAGGGTTTGAAGAAGAAGAAGAAGAAGAAGAAGAAATATCGTAATATGTAGAATATTATGTAATATGTATGTATTTTTATAAATGTGAAACCATAAAGAAGTCCATTCCCTAAAAAATGGTAGTAACGTTATTCACGGACACCTATTATTTGTATATAATATAATATTCCCCGTTTTATTTTCGTCTGCGTCTAGAAATTCGCGCGTAATTTCTCGTACGTAAATATTTACGCGAACCGGTCAAACCAGAAATGCACCGATACCGGTATCAAGTCCCCGCACTCACACACACACACACCCTCATGCCACTAGAACCGGGTCGCCATTCTTCCTGGATGCGTCGGGGACATGTTATCGTTATTAGAAGTGGTCCCCATATCCCGATCACTCAATGTCCCGATATTCATTTGAAATTAATATTATCGAGTGTTTTTGCCTAGAATTTTCCCTAATGAATTACAAGAAATTACAGTAACTTTAAACATGAAGACTAAATCCACTCACGAGTAGGTATAGGCAGTGGCGTGCAAAGAGTTTTTCATCTAGGTAGGCAGTGGGGTTGTAGTACTGTAGGCACTGGTCGTGTTTGTATATGGAACGCGAGTAATCCAGGTTCGGCACTGTTTTTCTGCCTATATAGAATGCTCGTCTCTGTGTATAGGCGATAAAACTTATAATGTTGAAGTCTAAGTAGGGGCCATGATAAGCGGTGTTGCACCAGCCGTAGCTAGATTACAGAGTCACTTGGGGGTTATGTAAAAAAATACTGATTCCATAATAACATTGTGGAATGACATGATGATTTTAAAATAAATAATAAAACACTTGACCACAAGTGAGGAGTACGAATAATCGGTGGGTATGTGTGAGGAGATACATGAATGTGGAAGAAGTGAAGATTGTTTGCAAAGACAGAGTAGTGTGGCGTTCTATTCTCTCTTAGTTAGTTAAGTTAGATTGAAATTGAAATTTGTTTATTATTATTATTTATTTAAAATATCCCGACGAGGTCTCGAGAAAACATGGCAACCCTACGAAAGAAGCAAAGAAGACGCAAAGATAAATTCAAAAATATATACACACTTAAAATGTTTGGATGTAATGCACTCACACTATAATCGGGTACCTATTTAAAGCCAAACGGAAGGACTTGTTTTGTGTAACATGTTTTTTTTTAAATGGCAATTCGTCATTTCTGTTCATCAAATGGCGCGAAAAAATAAGAACGCAGAGCGTATTATGAAATTCAAATGTGATCACTGCAACGGGTTATTAAATAAATAAATAAAATATGTTACATTTAAAATTTTAAAATAAACACAGATTTTTAGGGTATACTTAAAAAGTTTTTTTTTAAATTATTTAATATGGTTACAAAGTTTTTTAAAATATTTTTTATTAATTTTCTAGACATTTCTACTTTTACAATCTTAAAATTAATTACGCAGTTTTCTACAATAAAGAGACTAAGCTCTTGTGCTTGGAGAGGGACTCAGACTTATTATTTATTGTTTATGTTTACATTGTTGTATATTTTCATTTTTAAAAACAAATAAAAATAAATTTCGTGACTATTGTTTCGCCTTGTTAGGGCATTATCAAACTACTGTGAAGATTAAATGAACTGAGGGTCCTTATATAGCTATACAATTCTAGGTACTTAAGTAATAGTGAGTCTTATCAGGTATTTAATAGGTGATGGGGAATGTAGGTATTTATATTCATTTTAGGGGAAATGGATAATAAAGTAAAATTGAAATTACATATTATGATACTAAAATTTAAACTGGTTTTTTCAGCTTAAATTTCACGAATAGATTTAAATTCATATTCTTTACATACTATTCGAATGCTAATTTCAAGGGTAGCGTAGTAATTTTTAGGTCACAGTTTCACAACGATATGGGTACATTTGAATTTTCCGTCATAAGTCGTAAGTATTAAACGAAGTGGATTAAAAAATTCGGATAATTTACGAATTTTAGTATAATGACGATTTAAACTTAATGTGGACTCGTACATATTAGCAGTGTATTACACACGATAGTACGAGAATGGGTACTAGCCATTCTTGGTATTCTAATTTTTCTCTTCTATTGTACCCACTATTCTTCATCCATGTCCTTTTCCATATAGCAGTAATGTCCTTCACACCGAGCTCCTTCACATAGGTCATCTGAATTCCCACAAACATATTCCACTCCAATGTCTATTAATTAACTGCCCGCTGCCATATGAGTTAACGCTGTGCCAATTCACTCCAGTGTCCTATGCACCACTTGTTTCGTATAGGACCACAAAAATTAAGATAGGTATAATCATTTTTGTAATTTCGTCGGTTAATTCATAAACTTTACTCGAGTAAAACGAAGATTTTGAAGGACATTTCGTTTTAATTGATTTTATCATTCTCGTGGGCTCACAGACATTTCTTAATCCTTTATACCATGGTTTTGCAAACTATGGTATAACCCACTGGTGGGTTATACCATATATTAGGCCTTCTGCTGATCTGTTTTGTCCCAGGTACTCAACTTTTGTTAGATTGAAGTCAATTAGGTAGTTTTCCTAACTCCACCTAGTAAGTACCTAGTATCTCTAAACGTCCAGCATACTTGGTTACTTACAAAAATTAAAAAATTAAATAGTTTGCCGCAAATGTATTCAATGTATCATCTTCCTCGCTCGTACTACTCATTTTATAACCCTGTACTAGAGAGCATCATTTCACATAGGATTCATCGCAGTCCTGACTTCTAAAATATTTTCCCCATTTTTTTCTTAGCCACTCCCACGATAGCTTGTAATATTTTAGTGTACCTGAAGGTTTACACTCAACATTATTTATCACAACCATTCTTCGTGAGCTGAGAAAAAAAAGCAACAAAAAACCTCTCAGAGAGAAAATTTGGAACCAGCGCAGAGCTCTGTGTTGCCAGAGTAAAAAAAATAGTAATTTTTGAGATTGCCATAAGGTAAATAATATTGTTGTAGTACCTTCCTGCATAATAAAAAGAGGCTGTAATGAAAATTACACTAAACCCAAAAATTACCCTAGCTTTTAGAAACGGTTAAAAAATAACTTCTCTCTGGTGTAAGCGAATAGAAAGCCACACTCTACTCTGTTTTTGCAAACAATCTTCGCCCATTCCACATTCATGCATCTCCTCATACATTCCCGCCGATTGTTCCGACTAATGACCTGACCGGTTAAAAACTAACTAACTTCTTGCAGGGGTAAGTAGAGAGAATAGAACGCCACACTACTATGTTTTTGGAAACAATATTCGTCTATTCCACATTCGTGCATCTTCTCGTCCATACCCGTCGATTGTTCCGACTCTTGAGCTGACTACTTCAAGTATTTGAAATATTTGATCATGTTTCTTGTATATTTTTTTAATGTATACTATCAACTATTTTTTAAACGTGATACTATCAACAACAACAAAAAATCCCTCTCCAACCACAAGAGCTCAGTCTCGTTTTGTAGAGGCTCAGCGCAACTAAAATTATAATATTATATTAAGTACAAATATTTAGAAATTGATTGTATCAGATTGTATAAAGAATTCCACTTAATTAAATAAATAAATAAAATTTAAAAATGTTATGTTACCGTTTGTGTGAATTATCAGGTAAAGGATGTAAAAATAATATGAATCTAATTCATCTACGCATAATTTTATTGAAAATACACATACGTAACGTTTTTTGTGAGAAATCGTATAACGCTGTTTGATTTCCGAATAATTAAGTACATAAAAATAAACTCGAGTCTCTGTTTAATTGAGCAGTATAATGCCGGTAATAAAAATGATAAAGTCTGGTTATTTTCGAAATTGCCATTTTGGAATCACAGCCTTGAATTTGGGAAAGTAGTTACGGGTGAGAAACAAAGGCAAGTGGGTGCTCTATCAAGGAAACTACACTGAAATATATATGAGCACCTTTTCTGAATGATAAATTATTAAGAAGTGGATGTAAAGGGATCTTACCTGAGATAAGAGGAACAACCTTATCGGAGAAAGGAAGACAGATTCTACCCCGTTGTAATTATAATGTCATATTAAGGAGAGATGAGAGAGAGAAAATTGAGACAAAGATAAGTATAGAAAGTAGATAAAATAGTTGGAAAAACCCATGCTTTTTTTTTAAATAAAAAAGATCACAGAACTCACTTCACGTCAAGCTTTTTACTAAAAGAAATCATTTATATTTGAAGCAATAACTTTGCGATTTTCCATTTTATAATTAAAATATATCTTTGTTATAAAATCACTGAAATATAATATGTTATTGTTTCGAAACCGGTAGATATTATCAAACCCTTATACGCACCCGATGGTGCATAGGGCACTGCATCATATAAACCCAGTGTTATCTTGGTCATTAACACACGAAGGAAAGGTGATCAGCCCTCCGCTTCAGGTACCAATTCCGGGTGATATTGAACTTATATTTGACCCCCCCTGGGAATCGAACCAGGGACATTCAGTACGGTAGCCGAGCGTGCTGACCATTACACTACGGAGGTGGAGATATTATAATTAAGTTAAGTCTGGGCATTTACGGGGATGACGACCGTCATAGGCTGGTTTAAGTGATCTCTTTACACACGTGTAACATTCACCAATTCTACCTATTATTGACAACCACACCTTCTAAAATTCTAAGAAGTCCTATATCGTTAGTCTTTTTCGGCCGTCCTCGTTCTGCTCACATTCGCCATACATATTTTCTTACTCATTCTCTCGCTATCCATTCGCTCCACATTCGTTAAATTCGTGAGAATTAAAATTAAAAAGAGAAATAAGCCGAATTAAATAAAAAGCTTTTCTTCAGATTGTAAATGAACATAATTAAGATTGATTTAGTGTTTTAATACACATTTTTAATTGGACACGATAAGTGTCAAGCTGGGAGAACTCCGAGCGTTTAACAAAAAAAACTACTGGCTTAAAATCTAATTTCTTAAAAGCGCTGAGAAGAGCGTGGACGTCTGTATATCGCTCACTCCTTTCAAGAACGTCATAAATCAAAAAACTTGATTTTTCAGGAGAACGCTTTTAAAGTTTTAAAATATAATACAATGTATTAAAAATAAACATCAAGCCACTTGTTGAACTTTTTACTGTGCAACAGATCTTTTTAGGTAAAACCTGAAGGTTTTTTCTCCATTTGAAAAATATTTAGTTTATTTAAAAAAAAATAAACCTTTTTTTCAAAATGCAAAAACAACACTTTCTGCCTTGCAGCGGATAAATATTAAGTTAAAAATATGCCGTTTTTGCTGGGATATAGTACATTTTCTGGGCATTCCAAAAACATGCACAACTGAAATTTGAAGATTTTTGACATATGACGTTGTTGAAAGGAGTGAGCGATATAATTCATGAATATTTCAGCGATATCATATATATCACCGACGAACTAGCATAAATTAGATATTTTCAATTAAAGGATAAATATAACTTCCAAAATGCGAATAATGTGGTTCAATCATGGGTAGAATGGTGAATGTTACATAGTATAAAAAGTGATTACTTAAACCAGTCTATGATAAGTCATAAGCCATGTAAATGTCCCAAACATCCATATTTGTCTTCAGCTATGTTGAGGTATCAGTAAAAATCTTGATATTTTATTTAATATTATTACAGGAATAAGCATACACTCGCGTAAATTGTATTTTAAACTTTCTAAACGAAATTTTATCATTTAATTAATGGATTGTCCCTGTGATGGAAGTCACTGTGGTAATTTTATACAAATTTTACTTATTATCTCCCACTGATAAAAAAATAATAAAAATAATAAAAAGCTCCTGCTCCCTCTTCATTCTTCAACGTCCCAAGGACACAACTTAAAAATTTAGAGTTTCATATTCATTTTTTTCTCAATTCAAACCCTTATCCACACCCCAATGGTGCATAGGGCACTACATTATATAAACACAGTTTTATCTTGATCGTTAACACACTAAGGAAAGGCGATCAGCCCTCCGCTTCAGAGCCCCTGGGAATCGAACCCGGGACCTCCAGAACGGTAGCCGAGCGTGCTGACCAATACACTACGGAGGCGGACATCATAGCTTCATATACGGTGTTTAAAAATTATGCGGAATGCATCGAAACATGTGCCACAATATATATTAATATATTTTCAGCACGCGTGGTACAGAGCGATGGTTATTGTAGACAATTTGGCGATTTTGAATCGGTAATTTTACTTTAGATAAATTCGTGATTGTAGGTGAATTAAGAGCAATAATCTGCAAAAAAATCCATTAATTTCATGAAGTTTTTTTCAACTGGTCAAAATTTTAACAGATTTATATAATACGACCACGTATTATGATTTCTAGGTCCAGGATCTAAAGGGAGATACTGTCGTGGTTAGAACATCCCACGCTTAAATGCACGCATATTTTACTGTTCATTGTATGAGACTTAACCTATAGAAAATGTTACACAGAGCTATATATGTATGTATGTATGCGAGTTGTTATATGTTGTTATGTCTGGCTCTATAATGATTTGTCTGGGGAACCCAGGTAGGTCAAGAACAGAGCTAATCAATTATGACTATATAATTTTAATCACCTAAATTAACATGCGTGGGGCACACGAGAACATTCAATAGCAGACAGACAACTTTCTTACATCATTGATGATTTATAGCGACCAAATTTGTAAACGAAGTTGTAAAACTATGTACGTGATCGGTATATAAAAAGTGGATAATGTCATGGTATTGGATTTTTACAATTTCATTTTTATGTAACTTGATATGTCAAAAATTAATAATATTAACTATGGGTATTGGATTTTTTAAATCCACGCCTCATGTTGTATTGGGCACTTCATGGTACAGTAGATTTTTCAGAACCCAACTAAAATTGTCGTTGAGGGTACATATGTTTACTTTAGAATCTAAAGTTTAGATAATTCTTTCAGAATTTTATTTTCATGTATCATATAGTTTTCATATGCAAAATGCCGCCGCATTCTATACTATATTGGCACAAAACTAATGCCTACCTTAGATTACATATTACTTATTTGAAGCGAGAGGATAACTGTTGTCAGGATTTTTAAAAGAAAAAATAAACTTTCACAAAAGCAAAATCTCGTACAGGCTTTTTGTTATTATTGGTCTTCTTATTTAATTTCTCCCAAAAGTTTCGTGATGACGAAATTTTCCAATAACTTTTTTTGGATATCAACTGTCATCATCCATTAGTTTTGAAGTTTTTAAAAATCTAACCCCCCGCCGACTTAAATTTGTCTCACGAAAGATATCAAGTTTAATTGATCCGAGATGTAGATCCATTGATATGGATCTTCTTAATGACTAGATCTTAATCACGCCTACTGCCGACTTTTAAAAACTCCGTTCACACCATTGCATATAAATGGGCGTAAATCGAAAGTTGGTACATGCATGTTCGTTCCACTTTACTCATGAAAACTAATAAAAAGCTAGATATACGATGAAACTAGCTATAAAGTACATAAACCCTAAACTTGCCTATTCATCCTTCTATCCAATTATTTTTTCTTTTATCAAAGAAAAACGAAATGATTCACGATTCCCCGTTTTAACAGAAAACATTTCTAAGTACCCATTGTTCACGTCATTAAAACGAAATAAAATAATATGTAATAAAACCATTGTTAATCATAACCCTAGTACCACAAAGGAGCCGCCATGTTTTTTGTTCAATATATCAAAAGGAACTAAATGCATTTATAAAGGGCCTACCTAGTCAAAGGGCATTGCCGACCCCTTGAAGATCAAAATTTATGTACCATTAACGTTCATACTAGAGATTCCCTCCGACTTCCTCTATTTCTACCAGGAGCGCAGCGCAGGCGGAGAGGTATTTTATTATACTAGGTTAGACGAGTACCCCGCTACTGGGGGGCGTTGGGCGAAAGACGCCGGGCGAAGGTGGGTGGTGCAGGGGGGCGGTTACGCACGCTGAGCGGTCCTCTGTAATTTGGCCGCATTGCCTCAGACTCGGTCTACCCGACTCTATTTCTGCTCGCCTGGTAGCTGACCCGAGTTTAGAAAGCAAATCAATGGCAAAAACAAAACCCAAATGCGTTTTGGTCGAATTAACAACGACCCTCCGTGCTGATTATCATGTCGAACATGAAAACACATAGTCGTTTATGAGGATTCTAAAAAAGCAATTTCATCAATTACAAAAAAGTCATAAAATTAAATAGTTTCATCAATTCCAAAACAACAATACATAGTTTCATCTTAACCTTCATTGAAACATTTGCCAATTTAACTTGCTAAAACAGCAATCTGCATATGAAACCAGATCTGGGAATCCACTCGAAAGTCAACGATTTAACTACGCAGCATAGATAACTAACTTTTCTTTAATTTGATAAACATTCTAGCAATACGGATCAACAACCGATTTAAAAATGCCAAAGTAACTATAAATAAAAGTAACGTTAAAGTTAAGTACTTTGCGTAGTTAAAACGATAACTTTCGTATGGAATATCTAACATTTACATAATTATAATTTATATTTGACGCACGAACATTGTAATTTTCCATTTTATAATTAAAATGTAACTTTGTTTTAAAATCACTGTAAATGTTTTATTATAACTTAATTATAATGTCTGCCGGTTTCGAAGCTAACCGCTTCTTTATCAAGACGGCTGTCCAAACTCAAAACACAGTAAGGGACATTTTTTTTGAAGTACGTTTTTTTGCATTTCTGGACTAAGTAGATTCTACTTTGTCCAAAAATGAAGAAAAAAAACGTACTGCAAAAAAATGTCCCTCACTGTGTTTTAAGTTTAGACAGCCGAAGACTGATTAATACTAAAACACTATCTACTAAACAAAATTCAAAATATTTTGCCGGTTAGGCAAAGGAGCTTGGGTAGATCTCAAGCGACTTTATTTTTTGTGTTGATTGGCAGTCACAGTCAAAAGGGATCAGGGATGATGAGTGATTGGAAACATATTTAATAGCGGACTTTTAGAAAAATCATTTACTTGTGTATTTATTAGTTGTAAATCATTATTATTGCGAAAGTTACTCGAGCTGTTCGTTTCCCGGTTATATACATAGATGGATGTTTGACAAATAATAATCAGAAGAGGTGTGAGCAGTCTGACGATCCGTTTTCTCCCCTAATCCCGAGTTGGGAAATATCGGATATCTTTAGCAATAAACACGCGATAGCAAGGCACAACAATGAATCCATCTTTTTTCGGTTCGGATAAATGGGTACGCATTATTTTGATAGCGCCAATAAAGTGCCGCAAACATAACAAAGTTAAACAAAGGTTCGGATAATTAGGGGGAAAGAAAGGGTACTTTTAGAGTGGGCCTTTCCGTCTAATGGAACTAAGAGATGGAAGATAACATGGGTATATAGGAGAGAGATGTAATATTATGTGGAACTCGCGTTCCCACGACCGACGCTGCCTATTACAGACACGTTTCCGGCTAGGGAGATATTAAAAACAGTTTTATATTATTTTTAAAAGAGTAATTTACTAAAACGCTTAGCATTTTGTTATCTTAACTAGCTGTGGCCGTCCACGCGTTGCTGCGACTCAGTCTGGTTAAATGAAAAATAAATCAAACAGAAAGCACGCGTGCACAATTTCACAAAGTGAAGCAATAAAAGTATGAAACAACAACGCAATCGAAAATATTAAAAATGTTTAATGACATCAGCAATCAAGAATCACGCTGTCCGCCATGAGCAATGTTCAGTGTTGCTTGTGTTGATGTTGTATTCAACAGATGGCGCTGCTATTATGTTTTTTTTTTAACTGTTTAAAAAAACATATTTTTTATGTACCAGGTAAAAAAAACTTGAATATTCAGTCGATTTGTAGTAATATTTTTCCATTTTAAATTATAATTAAACTTGTTAAATACCACAATTTGTTAAAATTTATTGTGACACGTGTTTCGATACATTCCGCATGATTTTCAAACACCGTGTGTGAAGCTAATTCTAAATTTTAGAGTTGGGTCCTTGGGACGTTGAAGGTTAAATAGGGGGTAAGAACTGTTTTTTATTACTGTTTATTTATTTATTTTTTATTTCCTATCAGTGGAAACATAGGCAATAGGGGGGAGCCATTAGTCATTGTTACATTGTAAAGTATGGGTTTATTATTATTTATATTTTAATGAATTTCTGTTTAAAATGTTGCAGTTTGTGAATTTTCAAAAAAAAATTACCAAGTAAATTTAAACAAAAAATTGATAGATTTTATACAACAAAGTGAATGAATTATTTATTGATCTAAATTATTTGTTCAATTAATAGATCAAGACAGTTAAATACTGAATAAATATATGCCTTGAAGACATTTTGTTCGCCTCCGTAGTGTAATGGTCAGCACGCTCGGCTACCGTTCTGGAGGTCCCGGGTTCGATTCACAGAGATTCCGATTATTCATATATCTGAATCACCTAAGAGAGATCCGTTCATAACACCCGATCATTTAAATGATGGATATTTCCAACGACTCGCTGATACATCAGACAAAAAAAAGATCAGACTTCTATATTCCTATTTTAATAAACTTCTCCATTTGTTTTAAGGTATCAATAAAAATCTTATGTGCGATTAAACCGCAGATAACTAAACATTCGTCCACGCGACGACGCTCTTCTCCTAAAAAGTCAAGTGAACTTACTTCCCTTCAGGCTTTGTTTACGGAATAGTAATTTATTGTTAAATGTCTCTTACATTCATTCCTAATAAACCAATCTTAAGTGCCATGTAACCGGTAATTTTCACGTTTTTAATTGCGTAGTCCGCCTGACGAATGTTTAGTTAGTATGTATCAACAAATATAATATAGTTATCTGGGGTTAAATCAAACATTTTTAACAAATATTTGTCATTTCTGGAAATATCTTGTAAAAAAAGTTTAAATATTAATAGTTTAAAAAATCCTCAATATAATGAGTTTTTTCTTTTTATATTTTTTATCACTTCATAGATCTATTCTAGTTATAAAGCGGAAATATGTTTCTCTCGACGATTGCCCTCGAATAGCGAGCTTTGTTGAAATTCTCATTTAAAATGAAATTCGCAGTTAGCTTTTAAATGGGAATTTCACGTATGTGAGGTTATTATCAGCGTTCAATTTTAAAGCTATCCAGACGTATAATTGAAATATCAACATTAACTCGTGAACGTTTGGTCATCTGAAATATGCAGTGCCAATTCGATCTGGGAATTGTGTGTCTTCATTCATTCGAACCCTTATTCGCACCCCAATGGTGCATAAAGTACTGCATCATATAAACGCAGTGTTATCTTGATCATTAACACACGAAGGAAAGGTGATCAGCCCTCCGCTTCAGGTACCAGTCCAGGGTAATATTGAATAAATATTACAGTGAAAAATCACTTATATTTTTTTGGCCCCCTCTGGGAATCGAACCCAGGACCTCCAGAACGGTAGCCGAGCGTGCTGACCATTACACATTACCTGGATTTAGAGAAAATTAAGTTGCGACTTAACGAATACTGGGCCTTAATGGAGACTTTCTTCAAAATAAATGATTTCAAAGTCAAGTTAAAAATAAGAGTTGGATAATACGAAGCTTAGTTTAGAGATGATATATTTATGTTTTGATATAAGTAACAAAGTGTGAGAACCAGTAGTCAGTAGTGAAGAGGAAGCCATTATCATAAATCTCAACCTTCTTTGTTCCGTGGCGGATTTGTTTTATAATCCTATCCTGTTCATACAATTTTCAAAATTTAAATACATATTTATACGTGTATACTGTAATAAATATCGCAGGATAGATTTAACAAACCCGTGTTTAAAATGGTTCACATAGCTTGAATTCTTGAATCTTGGTTATCGAGTGACTTTTAACATAAGTAAATTCTTTCAAACACAACTACGACATGTCAATCTATAGTCATCTAAAGACAACGGCTGTAGAGCTGACATTTTGAAAGTGTTTTCTACAGTCTGTTCACAGTTATTTTACCTCAAGATTTTTTTTGTTTAATGATTTATTTGGCAGTATAAATAATTAAAAAAAAATAAACAAAAAAACTAGAGGTAAAATAACTATGAACAGACTTTTTTTATATAATAATAAATAAAAACCCTTATCCGCACCCCAATGGTGCATAGGGCACTGCTTCATATAAACGCAGTGTTATCTTGATCGTTTACACATGAAGGAAAGGTGATCAGCCCTCCGCTTCAGGTACCAGTCCAGGGTAATATTGAATAAATATTATAGTGAAAAAATCACTTATATTTATTTGACCCCCCCTGGGAATCGAACCCGGGACCTCCAGAATGGTAGCCGAGCGTGCTGACCATTACACTACGGAGGCGGTTTTTTTTATTAATTTTTTTTTATTATAAAGATAAATTGTATACATTTATTTAAATCACAGTTTTTATTGTCGTACATTGGTAACAAGATTTCACATTGGTAAGAAATAGTGAGAGTGAGATGATCTTAAGAAAAAAACTAAAAACACATTTGTTCGCTAAATCATTTCCACAGTAAAATTTTCCCCAATTCGTTCACGGTGAAGCGCCCTTGAGGTAGTATTTTACGAAAATGACGCTATATAAGTTATCCAAATTTGTTATAATTATTAGCAGATTGAAGGAATTTGGAGTTGGTCACTTTTGGTAATGCACTTCTGGGTTATGTTGCAATAGTATACACATAATACGTCTGAGAACTGCGTGGAGGTTGAGTTACCACCGTTTTGTCATTGGGATGACATTCCAGCGAAGCGAAATGTTAGCTTTCTAGGTCATCGTGTCAATGTCTATACAAACACTAGCAATTTCATCAATGCGTAGATGTTTCGATCTATTCTTGTAAAACTGAGAACATCTAATGATATAAATAAAACATATAATGATATAAACAGTTTTAATTTGTACCCGAAGAAAAAAACATCTGTCGTTTTCGAAACTAGTCGTAAATAAAAATAAAACTCATTAAAGTGGTATATTAAAGTGTTTAATTTTAGTAAAATATAAATAAAATTTTAATTAAGTGAATAGTTTTTCCACATTTATTTTATTTACAACATTTTGAGTGTATCCGAATACTTGTTCACAAATCTGGATTATCTCCAATTATTGGAGTTATTTTTCATATTATTTTTGGACATCAAAGAGATGAGATGTCAAAAAATAATATAAGTAAATAACTCCAATAATTAAAGAAAATCCAGATTTGTGAACAAGTATTTGGACACACTCAAAATGTTGTAAATAAATTATCTGGTCTAAATTTTCGCTTATTATTTATAATAAAAATGAAAATAATATTTTCTGGCGTTTCTCATGTATGTGAGTATAATCCAGGATTCAGATCTCATATACTAATATAAGAGTTTCTGCTAAGTAAAAAGCTTCTTTTATCTCACCAAAGCTTCTTTCATCTCACCAATAGATGTGTCTAGTGAAGTTTTAGTGATTCAAGAACAACGTTTCAAAATTGGTTCATATATATAGGGTCCGCCATCTAAAGTTTTTTTTTTCAACTAGTGCTTATTTCGTGAATGGTAACACTTAGCTCATGTCTGATTTGACAGATAATTAGTTTTATCCTTCCGCTGAGCGAATATGGTTGTGTATACGCTTGAACAACGCTGGGAAATATTGCGACATTACTTTGAAAATCATGGTAATGTTGCAGAATGTGTGCGAAAATTGCGTACGGTTTTTGGAAGAAGAGAAGCACCGTCAGCTCCGTATGTTCGTTATCTTGTGAAAAAAGTGAAAGAAACTGGCATCCTCATCGATAAACCAAAGCGTGAAAAGCCAAAAACAGTGCGTACACCCGAGAATATCGATGTTGTGGCAGAAAGTGTGCGTGAAGCGCCATCAACATCAATTCACCGTCGTTCTCAACAATTGAACATTTCGGAGACATCATTGAGACGAATTTTGCATAAAGACCTTGGTATGACGCCATACAAAGTCCAATTGGTTCAGGAGTTGAAGCCAACTGACCATCCAATGCGTTTTCGCTTCGCTGAGTGGGCCTGCGATCGACTTACAGAAGATGCCGATTTTGCCAAAAAAATCATCTTTTCGGATGAAGCTCATTTTGATCTTGGCGGGTATGTAAACAAGCAAAATTGTCGTATTTGGGGCACAGAAAACCCGCACGCATACATTGAAAAGCCGGTACACCCAAAACGAGTCACTGTTTGGTGCGGATTTTGGTCCAGAGGCATAATTGGGCCATTTTTCTTTGAAAATGAGCAAGGAGTGGCCGTTACAGTCAATGGCGATCATTATCAGGGCAATGTTGAACGGATTTTTGTTCACAAAAATTGAAGAGGAGGATATTGGCAACATTTGGTTTCAACAGGACGGCGCTACGTGCCACACAGCCGAAGCTACGAAGTTTTTTTTTTATAGCATTTTCAAAAAAAAAAAGTTATTTGGCGGACCCTTTATATATATATATATATATATATATATATATATATATATATAGAATTTCCAAGATTTTGAGTAGTGTGGTTGTCAATAATAAGTAGAATTGGTGAATGTTACACGCGTGTAAAGCGATCACTTAAACCAGCCTATGACGGTCGTCAGCCCCGTAAATGCCCAGACTTCCATATTCTTCTTCATCTTTGATGAGATATCAAAAAAGAACTAAAATATTTCTTATTTTAAAAAAATAAATAATACACAGAAAACTATCCACACACGATAGAAGGTTTGGAAAAGGAACATAGAGAAATCAATTTTAAATTAGAAAGACAGTTATCTAAATACTAGTAAGCAATCTCAAAGTTCTAGTGGAACGGAAGGTCTGCTGATGACAGTCAACAGTCCGCCTTCTCCTGAGGAGTGCAACGTGGTTTCCTCCCAGCAATGAGCAAATGCTGACAAGTTCCTATTTGACCCACACTAGATTATCCCTCCTGTTCCCAACACAGATTAAAATAAAAACATTTATTTAGCTAGAAGAAACAAAAATCCACTAAATGATCTATAAACCTTGTACATAATAAGCAAGGTAAATAATAAATGCAATTCCCATCTAAAAAAAAAACAATCTCAAAGAAAAACACACATATGTAATAACAGCATTTCTTACAATGTCTTCTTTAAAAATATATGTACCTTTTTATCACCAAAAGATCCAAACTAAAATTACAAAAGTTAAGATGTTATTGCATTAATTTAGACGATAAAAAATTTCCATTAATTTCTTCGGAAACTTCAAAAAGAAAATTAGCATAATATGTATTCATATATTCGCCAAGGTAACGTAAATTTGAACTTTCTTTAGCTTCATCAAAATAAAATTACATCTTCAAACTATGCCTTGGCATAATAGGTACTCAATAAAAACAAAAAAGATTTTTATAGATATCTCAACTTTGACAAAGAAGTATATTGACTTGGAAGTCTGGACTTACGAACTGACATTGGCTGGTTTTAGGGATTTTTACTTTATACACTGCGTAACATTCACAATTGCACTCATGATTCACAACCAAACTACTCAAATTCGGTAAGTTTTCCTTCTTATATATAGGAGTTTTATATTTAACCGTTTAACCGAAGTTCTACAATAACTACCTCCGTTTAATTAAATATATTCTAGATCCGAAAATCTGTGTTATCCTATTTTCATACAATCAACGACCTTGACAAGTGCCCTAGTCACCACTTGGGTACGGATAGGTTCCAGAGAGAGGAAGAGTAATACGTTTTAGCGAGTGTTTTTGCCTAGAATTTTCACTCATGAATTACATGAAATTATAGTTACTTTAAACATAAAGAGTAAATCCACTCACAAGTAGACATAGGCTATGAAACTTATAAAGTTGAAGCCTGAGTAGGGACGTGATAAACGGTGTTGCATAAGCCGTAGCTAGATTTCAGAGTGACTTGGACGTTAGGTAATTCAAAAAAAAAAGTAATACGTTTTATTTCATATATGTATCTCTCCCCTCAAAAAAATAGCCAAAGTACTTATCTTTGCTTTTTGTTCTTTGTGTACAGTGTCTATAATTTCTTTCTCTTCTCACCATTTTTTTAACAAAACATTGAATCAAAAGTGTTACATTAAGGTTGAAGAGACAGCTTTTAAGTATTCCCATCCTCCCCGCGATAATTACAGAGCAAAAACAATGACGCTCACTCTCTGGTCTGCCAACAGGCGTTGTTCAAAGAGCGATGGAGCGTGCAATATCAAGAGTCAGCCTTAGATCGATTATACAACGAGGAAATCAGGCGAAGAACCAAAGCAGTTGATATTATCAAAATAATATTAGAATTTGAAAGAAATGGGTCTAATATGTAAATAGCTAAGTAAGCAAATGAACAACAAATAAACTGGTTGGTGTCATAGACCTGAAATTTTCAACACTTTCGAAAAGATGGACGGGTGATATCATAAGGGTTTTAGTAAAATCTACATAAAAATAATAAAAACGCAGTACCGAAACAAGTGGACGTTTCTAAAGAAGCTATATATTTAGTAAAAGACAAATGGAGAATAATGAAATTAAATTGTAAGCAGAATACTATTGACATTTTGGAAGGAAGATGTTATGATAAGATATTGACGATATTTGAACTATCTTGATCGGAACTTTTTTTATGGATACAATGTTAGTAGCACGAAGGTTATTTATTTTAGTTTTCTATATGCTCTCGAGAAGAAATAACAATAACCATTCTACCACTCAAAAGCAACGTATGAATAACATAATATTCTATACTTCGTGTACGCCCACGAGAAATGGACCATATTCAAGCGACATTGTAATGAAAACCAACCAGTATTGATAGCATTTAGTAATGTGTTTGGAGTTTATTCCTACTTTATTTATTTATTTTTAAACTAGATGATTTCGGTACCAAAAACCAAGCTAGGACACAAAATGCCGAACCCTCTTCTAGTGCAACGGAAGGCCTGTTGACCTGTCAACAGTCCGGCTTCTCTTGAGGAGTTTTACGGGGTTTCCTCCGAGCAAATTTCAAGGGAAAAAAAATAGTTTCCATCCTTTTTTCTACATTAAATTTCACGACAGCAATTCGACACGTGATATTTATTTACATTATTTATTTTGAAACGGTCTGTTTCTCGTTGGCATACTCACAGAACGTATTTGTAGAAAAATAATTGGGTAGCTATACGCCAAAGGATACGATAGCGTAGGTTCCCATAATAGAGATGTGTGGCTTGAAATAACAGTCGATATTTATTTAGGGTCTAAGTTTGCCTTCTTCACCAGAAAACAATCAACGTATCATATTCTATATTCCACCAAATAAATCAATATTCAATGTCGGATAATGCCACAACAATAATAATAATTAGGAATGTGTATTTAGGTTATGTTGATTGAGGTTATATTGAAATATCGAACCCATTTGTCGAACAAATAAGTAAAAAATTTGTGTAAATTAAATTCCATGTATTTCGTGATCACCTTGCCTTCATATAATTAACGATTAACAAAGCGTCGGTACAGTGCATTGCCCTATGCATCATCTGGGTACTAGGGGTTATAGAAAAAATACATTAAATAACACCTGATTTTTTTACTGACATTTTGTGATGGAACTGTATTTTCCATTATATCAAACCTAAGTTAATAATAAAACACTTATTTTCTACCAGATTAGTACTTAAGTGTTATATTTTATAACGGTTAGTTTTAGAAGTTGCATATGCTTCCGAAACTAGTCGTTAAAATATAATACTCGAGTGGTAAAAAACAAGTGTTTTATTTATAATTGAATCATGTCTTACCACAAAGTGAATGCCGAAACAATAAATAACATAGCTTATCAACTTTTGTTTTCATTTAACCAGCGACGTGGTTTCATTGTTAATGACATCATCAGACTTTTTTTTATACAAAACAAGACACGAGTGGGAACCATAATATTATCAGAAAAAAATATATAAAATGAAGAACTGAAGAAGTTGGTAAAAACCAAACCCAAATAAAAATATATTTAAAAAAAAAACATTTTATGTAGTTGTAAGTGTGTGAATATTGTTATGGTGGTTACGTGTAATATTGATTGCATGTTGTTGCAGTGTCCTGACGAAGAGACGGGTAATTCTCGAAGCCGGTACACAAAAAAATCTCGGAGAGTGATTGCATACATTACAACATTTTGGTAAAAAAGTATATAAAAGTAAAAAAAAGCCAATTAATTGTTATATATTTTGTATATTAAAAGCATTGATAAATTTGTGGTATGGTAATATAAACCATTGTTCAATTGAACAATGGATGATAAGGAGAATGTTTTAATTAATTTTTACTTTATTTTAATAAAATTAAACACTTCAATTTAGATTTATTAAAAATAAACGTGCTTTAATTTGACAGTATATCATTGTTCGCCTTCGTATTGTAATGGTCAGCATGCTCGGCTACCGTTCTGGAGGTCCCGGGTTTGATTCCCAAGGGGGGGGTCAAATAAATAAGTGATTTTTTCACTCTTATATTTATTAAATAATACCCTGGACTGGTACCTGAAGCGGAGGGCTGATCACCATTCCTTCGTGTGTTAATGATCAAGATAACACTGCGTTTATATAATGCAGTGCCCTATGCACCATTGGGGTGGGGAGAAGTTTTTTTTAAAAATAGTGTTGTTATTGAATTTTAAAGTGCGCGAAATGACGATTGTCCGTGTTCCGAGAGGCACATCTCTACGCGGTCCGCAGATTACCCGCGCGCGGAGTGAACGGCCGCGGCCGCCAGCGCCAGCGGATTAACGGGAACTTAACGACTTTCGTTTTCTCGATTCCCAACTGACAATTCGAATTTGAACGTGGAACGTTGCGTCACGAGATGTAACCGATTTTTACTACCATTATATCGTTACATCGTAACGACGACACTAGACTTGTTTACGTTTGAAAACGACAGTTAACAAGAAAAACGGTTACGATTTAAAAAAAAAACATATTTAACAATAAAAAAGATTATTAACTTAAAATAATAATAAAAAACACATAACAGTATTATTATTACCTTTTCCTAAGTATTTCAATTTCTTACTATCTCTGTGAGCCTAAGCGGCTCATTATTAGAAATAGGTATCAAATTGTGGTAGAGTGGGTTCGAACCGAGAAACTCTGACTTAAGAGCCCGCGACACTAACCACGGGACCACAACCCCATGGTAAAATCAAGAGTCCTCGACACTAACCACGGGACCACAACCCGACACAATGATAATATTATGTTCATAATATTAAAAAAGAGTGATAATATTATGTTCATAATATAACTAACTAACTAACCATCACGCCGCTTCCCCGCAGGGGTAGGCAGAGAGAATAGAGCGCCATACCACTCTGTCCTTGCAAACATTATTCGCCTCTTCCACGTTCATGCATCTCCTCATACATACCCGCCGATTGTTACGACTCATAACCTGACCACTTTCAAGTTCATAATATTATCACTCTTTTTTTTAATTACCTAACGTCCAAGTGACTAATGTTTGGCTACGGCTTATGCAACACCGCTTACCATGACCCTACTCAGGCTTTAACTTTTAAAGCTTTATAGCCTATGCCTACTCGTGAGTGGATTTACTCTTTATGTTTAAAGTAAGTATAATTTCATGTAATTCATGAGTGAAAATTCTAGGCAAAAACACTCGCTCCTTAGTATTACATGACTATTCATCCCTATTTTCTAGTCGAATTATATTATACAACATTTTGAGTGCGTCCAAATACTTGTTCACAAGTCTGGATTATCTCCAATTCGGAGTTATTTTTTAAACATATTTTTTGACGTCTCACATAGATGATGAAGAAAATGCAAGTTTTATTATTAAGACCCGAAATGCTCAGACTTCCATATCCTTCTTCATCTATGTTGAGATGTCAAAAAATAATATGAATTATATTTTAATTACATAAAATACATAAAAATAGCAGGAAGAATTCCTCCCTCTTAAAAACAGGCCACAAAGCCTATACATCAAGCAGATGAAGAAGAACACTTAAAAATACATAATAGTATTTTTCCTTTCCTTAGTATTAGATATTTTTCATCCCTATTTTACCAGTCGAATTATACATTTTTTTTTAAACTTCTATTACTACTATCATGCCATTAGACTGTAAGGGTGGGCAAAGGGGATGGAACGCCACACTCTTCTGTCCAGTCATACACTACTAGATTCCTTCACATCTAGTAATACACGACTTTCGATTGCGTAGACTTTTGACACAACCAGATTTTACATTAAATTGATTTGGCAGGTGTACCTTGAACAGAAAAAGTTTGCGGAACACTGTTCTAATAAACCTTAAGCAGACTATGGGTATAATGTGTAGGATCATCGAAAAATAATGCCAGTATTTTAGATAACTGTTTAAAAAAAACTATTTAGACTTAATTCAATAGTTTTATTTCCTAAGTTTGTATCTATTTAAAATTTTGCTTGATATAAGCTCATTTTTCTTGTAGACGTATATCACTCATGTAACTTTTGATTTTTTAATTTTTAATTTTTTTGTTTTTTTTGTTTTCTGTTAGTAAAGTTTTTGTATTTTATATTAACACTTTTATTCTAGTTCAACTTCTTATAATATGTATCGTACTATTGTCAATGCCTTTACTTTGACCTGAATTATATTGTATACTCACACACAGGCTATGCCTTTGTGGGATCTTTTTTTTGTATTTCTATTATGTTGTATAATGAAAAAGAATTTAAAATAAAGAAAAAACAATAAAAATTCTCTCATTCTCTCATTATCCATTCGCTCCACATGTCCATATCATATTAAAGAACTCTTAGTGAGAGTTCAAAATTTCACAATCCGAACCACAATTTTTTTGTATTTTGGACTTATTCTGACAGCGTTATTTCAAAGTTATTATGCCGCGTGACCGCATTGCAGCTTCCGCCATCTAGAGTGCGAACGAAACACGACTCAGCAACCCAGAAACACAAAAAAACTAAATACAATATGCAGGTACTAACGCGAGTATATCCAATTTAAGGCCTCCACTTTTTTGCAATATCCTCAAATTTACCCAAAACTAGTGCATTTACCCAAAACTAGTGCAGTAGCAAGGAAAAGCTACGAGGATTCATTATTTAATTTGTTAGTTCGGCAGTCCGCCGCGGCGCTAGTGTCGCCCAGTCCCTCCCCCCTCCCCCCTAGAGTATTCCCCCCCGCCCCGGCGAAGAGGGTGTAACTCCGCATTGGCAACTTTGGAATATGAGAAATTCATAGATGCAGAATTTGTATTCAGTGCCTCCGGTACATCTACATAGGGTCTCGGCTAATGAATGCGTATTGGGTAGGCACTTGTCGGTTAATATCCGTTTAGCATTTTTTAGTCAAGCAGAAAAAATATTTAGCAATTAATAATATACGGATTTACCGCATGCGTACATCTTGATTGGATTACAGAATTATATAACATAATTATTTCCCCTTATATATATTTATATTACTTGCTTTTAACGCCTTTAAAGTCTTTCATATTTCAACACTATATTTTCGGAAATTTTTGTGATACAACAAAAACAGTGCCTCCTAGACCACATTTAATTACAAACGTAGGCATTAAAACTTACTTTAATATTTTATACAAATGAGTTATTATTTTTCATAATTGTAAATATAATCGCACCATTTCTTTTTTCTCAACTTACGTCATCCGGAATTCAAAATAAACATGATATACTGTTTCCTTGCACTCTTTAACGGGGAGTCGTTTTACTAAAACCTCGATATAACGGACCTGTATTCGACGAACTTCGGATATAACGGATTATAAATTATAAATATTCATATAATTTTCACCTAACCAATAGATGTCTCTAGTGAAGTTCTAGTGATTCAAGAATAATGTTTCAAAATTGGTTCATATATATAGAACCTCCAATAATTCGAGTATTGTGGTTGTCAATAATGGGTAGAATTGGTGAATGTTACACATGTGTAAAGTGATCACTTAAACCAGCCTATGACGGTCGTCAGCCCCGTAAATGCCCAGGCTATACCCATATTCTACTTCATCTTTGATAAGATGTCAAAAAATAATATATAAACAGTATTGGTTTTCGATGTATGTGTGCATGCAAACAGCTTGGATCGGTCACGGGAACGTATTGATACATATAAAGACATCGGCGGGTCTCTCTCCACTCAGATTCATTAATTCGAGCGAAGCAGCAGCCTCCGTCCCTCCGCGTGAGGGACAGGGCGGGGGGGAAGGGTTTTCGAGGAAAGTTAAGGGTAACATTAAGTTGACGAGTAAAGTTCAAGTTTTCGAGTCTGCCAATTAGAAGTGAGGTAGGAAATAATTCCCCGGTCGGGTGGGCTAATGAGATTTGTGCACATTACAGGTAGACGAACACACTCTACAGCTCTACTTTGTATCGAGAAGCTTCTGCTCCTCGGTTCTATGTACTCCTGGACTATATCCACACCTTATAGAGGTCCGCCTCTGTTGTGTGCCGTTCTGGAGGTCCCGGGTTCGATTCCCAGAGGGGATCAAATAAATATAAGTGATTTTTTCACTACAATATTTATTTAATATTATCCTGGTGTGGTATTTTACGATGGAGACAAAAGAGGTGTCGGAAGACGTTATTTTACGTTGAGAGAACAAAAGACATGAGTATGATTGGTAAATATTACACGTGAGTAAAGTGTAAACCAGCCTATGACGCTCGTAAGCCCCGTAAATGCCCAGACTTCCATATTCTTCTTTACCTTTTTTTTAAAGGAATAACTCGCAAAGCCTAGAGATATTAGAGGCTTGTAGAGATGTCAAAAAATAATATGATAAATAACTCCTACAATTGGAGATAATCCTGATTTGTGAGCAAGTATTTGGACACACTCAAAATGTTGTTTAGTTTTACTTAGTAAATACCAATATTGTTACTGTAGATTAACTACTCAAAACTTAAATTAAAAATTCTAAATTTTTCTTCTGCTATGTCGAGATGACAAAATATTAAGTACTCTACCTTCGTGTTATTTTCTGAGTTAATTTTGTAGAAAAAATCTGCAGAGTTATGAACGGTGTTTTTGCCATAATAGGTGCTTTAAGGACGGATCTGATGTACTTTTTCGTTAGCGTGTTCCCTCTCTCTGTCTCGCATTAAATATTTTTGTCACAGGCTTAGCGCAATATTGCGGAAAAAAACGACGCGTATCATGTCCGTTCGTATGTCGCTCACTCCTTTCAAGAACGTCATAAATCAAAAATCGTAAATTTTCAGTTGTGCATGTTTTCGGAATACCCAGAAAATGTACTATATCCCAGCAAAAGCGGCATATTTTTAACTTAATATTTACCCGCTACAGGGCAGGAAGTGTCGTTTTTGCATTTTGAAGAATATGTATTGTTTAATTATTTTTTTAAATATACTAAATATTTTTCAAATGGAGAAAAAACCTTCAGGTTTTACCTAAAAAGATCTGTTGCACAGTAAAAAGTTCACTAAGTGGCTTGATATTTATTTTTAAAACATTGCATTATATTTTTAAACTTTAAAAACGTTCTCCTGAAAAATCAAGTTTTTATTTATTTATGACGTTCTTGAAAGGTGTGAGCGATTTGTAGGGCGGTTTAAAGAAACGTTTAAAGTACGTGATAATACTACCCCTGTTACATACGGCCAGTCCAAGTTCTTTGATTCAAATCTAAGTCAGGTTGACCGCAGTAAATCCATCCGAAATTCCCACCTGGCCTTCTAATTAAATATTACATGACGAATATGAGCCGGGGTGGCCTGTCACCGGCGCCTCCGCCCAGTAGGCCACACCGCAGTAAGGTCACATTAAGACCTCGGGGTGAGCTCGTGGCTTATGCAGCATTGAATTCGCACCGGGCAAAGGGAATTTTCTACATCGTTTTGGGACTAATTTTGTCCGAAAGAGTTCAAGATAGTAAAGGAATTCTGATTTACAGCCGACGCGAAGTTTAAAATACTTAATGTAATGTACCAAACTCTTAATTTGCCAAAATTTAGACCCTACAAATGCTATATTGAAAGCTGTCCCACCGCATGCCCAGATCTGATACAGAAGCATCAAGGCTTCCTGACAGATCTGCATGCATCTAATGCTATATAATTTTTTACACACTATCCCATTTTCATTCACTCAAACCCTCATCCGCATCCGATGATGCATAGGGCACTGCATCATATAAACGCCATGTTATCTTGATCGTTAGCACATGAAGGAAAGGTGATCAGCCCTCCACTTCAGGTACCAGTCCAGGGTAATATTGTATAATTACTAGATTAAAGAATCACTTTATATTTATATGAACCCCCACCCGGAAATCGAACCTGGTACTTCCACTATGGTAGCCGAGCGTGCTGACCATTTCACTACGGAGGCGGACCAACTTTAAAATAAACAAAAATGTTACATCGCAACATTTATGGATTTATTAAACTTCTTTTACAGAAAAATTTTATGTTATATTGACGGACTTTAAGAAAACTTAAACATTGTTTTTAACAAACTTTTATTTTTGGTACTATTCTCCGACTGGTTTCGACAATAACCATGTCATCTTCTGGGGTGGACATGTATGTACCAAAAATAAAACAAGTTAAAAACAAAGTTTATCTTTTATTTCATAAAATTTTATGAGTAACACAGATTATTCGCAAGAAAATAATGATATTTTGTATTATTTTTGGACAACCCCGTTGGGTCTATGTTTAGATAAAGGAGAATTTTCTTCATCTATGTTGAGATATCAAGAAATAATATGAAGAATAACTATAAAAAATAAAAGTTTTATAAATACCAGCTTATCTGCAAGAAAATAATATAAAGAAAAACTCCCATAATTGGAGATAATCCAGATTTTTGTAGGCAAGTATTTGGACACACTCAATGGTTATTCAATGGTGAAACAGTGATATTTTTAAAAAGCAAAACATAAATTTAAAAAATAATTTTAAAAGAACTGGTTAAAAGCAGATATTTCATGATGAAACTATGCTTTGAAATCACGTTTCGCCATTTCCAAAAATTAGTATAATTCAAACGAGCTTTTCCGACGAATAGTGGAAGTTTCCGTAATACCAGCTCTCCTGGGACACCTCACCCCCCCCCCTCTGCAATCTGCTCTCCGGGTCGGCTCCATTCCGAACCCGCACTTGAAATATTAATCACCCTTTCAGCTCAGGTCTCTGGATGAACCGAAGGCGTTATGCCATCAGAATAAGCCTAGTATTAACGGCCCAAATTTAACCCTCCCGTTTCAGCTTTACGTTTGTGTGGTTTAAAAAATACTTGATTTGCTTCTACTTTGGTCAGTCTCTTTTTTAAGATTGGATTTTTTTCAATTTAATTTGTTTAATAAAGTTACATTTTTTAAATACAATTTGATACAATTTCTATACATTTTTACATATCGCTCACTCCTTTCGAGAACGTCATAAATCAAAAAAACTTGATTTTTCAGGAGAACGTTTTTACATTTTTTTATTATTAGATTAAAACCAATATTTTTAGCTTTTCCACTTTTTTATTTGACCAGCGACCGGGTTTCGTCGTTACCGACATCATCAGACTGGTGAGAGGCTATACAAATTGTTATGTTATATATAAAAGAAGGCAGGAGTTTCATTCATAATTCACTCAAATTAAATTAATTTCTCATAAAATTATATCAAATCATGGTTATCAACTTTTTTCAACAACAAAGTTTCATTCATAATTCACTCAAATTAAATTAATTTCTCATAAAATTATATCAAATCATGGTTATCAACTCCTGCCTTCTTTTATATATAACATAACAATTTGTATAGCCTCTCACCAGTCTGATGATGTCGGTAACGACGAAACCCGGTCGCTGGTCAAATAAAAAAGTGGAAAAGCTAAAAATATTGGTTTTAATCTAATAATAAATTAAAAATGCAATTCCATCACGAAGTGTCAGTGGATAATATAAATCTATTAAAACGTTTTTACAGTTTAAAATATAATGTGAATTAAAATATTGAATAATATAATGTGTATTAAAATTATAATATGTATTAAAATATTAGAATATATTTAAAATATGTATTAAAAATAAATACCAAGCCATTTATTGAACTTTTTACTGTGACACAACAGATCTTATTAGGTAAAACCTGAATGTTTTTTCTCCATTTGAAAAATATTTAGTTTATTTAAAAAAATACTTAAACAATCCCTTTTCTTCAAAATACAAAAATAGCACTTTCTGCCCTGTAGCGGGTAAATATTAAGTTAAAATATGCCTCTTTTGCTGGGATGTAGTACATTTTCTGGGCATTCCGAAAACATGCACAACTGAAAATTGACGATTTTTGTTATATATGACGTTGTTGAAAGGAGTGAGCGATATGGCAAACTTATTATTTTAGTTTTGCTGTGCCTCTCCAAAAAACAGACTGAGCTCTTGTGCTTGGAGAAGGACTTACACTCAAGATTTATTGTTTTATTTGATTAATGGTATGATAGTCTTTTTGTTTTCTTTTATTTATTTTTGAAAGATTTACATGTTATTGCATTTATTATTTACCTTGCTTATTATGTACAAGGTTTATAGATCATTAAGTGGATTTTTATTTCTTCTATCTACAATTTATATTTTATTTTAATCTGTGTTGTAAACAGGAGCAATTATCTAGTGTGGTCCAATCAGGAACTTCTCAGAATTTGCTCATTTCGATTACGCGGATAACGAAGCAAACGTGCGTTTTTCTCTTTCGGAATTCCGAACGAACGAATCTCATACAAAATTTCCGAACGCAGAATATTTTTCACGCGGAAAAACGACAGTGTGCTTGGCACAAGGTTTCCTGTACGGGATTTTTGAATTCGGAATTTTGAAAGAGGAAAATGCCGGAAAAGCGAAAAGGAAAGCGCGCATTTGCTGGCTACCTAAAAGTCGCTTACAGGAACTGTAAATAACAGTTACGGTTTACTGGGCAAGTACTATGCCCAAAATGTACGCTAAATAAACGATTAAAAAATCCTTTGATTATTTCCACCGATTCATAGTTTCTGCTTTAATTTCAAAGATAGAGATGCGCGGTAAAAAAGAAACCTGTAATATCTTAAGAAAATATTAAATTGGTACATACGTACATTTTATGTATATTTGCACATTCCATAAAATAGTTTTTTCTACATTTATTTTATTTGACCAGCGACAGATTTTTGTCTTTACCGACATCATCAGACTGGTGGGAAGCTAGACATTTTTTTTTTATTCATTTAATATATTTACATTTTTATTTATAACATAATAACATTTGAATCATTTATACATATGGAGAACTTTTATATTATATAATTGTCTATATACATAACAAGGTAGTGGTTTAAAATGCCATGTTGTGTATTTAACATCGATTTTTGTCTAGCCTTCCACCAGTCTGATAATGTCAATTACAACGAAACCCGGTCACTGGTTAAATAAAATAAATGTGGAACAAACTATGTAGTTGTTATATTATTGTATAAAATGCAGTTGCAACAGGAATTTTCAATATAAAACTCAAATCTAATATTTAGGCATTTCTGATGACATTGATCGACTCTGGTGTAATAGCATGTTAAGTTACCGTGCTAGAGGTCCCGGGTTCGATTCCCAGGAGGGATGAAAATAAATGTTAGTGATTTTACACTCTAATATTTATTTCATGTAACCCTGGAATCACTCCCTGAAGCGCAGGAGTGATCACCTCACTATCATGTAAGTTACTATCAGAAAAACTGCGTCAATACGATGCAGTGCCCTATGCACAATTGGGTGCGGACAAGGTTTAGTCTTCTTAGATAACATATATTATTTTTACATAGTTTTTTAACTAATGTGTAAAGGCAACAAGCCGTAACTTAAGTTGCGGCTGTTTGGCGTAACGCATTGTTTTTGCATTTCACAATATATTATAATTTTACAAGTACAAAAATATAATATGTATTATATTAATACAAAAAAAATATTACACAAAGGCATCATGGCCGGTGTGTGAGTATACATTTTATTTTAGGTTATACTAAAGGGCACTGGAATGAATACAATAAATATCAGAAATACTTGATCACGCCAAGTTTTCTGCGGTCTTCCTCTACTTCTATGACCAATCACATTCGCCTCATAAATTTATTTACTATCCTTCCTTCACTCATTCGATTCACATACCCAAATAATTTCATCACAAAATGTAATTTTATTTATTATTTTACATGATTTTCTACATACTAATTTCAATGGATTATGTAACTCATATTCACGTTGATTGAATGCCCATAACCAGGGGCGTGCCTTCCATATAGGCACAAAAGCAGCGCCTGTCTTGACTTACCCGCGTGACACATAAAAATGCAACCAGTACCTACCCTACCTTACTAAGTAGTACCAGCTTACCTTACTACCTACCTCTACTGCCTATTCTAATTAATTCTCTGTGCACGCGGCTGTACATACGATTGACAACCAAATATGTACTCATTTTTTAGGAAGTTATACATACTTGTGTGATCAATCTCATTTTATTTTCATCTTATAACTGATTCCGATTTTTTTTTGACATCTCATCAAAGATGAGGAAGAATATGGAAGTCTGGGTATTTACGGAGCTGACGACCATCTGAGGCTGGTTTAAGTGATCACTTTACACACGTGTAACATTCACCAATTCTATCCATTATTGACAACCACACTACTCAAATTCTTGGAAGTTCTATATCCAATATGTGAACCAATTTCAAAACGTTGTTCTTGAATCACTAGAACTTCACTAGAGACATCTCTATTGGTGAGATGAAAATTGGAGATAGTCCAGATTTGTGAAGTATTTGGGGACACACTCAAAATGTTGATCCTGAATCAAACAATACAATTTTTTAATTAATGAACTTGCTAACCATTACACCACTTTACTGCAGAGGTAGTCAGAAAGAATAGAACGCCTTACCGCTTATCTTTGAATCACTCTTCTCCTCTTCCACATGCATGCATCTCCTCATACATACCCGCCGATTATTGCGATATCTAACCTTACCACGTCCAAGTATTTGAAATACTTGACCATGCCAAGTTTTACTCGGTCTTCCTCTACTTCTATTACCAATCAAATTCGCATCATATTTTTTTTTACTATCCTTTCTTAACTCATGCGATTCACATACCTAAACATCATTACAGAATCTCAATACAAAATGTGTTTTTTTTCGGTTTTCTGCATACTAATTTCATTATATTGTGTAACTCACATTCACGTTAGTTGAATGCCCATAAACATATTTGTTTGGCACGAAGAATTAAAAACGATATTCATTAGAAAGGAATGTAAGGCTGAACAAGGGATAATTGAAAAGATTAAGAAGAGTTTTTAAGGTGGTATGGACACGTGGAGCGAATGGATAACGAGAGAATGACTAAGCAAATATATGTGGCGAATGTGAAAAGACTTGGCACGACCAGATCAATCAGAATCTTAAATCTGGTGGTGTCAAAAGTCTGCGTAATCGGAGGGCGTGTACGACTAGATGTATGGATGTGAAGGAAGCTAGGAGTGTATGTCAGGACAGAAGAGTTTGGCGTTCCACCCTCTCTGCCTACCCCTGCGGAGAAATGGCGTGATGGTAGCAGTAGTAGTAGTATGTTCATGAACATTTTAATTTTCCAACATTGTACTCGGATGAAAAGTATGTAATTTATCCGATGCAAAGGTACCTATGTAGCTATGTACATACATAAAATTAAAAACACGAAAATATTATACATAAAACCTGGAGGTTTTGGTTTCAAATAATATTCAAGAATAAACGTATTATTCTATTCTCTCGACGAATTCAAGGACTGTTTCGCATCCAACAAAAGGCATACACAATGGTCGAACGGTTGATACAATATATACCTCCTATATTTACTAAAAGGTACTTATTTCTGAGAAGGTAGGTTTAGCACACATGTCCAAGTCTATTTTTTATAAAATGCACTATGATAACGCGTAAACCTCGCTAATTTTCCATTACCAGACACTATTTCGTAATCCACCGCAACAATAGTTCGATTACACCACGATCGTATTGCATTTTGCAATTCTTTTATTCTATCGTGTAATTCTTTTATCGTCGCCTCCGAACGACGCGTAAAATCGTTTAAAAATGTTTTCGAAAAACGACCTTTTAAGCCAGAATCGGAGAAATGATCGGAGCAAAACCGTAACAAAAGCAGAAAACGCGGACTTTTCTTCCGAAATAGGCGTAACGTAGACACCTGTGAATTTGTTATACAGAATATCGAATAATCAATAAGTCTAACAGATACTTTATAAAAGAGAATATTCCTTTTACAGAGTTATGTGCCCTAAGTGATAGGATAAAGAAATAAATAATAATCTATTGAAAAGAGACATTGTCCGTTTTACAACATTCCTTCGGTACAAAACAATACGAGTGGACAGGTAAGCTTACCTCGTTCTGGGTTCGAGTCCCGCGGGGGAGGTATTCCAAACTCTAGCACAAAAGTCACGTTTATTCTGGAAAGATCACTCAAAAACACGAGGTCTTTCATTCATGGAGCGTTCGGTTATAGTTAGGAAAGCGGATAAAACTAGAGTCTCAAAGGCTAACTAATGAATATATGGCAGCTGACTGGTGTGTAAGCTCCGCTAAACACGTCCACCTCGCACCACTGACTGCGCGGCACTGGCGCTAGATGGCAGTAAGCGCAAGGCGCTCGACCAAACGTCACTCATTGATTTATATTTATGCCGCTAATCTCACCGCGCGGCGCTAGTGTCGCTTCGCACCCTTTTACAAAAAAGGGTTGTTATTTCCCCGAGATGAATAACATTATTTGATTGTTTATTACCACCCACATAACCACATACAAATACGTGATGTTTCAAACTGTCAATTGAGGTGATGTTAGTTTCAAAAACCACCGAAATATTTAGATCAATTTTCACTTAGGTCATAACTCCGAGAGCTATTTTTAAGTCCATAATGCAGTAACCGGGGTTTTATTAGTACTACTAACTACTAACATCACGCCGTTTCCCCGCAGGGGTAGGCAGAGAGGATGAAACGTCACACTCTTCTGTCCTAACATACACTCCTCGCTTCCTTCACATCCACGCATCTAGTCATACGTGCCCTCCGATTACGCAGACTTTGGGTACCACCAGATATTAGGTTCTGATTGATCTAATCATGCCAAGTCACATCGGCCAAATATACTGTCTTAGTCATTCTTTCGTTATCCATTCGCTCCACACGTCCATATCACCTTAAATACCTCTTCTTAATCTTTTCAATTATCCCTTGTTCAGCCTTACACTCCTTTTTTATATCTTTTATTACTGCCATAGAATGACTTTTATATACTTTTTAGTATATTTCGTAAAATACGGGAAAATTCAACTATTCAAGTTGATTACAAAAACCTACAAAATAATCGTTTTTTTTGTTTGCAACTGTTTGAACTCACATATGTTGTATCATATGAAATATAGAAATTTCGTAATAAATTAAAAATATATATATATTAATAAAAACGTGTTTTTTCGGCATTTACTTTGTGGGAATGGTTTTTGATGCTTTAGTTTATATTCAACCTGTAGATGGAAGCATCTATAGATTCCGAAACTATTCGTTACAAATAAATGTAAAACTCAAGTGTTAAAAAGTGTTTTCATTTACAATTTAATATAAAGTTTTGAAAAGAAATAAGCTATGTAAAGGTAAGGAGTTTAAAAAAATTACAAAAATATTTTTTCAATAAATACATATTCTCAAAAAAATCTAATTCCAATATAAAATTCTAAAAAAAAAATTGTGCGCAGAGACACGTCTGACCCCTAACGCGCTCGATCGAGTTCTGAATTTGTACGTTTAAGATATCAGCCTCAAAGCATTCTTTTGATATATAAACGTAGATGAAGTCATTTGAGAAGGGAATATGGAAGTCTTGATAGTTTCATCCTTTATATCGCTCTTATTTATTTAACATTTTCAACACGAATAATACCGATTATCTTGCCATTTTTATTTATTTATTTTTGACCCAATAAAAACCGCGATGATAGCCTACTCTTCAAATAAACAAGTAAACTATTGCATTGTATTTGTGTAACAGTACAAGGGAATTGTGATGTCAAATATTTGCCCATTAATTTCGGCGACAGGCGCCGTGAGTTGGGTAGACGCTCGACTGCGAAACCTGACGTCGCGGGTTCGATTCCCGCCAATTGCAAAATTAATTCAAAAAAGATTTATTTTCGATTGGTTTGGGTGTTTGTGGTATAATTTTCACATTTACCTTCCCCATCCTAAATATCCTACTGCAGACAAACCTCTAAAAGTAGAGGCTTTGCGGGGTATTCGTTTTAAATAAAAATAAATAAAAGATCTGGTTGGAATTTAAATTCCAGAACATAGATCTGCATCTGATCTTTTCAGGACATTTAAATTATTATTCCTTATCGAAAATTAGAAACATATAGTTAAACAATTCTAAAAACCCTCTATTTTTTCGGCGCTGTTGAACCGGTTACTCCTACACTCCTATACAAAGATTGTTTTATTCCCTTTTGGAATGCCCTACCAAAACCGTGGGAACATGATTTCCTAGCCCTGCGTAGACATATTTTTTACAAGTGGAAATATATTTTTTTTTGACATTTTGTTTGATGGTTTTGAGATCATACACACTCTAGGGTAGCGGTCGGGGAACTTTTTTTAACCATTACCCTAAAATATTTTTGCGTATGTCGATATTACCCCCTCCCCCCCTCTCATTTTGAAAAGAAGACAGTCAATGTATATTTTAAATAAACATTATCGAATCAATTTACAAAATAAAAAAAGTTTTATGAAAATAGTATGTTATTACATACGAAAGTAAACGAACGGTACGAAATTAAAAAAAAAAGTAATACTAACTAAATAGTATGTTATTACATACGAAAGTATGTTATTACATACGAAAATAGTAAGTATATTATGACAAACAACAAAAAAATCTCAAATTGAATCAAACTAAAATTTAGATTTTCAGGCTTCCTTTTTAGTTTTTGGAGAAATGATGCTGCTTCGTGTTTGATACAATTACTTCGAAATTAAGACTTTTCGATATAAGAGCAATTTGAATACAGTGTTCGGCGTTCAGCATCGATCTCTGTTCTTCGTTATGTTCATTAGAGTGGAAACCCCTTGTTCACAAAGGTAGGTTGTTGCAAATGGCAACATTTTTGCCGCCTCCTCATGTGCAATTTTTAAGCCTTTAGACAACCAAGAAGACGACAGTTTGCTTTTCTAAAAAAGGAAAATTTCCTTATTACCCCAAAAAAACATTTTTACCCCGGTTGCCCGACTAGGGTTATTCTCTCAATACTGCGGCATAGTACTGCGGCATGTAAACGTGGTATTTTTCACGAAGACCGTTGGATAGTAAACTGCATAAGCGGAGGAAAGGACATCTAATATTTGGACTCTTTTACTGTGTTACTTTGGACTCCGGCCGCCACTATTATTTAGGTTTATGTGTTTTCACAGTTACTAATAATTACTTGGGCACATTAAGTTTTTAGATTACATTAAATATTGAATTGAAACTTCAGACAGGCAATTATTTTTAGTTGAGAAAGGTTACTCCAGAACTTTGGCCTTTTCAGCTTTCAAAGACAACGGCTGGAGGCGCGTTGCAGGAGTCTGGGGACTTATCCGACATCGGATCCGTGATAGTTCATAAGGAACTTTCACGAGAGGTGGTATCATAAACATAAACATAGTTAAGGACATTGGTACCATAAACCAATCTAGGACAAAATATGCCGAACCCATTTCTAGTGGAACGGAAGGTCTGTTGACGACAGTCAACAGTCCATCTTCTCCTGAGGAGTTTTACTTAGTTTTCTCTAAGCAATGAGAAAATGCTGAGAAGTTCCTGATTGCCCCTCACAAAATTATCCTTACTGTTCCCAACACATATTAAAATAAAACATATTTTTTCGTTAGAAGAAACAAAAATCCATTTAATGTTCTATAAAACTTGTTAGGTAAATAATAAATGCAGCTTCCATCGAATAGAAAAATCTCCAAAATCACTGTATTCTTCTATCGTATTCCAAAGATTCGTGTTCAAAACCTATTCCGTTTATGTATATATGAAGCTACAGCATCAGCAGTTCAATCAATTATATTCCCCCAAAAACGTTTTGAATAAACCTCGCAATTATACCGATTGTTCGAAGGGCTATGAACTGAAGTTCCTTTACATCTGTCGACTTAATTAATTTTCTTTTATGGCTTTCGTTGAAAAAAATGGTACTCCCTTTTGATTAAACCAAAAGCAATAGAGTAAAAATTATTAAGCAATTGTGAATTGAATTGCGATAAATTCGTTTAATAAAGTGATTTCTTTCCGGGCGGCGACATTCAGAGCTTCGGAACAAAGTTTGAAGTACTTAACTACCTCCCCATCCATTGTGAACGTAATCCATTCAGTTGAGAAATAAATTATTACGTACATTACGTATTGATGGAGGAGTTTCTTATTATTTCTATTCAGTGAACACAGCTTTTAAAATTGATTTTCTTGAGCAATACATTTTATATCATTATTGTTAAAGAATTTGTAAACACATAGTATCACAGTTGTATGGAAGTTTCATATTATTTTTTGACATCTCGACATAGATGAAGAAGAATATGGAAGTATGGGCTTTTACGGTGCTTGCGACCGTCATAGGCTGGTATAAGTGAACAATTCTACCCATGATTGACAACCACACTACTCAAATTCTTGGCAGTTCTATATAAATCTAAAAAAATAAAAAATAAAAACATATAAATCTATATAAATAAAAAAAAACTTTTTCATTTCCCCAATAGATGTCCCTAGTAAAAATTCTATGTATATATATATATATATATATATATATATATATATATATATATATATATATATATATATATATATATATATATATATATATATATATATATATATATATATGATCCAATTTCGAAACATTGTACTTGAATCACTAGAATTTTCACTAGAGACATCTATTGGGGAAATGAAGAAGCTTTTTTTATTTAACCAATAGATGTCTTTAGTGAAAATTCAAGTGATTCAAGTGCAATGTTTCGAAATTGGATCATATATAAAGAACTTCCAAGAATTTGAGTAGTGTGGTTGCCAATCATGGGTAGAATTGGTGAATGTTACACGTGTGTAGTAAGTATTTGGATACACTCAAAATGTTGTGTATAAAAGTTTGTTTGTTTTGGGTGATTTCTTTTATTTTCAGTAATGAACATTCTAAGCCTCTCCCCATACCTGATTTTTCATCGGTTAATGCGTATTTATAAAAAAAAATCCTTTTTATTTTCCTAGTTCTGAACGCCAAATGCACGAATCCCACACAAAATTTCCAATTTTGAAGTGGAATATATTTCATGGGATAAATATGATGAAAGTGAAGGGTTTCAGGGCAAAGAGCATTATTACTATGTGGAAAGAGAATGGATCATTTGAAAACGGGAGGAATATCTAATTCAACAACGCAACCTATAAAGGATTGTTTAAGACACGTTTTGTGTTTATAACAGCCGATATAATCAATATTTTCCTTCATCATTTTCTTTTGGAAAATTCGCCTTTGTAAAAATGTTATTTTTGTAAGTTGGTAATGAGTGACGTTACATAAACGATGAACGTATTTTAATGGTGGTGTCATTGCTAAATTATTGGCGGCTCTATTTGATGATGTCTATAGTCCGCTTTCCCCCGCCTCCGTTCATATTTCCCTATCCAGCCGTATCAAATGGTGGTGTAGTGCTGACAAACAATCCACAGTTCTTCTATTAAACCTCTATAAGTCATAGACAGTAAACCATAAAACGTTCGACGACGGAAATTTGATGACGTATGCGGACGCAAGTTTTTCGTTTCATTCAAAAAAGTTTAAACCTTAATATCTCCTCAACTTCGTTACAGATTTCAATAAGAATGTTACCGATAGTGTTGTGATTTTTCATATTAACTTATTAGCTAATAATAACACATCATGACAAAGATCCATTGCAGATGAAATAGTAGGTAAGAATTTGAAAAATATCAGTGCTAGGATTCTCGGTGTTGCAAACACGTACTCGTACGAGCTTGTATATGCTATTTTTGTTAAAGTTAAAGTCCCTTGAAGGTTTAAAAATATTACTGAAAAAAAATCATTGAGAAAATAAGAAAAATAAAATCTTAAAGCCGAAATCGGAAAAAAAAATTCAAATTTAAAAAATTAATTATTTCTAACGAAATAAAAGATACAAAATATAAACATAATTTTTCAATATATCTGCCTCCGTAGTGTAATGGTCAGCATGCTTCCATGGGGGTGGGGGTCAAAAAAATATAAGTGATTTTTCACTCAAATATTTATTCAATATTATCCTGGACTGGTACCTGAAGCGTCACCATTCTTTCATTTGTTAACAATCAAGATAACACTGTGTTTTTATATGATGCAGTGCTCTATGCACCATCGGGTGCGGATAAGAGTGTAAATAGGAAGTAATTTTTAGTTATTAGTAATTATTAGTAATTTTTAGTTATTTAGTAATGTTAGTTATTTCGACCGTAAGAACCATAATTGCAAAACTTGCGACCCGTTACTGTTATCACAAAATTAACAAACAATGTTGATGCATTTTGTATTGGAATCGAAGAACTCAGCTGTGGAAATTTATCACAGATAGGAAGAGAATTCGCTAAGATAAGCAGAATAATAGTATTGCCTGTGGCACTCGAGGCCGCATACTTATACTAATATTAGATCTGTAACTTATGTTTCCGTATCCCCCTGGTTTTACCCTCGTGTTATTTTATGTAGATACCTACGTCAAAGAAAATACACAACAAGCCCCGGCAAACAAATTGTAGCCTAGTAAAAACTAACCACTTGAAAATTTTAACAGGCAACATTGTTATTGACTGTCAAATAATTTTCATTCAAAGTTCTAACTTGGTTAGAGGTTATATTATTTAAATAATTTTATTTTTCCAGCAATCAATATCGATTTAAGCTATGGACGTTGACAGAGATGATTCCAAGGCAAAAAAAACTGACTTTAAACTCTTTACAGCGAAGGGTTATGATTACAAGGTTTATTTATTTTTATATTTTGATTTCAGAGTGTTTACTTGTTTGGACGTGACATAACTCAGATACCATGCTTCAGAGATAGCTTTCTTTACGGAATCGGCTCCGGGATTGTTTCCGGCTTGGGCTATTTCATGTTCACATCTCGCACGAGAATGGCGACTCACGTTGGCTTCGGTAGTTTCATCGTAACAACCCTCGGCTTCTGGTGTACATGCCGGTATAACTACGCTGTAACTAAATTCCAAATGCTCCAAATACAAGCTGGTATGCAGGAAAAAGTATTAAGCGAAGGCCCACAAGGAGATGCCTCTGAACAAAAACCTATTGAAGGTTTAGATCTCAAATCAGTTTAAATTTATTACTTATAGGAGAAAGAATATATTTAGTAGAAATATGTAGCCGTAGTTTCTGAGTATTCATTTGTGCAACTTTTAGATCGAGAAACTAGTAAAATTATTTTCCTGGTGTTGATTTCTCTTGTTTACGAATGGTATAAGTCATAAATTTTTATATTAAACCCAGTGATATATATGTGTGTATATATATATTTTTTATGCTTATTAACAATTAGAAATAATTTTAAGGAAAACCGATCGAATTACTAAAAAGAAATCATATATTTATTTATGGCTGAATGTTACATAATTCAATAAGCTGTATCAATGTAATTCCCTTCTGTTTTTTGATGATGCAATCTTGTGTATTTCAATCGGTGCTTCTCTTGGTTTTTGACCAAATTTGTGTTCCTAATAAGCAACCAAGGAGCAAGTTCAATGAGCAAGGATTATCTAGCATTATAGGCAGCATAATAAAGTATATACAAAAGTGTATAAAGTTTACACTCCCTATGTAAAATTTAAGGTTGAGGTGGTAGAAAATATGGTCACAAAAATATGCTTCGCGAAATGCGCATTATACTTATGCGAAACATAAGTTTTGGAGATCACCATCGCTTTGTGTAATGAATAGTTACTGACTGTGGGAACGAGGTTGATTTTGAAAGGAAATTTAGAAACTCATACTGATAAAAGGCATTTCCCTTTATTACTGGCTAAAACTCTATTACAGCACCAACCGGAATTATGAACACACCTAAGTGTGTCCTAAGACGGGAAAGGTATTTCTACTCGTTCGGTCGATTGATCCTTAAGGACAGGAAGGGTATTTTTGCCTCCTGCGCTGGCCTCATTTCAAAGTCAGAAAATAAGAAACTATTCAATGTTTTTATATGAATATTACGTACCAATCTCTTTGTTAAGGTCTTAAATATATGTACACAATTTTCAAACTCCATCGCCAGCGCTCCGCAGACGTAAAAAACACCCGTAATCAGTGTATTAAGTCAAATTCATATCTACGGTTTGTTTCATTCATTAAGATGGTCAGATTATAAAGATGTGGCTACAGAAAATCTTACCAGTTCATTGCATCTCTGCATTAGAGCGTTGGTCGTAGCTATAAGCCGTCCTTAAATTGGTAGATCGTTTAATGAGGACATCCTGCATATTGACGGTGTCCGGCAAAAAGTTACCAAGCAACAATTTATTTTTCTAGTCTGTCGTGCTGCCACTTTCTTCAAAAGTGTATATGGTGAGTTTTATCTTAAAACTAATGGAGGCCGGACTATACTGGTTGATAATATTCGAGATGCATTTAATTTCGACCATTTCACCAATATTATGACACTGAAGAATTTTGTGCATTTTTATTGTTATGTACTTATGTAGTTGTAAATATGTTTTTATTTAATTTAAAATATATATTTTTGATTCCATACTTTTTTTTGTTATTGTATCCATTCACTAAATGAATAGTAAAATATATTTACAGTTTGAATATTGTTTTACATGGAAGTTAATAAAGGCCGTAGAAAATATGATATGAAAAAATGAATACCTGAATTTAAATGGAACAATTGGCGATTGTGAAACATACGTACTGGTAGTTCTAAAAGAATGCTGCTTGTTAAAAAAAATCAAATAAAAATTACATAAGCGTCTTTATTTTAAAAATGTTCGCAATGTAATCAACTTTGAAATATCGTACAGAAATATATACTTTTCACCATCACCTTTATCTCTAATGGTATATTAATTTATTTAACAAATTATTCTGATCATATTATAGAGATAGTGGAAAGTATTATATTGGTAATTAATACCTCCTTGATAATAATAACTTTTTCATGTACCTCAATTCAATCTAATACAGGGGTGACAACTTTCTACGCTTGTAATATTAAAGTAACAAACTGACAAATCGCTCACTCCTTTCAACAACGTCATATATCAAAAATTGTAAATTTTCGGTTGTGCATGTTTTCGGAATGCCCGTAAAATGTACTGTATCCCAGCAAAAGTGGGATATTTTAAAATTAATATTTACCCGCTACAGGGCAGAAAGTGTTGTTTTTGCATTTTGAAAAAAAGGTATTGTTTAATTTTTTTTTTAATATACTCAATATTTTTTAAATGGAGAAAAACATTTAGGTTTTACCTAAAAAGATCTGTTGCACAGTAAAAAGTTGAATAAGTGGCTTGATATTTATTTTTAATATATTTTATTGTATTCTTAAACTTTAAAAACGAACTCCTGAAAAATTAAGTTATCTTTATATATGACATTGTTGAAAGTAATCAGCGAAATGTACAAATGTATCAATTCAGACCATGTACCACAGAGTGAACCAAAAATAAAGTTTGCAACTGATTACAAATAAATTTTGTCTTACCTGAAAATATGTAGGTTTTTCCTCTTCTTGATATTAAAATGCTGCAGGTTGAATTTGGTCTCCTCCACATGTGCACAAACCTCCCTTCTCCTGCTCCTGATTGTTCCTGTCTTATTCCAGTTTTCTTCCACCTCTTCACAGGTAATAACCACACACTTATTTGATTTATTATTTCATTTTGATGGGAAATAATTGTGCTTGGATTGCATCCCCATTATGCAACCAATTACCCAAGATTTTCAATTCAGACAGATTCCAGGTAAAGATGTTTTCTGTTATTATTTTGGCCACAAAAAACTTTTTATTCATGTTCTCTATCAATTTCCACATACTTTGCTTTTCAAAAAAGTTTTTTTTATGGATACACATTTTTAAAATGTCTTACCATATCAGTAGTGTAATGGCAAAGGGGTATATCTGTCAAATTTTTCATTTTCTATGTTTGTTCCACAAAATATCTGAAATAGTGTATTCCATAATCTAGCCAAAGGATATAGCTGTAGTTGCAATACTTATTTAGTTTAATTAAGATATGCACATATAAAAATACATTAAAAACTCTCCTGTAAAATTTGGTCTGAGACAGATATACCCCTTTGCCTTTACACTACCGATATATGTATTTTTACTCAGTATTATGAAGTGTTCTCCCCCATCTAAAGACTAGCAATCATTTGATTTCCTTGACCCCGATGTCAAAGATAACTTTTACATCAAGAAGTCGACTCTTATTGAACATGTCATAACTAATAAACAGTATCATTCATTCACACATGGGTAAAGCAAATATGAACTGGAATAGTATACTATTTCCATTACAAAATAGAATCCCGTTAAAAAGTATATTTGTTTTGTATTTTATTATATAATCTATTATTATCTTAATATGACATTTCTTAGTATCAATAAATTTAATATGGCATTTCTTAATTTCAATAAATTAAAAAATATATATCCCGGGTTATATTTGGTTCACGCATGCGATAACTGCATTATTTGATTAGTAAATTTCCATAATGTTGTAACAAATAGGGTTACCGATAAAAGAAAAACAAAATCTTCCACAATAAATCACCAAAAACAATGTGATTTACAATTACAGATTATTTAAAATAAAATAAAACCTTTTCAACAGTTACTATGTTGATTAGGTTCTGGAACCGATAATCGAAGATGATAAATCTAATTTCATGACAAGGGCATGATAGAAAGATCTTTTTTTTAATTTTCAATAATTATTTAAATACTATGGGGTTTTCGATACAGCTGAAAAAACATAGTTTCTTGTTATGACTTGTTCCTATTCTGTTATTTTTTTGTTATGCAATAGCATAGCAAAAAATTATAGATCAATCTAGTACTGGCTATTGTCTCTTTGGGGTCCAGTGCGGATTTTTTTAATAGTGTTCCTTTTGGGGACAAAATCCACCTCTACCCCCCTCCCTCAAAGGTACTGGTTTCATCTCTGTTTTATAGAACAGAGATGAAACTAAACTATGTAAAGTAGTAAAAGATAATAATAATATAGTAATTCCGTAATTCTGAATATAGAAATAGTTAAAACATCAATATAGGATAAAAGGCTTCCAATATATTCCATTTGAAATAAAAGAGGGTGGTTCAATAAAAAAGTTCGATTTATTTATTATTTATTTACTTCTTTGAATATTTTCATTGCGTTTATACAATATTTTAAGGAGTGGAGAAAAAAACAGATCTGTAGATTTATTGTCTAAAAACGGAGAAAAAGAAATATTCATAGTAATCCGCATATTATCTTCAAGACTTATAATAATTGATTTTATTATCATGTGCTCTTAAAAAGAATCTCAAGAGTGAAAAGAATACTGGTGATTTTTGAAAAATAATAATTTTTTAACCACTAAAAAATGCGCATAACATTTATGTGACAGCCCTGTTTACTAGTATCAAATTCTGCCTAATACCGTTATCTCAGGCATTGTTGATAAACTTGTGATCTCTTGACGAGATTAAGCCAACCTCTTGTAAATACAATCATATCTCTCGGAGAACCATAGCAATAATTTGCTAACTGCGGAAAAGTCATCCGACTGGTATTTTGAATATTACGTACATCGACCATTGAAGTTATTTCTTATTCAGTCTCGTTTCTCGTTTCGACCGCCGACGAGGTGCAACTTGTTCGTCCGCGTGTCCGGTTTTACATTCCTTTCAAACACTTTATGGTTTCGTGTCGCAGTTTCGGATTACAATGTCCGGGGAATCGCCAGTCGCCACGACTTTGACGTTTTTCGTAAACGGAAAAAAGGTAACCTCAACTTTGTGCAAATTAATTTGAATGATTTTATGCTATCATTTGTTTGTTTTGTGTTGATAATGCAGTACCAGATAATGATATTAGTTTATTTTTTTCGTATAATGACTATTATTATTATTATTTCTTTAAAAAAATATGGACTTGTGAAGGTTGATAGTGTGTAATGTGTAATTGTATTTATTATTGTAAATTATAAAACGATTTTTCACCTCTTTAAAATTTTGTTTTATCTTTTATGACTTTTTTTTAAACATGAGGAATTTCCATTCCAGGCGCCAGAAAACTTTGAAGACGGCGCTTAAAAATACGACTATTATTTGTGAACAGGGTTGGCAAAAATATAAAATATTTAATAATTTTATTTTAAAATTTTAATTTTATTCAGGATTTCTTCTATTTTTATTATGAAAACATTATAATTTAGGTCAAGTGAGCAAACTCATTAGAATAATAAAATTCTCTTCTAACCCTTACCCGCACACATTGGTGCATGGGGCATTACATAAGATCGACGAAATAATAATAATAATAATTTTGGATAATTTATATAGCACCATTTTCGTGTTATCTTAATCGTTAATTCAGGGTGATATGAAATAAATAAATATTTTTACATATATTATTTTGATCCCCCTGGGAATTGGACTGTGGTCCCATGGTCAATGTATACTCTGAGTCAAAGTTTCTGGGTTTTGAGACCACTGTACCACAACCTTGTTCCTATTTTTCAATAATGGGCTGCTTGGGGCTTAAAAAAATTAAATTGTAATATTTTTGTATATAATGAGAACACAAATATCGAATTTAAAAAAAAAAACAAACTAAGACCTTCAGCAGACAGCCAAAAGTGCTGACTGTGATTTTAGTTTTAAAAAATAACTATCCAAATAATGTGATATTGTTAGAAAATATTAATTACTTTATTTCATATTAACTACCTACCTATTTATATCTTATCTTAACTCTTATAATACTGTGTTAGTAACATCAACAAAAAAGCAATTTCTTACCTGATAAAAAAGCTATAAAAATTATAAAATTGTAAATGTCCCATGTTTTCTTTATGTTTTTAACTTTGTCTTGCTGCTAATCTATTGTAAGTATCGTGTTAGTACTTAGGCAACAATTTGTGTATACCCATTACCATTTTGAAGATGTCTTCTATGCGAAAGCGCTCGGTAGTCAGATCAAATTTGATAAAATGAATTTCTGATGAAATTCCATTGTAATGTAATTATATAGTATTGTAATGAATTGAATATATTATCCATTAAAATATCAAAAATACTAAAAAGAAATCACAACTCTTAGAAATTTATTTTTAATAATAAACCTTTTTACTTATGTAAAACTTGGAAATTACGCCGTAATAGGAGCATTTGCATGTTCTCAAAGTGTTATTTTAGATAAATTTACTCCCTGCAACATTTTTTTACTTTTCTTTGACACTTATTCACACCCAAATGGTGCAAACGGCACGACATCGGATTGATACAGTGTTAAATTGATTGTCAATTACACAAAGTAATTAGTCCAGAGCTTCAGATCCTTAAGTGTAGGAGTAGAATTTATTTAATGAGTTCCAGATCATGGTAGGATATGATGAAAGACATAACTGCTGTATAAGAAAGGAAAGGGAGCAGGAACGGTAAGTATGAAAAGAAGAATTTTTTCAATTTTGTTAAAGTTATCTCAATCGTTAGCACATGAAGGAAAGATGATCAGCCCTCCGCTTAAGGTACCAGTCCAGAGTAATATTGAATAAATATTAGAGTGAACAAATCACTTACATTTATTTGATCCCCCCCCCTGGGAATCGAACCCGGAACCTCCTGAACTGTAGCCGAGCCTGCTGACCATTACACTACAGAGGCGGACAGCTATGATTGATATTCAAACATTTAATGAAAACGAATATATAAACTGTTTATTTCCATACAAGTATTTTATGCGCAATGGTTTACGCAATAAAAATATAAACCTGTTATGATAATGTTAAATTGTTGACTATATTAAATTATCAGTTTAATCATGACTTTTGTAACTGTTGGGCAAATTGTTCTATCAACCTAATAAATGTAAAAACAATATCATGTGATGGTGAAATTTTCTCTTTGTCGATTTTATCATTTCACGTGATGCACCTTTCTATATTTATCTAGAATGTATAGTTTGGAAGTATCTCTTATGAAGAAAATGTGCTGTGGAAACTAGTTGGATCTTTATACTATAAATTAATTTATTTCGTCATACACATATCCACAATTTTAAATTACAACAATGTTTTCAATAATTACAAGTTATTTCTAACTTGCAATTATTTATTATTGAAATGATAATAATTTCAATAATTTATAACAACTGATGCCAGCCACAAGAGAATGAGTAACAAATCGCTCACTCCTTTTAAGAAAGTCACAAATAAAAAACTTGATTTTTCAGTAGAACGTTTTTAAAGTTTAAAAATATAATACAATGTATTAAAAATAAATACCAAGCCACTTATTGAACTTTTTACTGTTCAACAGATTTTTTTAGGTAAAACCTGAAGGTTTTTTCTCCATTAGAAAAATATTTAGTATATTTAAAAAAATAATCAAACAATACCTTTTCTTCAAAATGCAAAAACAACACTTCTGCCCTGTAGCGGGTAAATATTAAGTCAAAACTATGCCTCTTTTGCTGGGATATAATACATTTTCTGGGCATTCCAAAAACATCTTACTTAAACTTAAAATCGTCGATTTTTTATTTGTGACGTTCTTGAAAGGAGTGCAACTACTTTAGATGCAACTACTTTTCAGTAGTTGCATCTAAAGCGCTATAACTTTGTTTGGTAGTCATGTACATTAATGTACATTGATATACATAAACAAATTGCCAAGGCTTCGTTCCGTCTAATTGGAATGGTCTTATGTTGTATGCTTCAAATACATCTCCTAAAAAGTAGTTACTTTTTTATCACACTTTTTTAGATAGCATCAATCAATATGATGAATAGCAATAATTTTTTTTTAGTCTCTAGTCAAAAATATTGTTAATTTTCAGGTTTTATTCATTCCTTATAAAGTAAACGAAATGATCTTGCAGGTAGTTGAAGACAATCCGGACCCAGAATGGACGCTGCTGCATTACCTGCGGCGGAAACTTGGACTGTGTGGAACCAAACTGGGATGCGCAGAGGGCGGCTGTGGCGCTTGCACTGTTATGGTCTCCAAATATGACAGGAGTGACAACAAGATCATGTATCCTTACCAACATTATGTTTTCTGAGTTTATCATTCACTTCAAAAATGTTTTGTATTTACATATAGACTTGCCGTCACTTGATGGTACTCACAGTCACATAAACAGATAATTTTTTTTTATTATTTTTTTTTAAAAAAGAGAAATATTTATGTTTTTTTTATTATTAACACAAATATTTCAATTTCATACTATTTCTGTGAGCCTAAGCGGCTCATTATTAGAAATAGGTATCAAATTGTGGTAGAGTTGGTTCAAACCGAGAAACTCTGACTTAAGAGTCCGCGACACTAACCACGGGACCACAACCCGACACGAAGTAGTGATTTGTGTAGTAAAGTGAATATAGAATTGCTTTACTTAATTAATAAATATCATTTAGTGACAGAGCGTCAATTTACCTTAGCATAAATGTGACTTCATAAAAATTACCAATAATGTACTATTATTGGTAATTTTTATTCTTACCTCTTTAAACACAAAAATAAATAATTTTGCTATATTTTTCTGACTTAAATTAATCAGACATTTAGCGGTAAATGCTTGCCTGGCTCCAGTATGCTCGATGCACGGACTAGCAGTCACAACAGTAGAAGGAATCGGATCTACCAAGACTCGTTTACATCCCGTCCAGGAGCGTATCGCCAAGGCACACGGCTCTCAGTGCGGCTTCTGCACACCGGGAATCGTAATGTCCATGTACACTTTATTAAGAAGTATGCCCAAACCATCCTACAAAGACTTGGAAGTCACTTTTCAAGGTAATTTATGCCGCTGCACAGGCTACAGACCAATCATCGAAGGATATAAAACATTTACTGAAGAATGGGAGAATCATCAGATACTCGCTCAAAATTCCAATGGTGTATGCGGCATGGGGGACAAATGTTGCCGAAACCCACAGAACGCCGCGCCAAGCGGGGATGAAGCCCAAGACACTTTCTCTTCTAATAATTTTGTGCCATATGATCCATCGCAAGAACCAATTTTTCCCCCAGAACTAAAGCTATCATCCGAATACGACTCCCAAAAACTGATTTTTAAAGGAACAAATGTCACTTGGTATCGCCCAAAACAATTGACAGACCTTCTCAAACTCAAATCTATCCATAAAGAAGCCAAAATAGTTACTGGGAATACCGAAGTCGGAGTAGAAGTTAAATTTAAAAATTGTACCTACCCAGTCATCATAATGCCAAACCATGTTCCCGAACTCAATGTTATTAGAGTTTTGGATGATGGCATATTATTGGGGGCGGCAGTTACACTGACCAACATGGAATCTGCTATGAGTTCATTGATAGCAACGTTACCACCGTTCAAAACCAGAATTTTCAAAGCCATTGTCGATATGTTGTATTGGTTTGCGGGAAAGCAAATTAGAAATGTGGCCGCTGTGGGGGGGAATATAATGACAGGCAGCCCTATTTCTGATTTAAATCCTATCTTTATGGCGGCTGGTGTTATTTTGACATTCGAAAGTTCCAGAAAGCAGAGGAAACTTGTGATGGATCATTCGTTCTTCACTGGCTACAGAAAAAACATTTCGGAACAAGATGAAGTGTTAGTTTCTATCAAAGTACCTTATACTAAAGAGAATCAATATTTCAAAGCGTACAAACAGGCAAAACGAAGAGACGATGATATAGCAATAGTCAACATGGCTGTGGATGTCAAGTTTGATATGAAAAATGGAGCCATTATTGACATGAACCTCGCCTTTGGAGGAATGGCACCTATTACTGTTGTAGCCAGAAACACTACCACAAGTCTTATAGGGCTACATTGGAATGAAAACATGATGAAGAAGGCATTTGATAGTTTGATAAATGAGTTACCATTGTCTCCATCCGCACCCGGTGGAATGATTCAATACAGGCGTTCTTTAACACTGAGTTTGTTTTTCAAAGCATATTTAGAAATTGCTAATGAGCTATCTGGAGAAAACGTACCCCATGTGGATCAAATTTCTGATCGTGACATTAGTGGAATAGGGGGTTTTGACCACACCACCTTAAAATCTTCCCAATACTTTCAACTGACTTCCGATGAACAGTCAGGCGTAGATCCGGTTGGCCGTCCCGTAGTTCACGCTTCAGGCTTGAAGCAGGCTACAGGAGAAGCCGTCTACTGCGATGACATGACACCATTAGAAGACGAACTGTATCTTGCGCATGTTCTGTCTACTAGAGCTCATGCCAACATTGTATCGATAGATGCGAGTGAAGCTCTCGCCATGTCGGGTGTTGTATCATTTTTATCGGCGTCGGATATCGATGAAAAGATGAATAATATGGGCCCTCTAGTTCACGATGAAGAGTTATTCATTTCCAAGAAAGTAACCAGCCAAGGACAAACTATAGGAGTCGTACTTGCCGAGACCCAAGCGATTGCTCAAAAAGCAGCCAAGGCCGTCAAAGTGACATACGAGGATTTGAAACCGGTACTCGTTACAATCAAAGACGCTATTGATGCTAAATCTTATATCCCCGGCAGTCCCAAGAGGATTGTGAGAGGCGATGTTGAAACGGCCTTTAAAAATGCAGACTTTGTCATAGAAAATGAGTTCTATGTTGGAGGTCAAGAACATTTTTATTTAGAAACTCACACATCACGAGCTGTTCCTAAAAAAGAAGACAATGAATTGGAAATTTTCTCCTCGAGCCAACATCCTTCTGAAATAAGTGTAAGTAGATAGTAAATATAAATAATAGTAAATATCAATTATTTTCACTAATAACAAAATCAACTGTCAAAAGGAAGCATAGAGATAGTGCATGAAATATAGAGTTATTCCAAATTTCACTTATTGCCGTTGGAAATATCAGTGTGCTTTGTGAATCTGCACTACATTTAAATTAATTTTAAGCTCAGGAAAGGATCCTATTTTTTTAATATGATTTTTTTATTGCAAGGTCAAATATTAACTTCCTTCAGGTAAAATATTCCTTGATATATATCTGTATGATTTACTCTGATATTTTGTTGGATATTTGTCCCGCTAAGCCGAATCATCGAAAACCAGCCGCCAACCACCAATTAGCTGGTGCATCTCTTATTAAAATAGCTATCTAATAATATTATTTTTTTACATCTCACCAAAGATGAAGAAGAATATGGAAGTCTGGGCATTTACGGGGCTGACGACCGTCATAGGCTGGTTTAAGTGATCACTTTACACACGTGTAACATTCATCAATTCTACCCATTATTGACAATCACACTACTCAAATTCTTGGAAGTTCTATATATATGAACCAATTTTTAAACATTATATGATAATATGATAATGTTAACATTTATGCTAATATTATCAGATAATTTTTTTAATGTACTCAACCTTAATTTTCAGAAAATGGTGTCTTATATTTTGGGAATCCCAATCAACCGTATAGTGACCAAAGTGAAAAGAATTGGCGGAGGATTTGGCGGCAAAGAGTCCCGCGGACTGTTAGTTGCCGTTCCCGTAGCCTTCGCGGCCCACAAACTACAGCGCCCGGTTCGGTGCATGCTAGACCGAGATGAAGATATGCTCATATCAGGAGCTCGCCATCCATTTTACTTTAAGTACAAGATAGCTTTCATGAAGAGTGGAAAAATAACTGGTGCCAGTATATACATGTACAATAATGCGGGATATTCAATGGACCTATCACCAGCGGTAAATTATTTATTATTGACTTTTTTGCATTTAACCGCCCTCTCTATATGAACGTATGTGATAAGTCTGCTATATTATCGCCCAAATGAAACACATAGTATCCTGTACATTCAGTTACAAAAAAGTATACCCGCAACCAAAAAAATGCTTGTGATACGCCAAATTGTTCATAATCGCCCTACGCGTATGAATATCTCATACAACGAGTTTAGTATTTCGAGGTCAATATCGCTGGCTTCCTCATTTGCAGAATATGTCGAGACTTTATTGATATATCGCTCACTCCTTTCAAGAACGTCATAAATCAAAAAACTTGATTTCTCAGGACAACGCTTTTAAATTTTGAAAACATAACACAACGTATTAAAAATAAATATCAAGCCACTTATTGAACTTTTTACTGTGCAACAGATCATTTTAGGTAAAACCTGAAGGTTTTTTTCCATTTGAAAAATATTTAGGATATTAAAAAAAAAATTAAACAATACATTTTCTTCAAAATGTAAAAACAACATTTTCTGGCCTGTAGCGGGTAAATATTAAGTTAAAAATATGCCTCTTTTGCTGGGATATAGTACATTTTCTGGTCATTCCGAAAACATGCACAACTGAAAATTGACAATTTTTGATTTATGACGTTCTTGAAAGGAGTGAGCGATATGTATTACATTCAATACAAAATATACATATTTGTAAAAAATATTCAATAGAATATTATTACAAAAAAAAATCCGGCGGCACATTATGTTGAGAACCTTTGACCTGCAAAGGGTATAAAAGGCTATAAATAAGTTTTTTGTTTTGAAAAAATCTGGTACATTGTAAAAAGTATTACATATTATTGAGTAATGAAAAAAACCCAAAGATTTTTTACCTACTTTTTGAATAATAAATAATAACCCAAAGGTACGGCAGTTAAGAAAATTGCTAAGTATGAACGGGTTATAATATGACTTATCGCATATTTGATATTTTAGTAAACTTACCTGAAAATCGAGGTTTTTCAAAAATCATTTTACAGGTAATGGAAAGGGCCATGTTGCATTGCGAAAATTCCTACTACATCCCAAACTTGGAAGTAGTCGGTTATGTTTGCAAAACTAACCTGCCGTCAAATACGGCTTTCCGAGGCTTCGGAGGTCCTCAGGCGATGCTGTGCGCCGAGAACTTTTTGCGAGAAGTGGCCTTGAAACTTGGCAAATCTCCCGTCGAAGTGGCTCGGATGAATCTATACCAGGAAGGACAGACGACGCACTTCAATCAGAGCCTGACGCACTGCACTCTCACTAGATGTTGGGAAGAATGTCTGCTCAAATCTGACTATGAAAAACGCCGACAAGACATTGAAAAATACAACAAGTAAAATAATTAAATTTTTATTTTTGTTAATTACTAAATTATCTTTAAATAATACTATTATTATTTTTGTCCGCCTCCGTAGTGTAATGGTCAGCACGCTCGGCTACCGTTCTGGAGGTCCCGGGTTCGATTCCCGGGGGGTAAAATAAATATAAGTGATTTTTTCACCCTAATATTTATACAATATTACCATGGACTGGTACCTGAAGCGGAGGGCTGATCACCTTTCCTTCATGTGTTTATGATCAAGATAATACTGGGTTTATATGATGCAGTGCCCTATGCACCATTGGGGTGCAGATAAGGGTTTGAATGAATGAATGAATTATTATTTTACTTCACACGCATTACATATTTAACAAACTATTCATGAAATGTTTTTGATTGTTGAAATAACTATGCATTATTATTTATTTATTCAAGAATTAAAAGCATATCTTTAGAGATTTGTAATGTAACGTAAAACATCTTAAATCAAGCTTAACAATTTAATTAGCTTAGTGGTCGGCATGTTCGGCTTCCATTCATGGAGTCCTGGATATAATTCCCAATAAAGTCAAGTAATAGTTAATTTTTTCTGCAATAATTTATTAAGTCCCTCTATACAGGTGTTTGAAGTCCAAAACTGATTTCAATCTTGGCTTCAGATCAAATGAATTAGATACCGTATTGAAATTCAATCATCAACTTCACAATGCGGGATCGATAAGGTATTTTATAAAATGTGCAAATATTTAGATAAATAATATTTACAGGGATAATCGGTGGAAAAAACGAGGAATAAGTATGGTGCCAACAAAGTTTGGAATCGCATTCTCCATAAGCTTTTTGAATCAGGCCGGAGCCCTCGTACTGGTCTACACGGACGGATCCGTGCTACTTTCTCACGGAGGAACCGAAATGGGACAAGGACTGCACACAAAAATGATACAAATTGCTTCTAGAGTTCTTCAGATAGACTCGTCCAAAATATACATATCCGAAACGTCGACCGATAAAGTGCCAAACACGTCTCCAACAGCAGCGAGTGTCAGCTCCGATACTAACGGAATGGCGGTGATGAACGCTTGCAACCAGATCATGGAGAGACTGGCTCCCATCAAGAAGAGTAATCCTGACGGGAAATGGGAGGATTGGGTGGCTACGGCTTACCTCACCTGTGTCAGCCTCTCCGCCGTAGGTTACTTCTACACACCGAACATCGGCTATGATATAAACACTAACAAAGGAACCCCCTTCAATTACTACACATACGGAGTAGCATGCTCCGAAGTCGAAATAGACTGCTTGACCGGAGACCACCGCGTTCTAAGGACAGATATTGTGATGGACGTAGGGGAGAGTCTGAATCCGGCCATAGACATTGGGCAAATCGAAGGAGCGTTCGTTCAAGGATACGGACTTTACACATTGGAAGAACTTATATTCTCTCCGACTGGGACTATGTACAGTAGAGGTCCCGGAGCTTATAAGATTCCCGGATTTACAGATATACCGGCTGAATTCAATGTGTCTCTATTGAAAGGAGCTCCGAATCCACGAGCTGTATATTCTTCAAAGGTACTGTTAATTTATTTAGTATATTAAAAGCATTGTTACTTTTTGGTATGGTAATATAACACTCTCCATACAATACCACTTTTTAAGTGGTATTACACAAAGTGAAGGATGAAGGATAGTATTGTACTGTTAATTTACTAGCGTAATTTGTCCGCCTCCGTAGTGTAATTGCTAGCACGCTCGGCTACCATACAGGGGGTCTCGGGTTCGATTCACAGGGAGGGTAAAATAAATACAAGTGATTTTTTCACTATAATTTTTATTCAATATTACCCTGGAGTGGTACCTGAAGCGGAGGGCTGATCACCTTTCCTTCGTGTGTTAACGATCAAGACAACATTGCGTTTATATAATGCAGTACCATATACACCATCGGGTGCGGATGAGGGTTTGAAGATGAAGAATTTTAAATGGTAAAGACAAATACCTGAAGCATTCTCTGGCTTTCAATTGAACTTTTCAATGGAAAAAATGACTTTATTCCTTTTTAGGTGTGTAGAGATTGCTGAATCAGACTTCATTTATATCCTTCGTAGTCGTTTCTATTATATTCCTCTCAAATGAATTACACACAATGATTTTTTTCCTAGGCTATCGGAGAGCCACCATTATTCCTTGCATCATCTGCCTTCTTTGCGATTCGGGAAGCCATCACGGCTGCCCGTAAAGAATCGGGTCATGGTCCAGACTTCCAGCTAGTATCTCCCGCTACAGCTTCCAGAATCAGAATGGCCTGTGAAGACCACATCACAACCCGGGTAAGTCATTTGGACATATTTAATATAGAAATGTATAGTTTTTAAATTGCTGTTGGAATTCTTTATTGAAATGTTAATTTGAGACTTTCAAACTATTAATTTTGCTTGGTTAAAATAAAAATGACTATTAATTTATATTTGGCACTTTTTTCAGTTTGAAGAACCAATTCCTGGCACATTCACACCTTGGAACATTGTACCATGAGGTAGAAACAACAAAATAATAAATGTCAAAGTGCTCTTATAATGATGACAATATTTTGCGGCACCTTGTTTTTTTTAAACTCTGTTAATTATTATGGATATTATGTAGTTCTTATTAGTAGTTTTATAGTGGTGCAACAATTATTTATACATGATATTTTAATAAAATGGAAAAATTGACATACAACTATTTTTTTTAATTTTTATACATATAATAATAATAATAATAATAAAACCCTTATCCACACCCCAATGGTGCATAGGGCACTGCGTCATATAAACGTAGTGTTTTCTTAATCGTTTACACATGAAGGAAAAGTGGTGCAACAATTTATACATGATATTTTGATAAAATGGAAAAATTAATGTACAACTATTTTTTTAAATTTTTATACATATAATAATAATAATAATAATAAAACCCTTATCCAAACCCCAATGGTGCATAGGGCACTGCGTCATATAAACGTAGTGTTTTCCTAATCGTTTACACATGAAGGAAAGGTGATCAGCCCTCCGCTTCAGGTACCAGTCCAGGGTAATATTGAATAAATATTACAGTGAAAAAATCACTCATATTTATTTTACCCCCCCTGGGAATCGAACCCGGGTCCTCCAGAACAGTAGCCGAGTGTGCTGACCATTACACTACGGAGGCGGACATATAAATAAATATATACATGTAACTGTAAATATTTAACTATTTTATTTTATTTAAAAAAACACATATATTATAATATACAGATCATACAGACACTATATGACTTTAAACCTCCACCTTTGTAGTATAATGGTTAGCACGCTCGGCTACTGTTCTGGAGGCCCTGGGTTCGATTCCCAGGGGGGGGTTAAATATATACATATAAGTGATTTTTTCACTCTAATATTTATTCAATATTACCCTGCACCGGTACTTGAAGCGGAGGGCTGATCACCTTTCCTTCATGTGTTAACAATCAAGTTAACACTGCGTTTATGTAATGCAGTGCCCTATGCACCATTGGGGTGCGGATAAGGGCTTGAAGAGAAGAAGAAGACCTTATAACAAATCACATAAATTGAAAAATTTACTTTTTGCTGTATCTTAACGATATTATTATTTCATACTACATAATATATATTGTAATATTGTACAAAATTGTGTATTAATTAATAAAATACAATCTTATCTTTATTTCATAATAAATAACATTTTAAAAAGAATCCTCCACTGTCATTCCTTCATCATTGATCAAGACATACACACATTTCAATAAAATGTCACTTTTTATTGACACGTTTTTCAACAGGTGTTGGATATTTCATATTATTATAGCCCTGATCTTGATATTGCAAGTTGCACGGCTTTATGAGCTCTTGCCCGAGTTGACGAATCCATTTATTGCAAACTGAAAAGTAAAATATAATGATGTGTATAGTCCTCGCCCCAGCATGTCAGGATTTCAAAGTAATTATATATTTGTATATATATATAATATTTTTTGACATCTCATCAAAGATGAAGAAGAATATGGAAGTCTGGGCATTTACAGGGCTGACGACCGTCATAGGCTGGTTTAAGTGATCAATTCACACACGTGCAACATTCACCAATTCTACCCATTATTGACAATCACACTCTCAAATTCTTGGAAGTTCTATTAATATGTACCAATTTTGAAACACTGTTCTCGAATCACTAGAACTTTGTTAGAGACATCTATTGGTGAAAAGATTTTTACTAAGCAGAAACTCTTTTAAGTGATTACTTTAAACACATCGCTCACTCCTTTCAAGAACGTCATAAATCAAAAATCGTCAATTTTCAGTTGTGCATGTTTTCGGAATGTCCAGAAAATGTACTATATCCCAGCAAAAGAGGCATATTTTAAACTTAATATTTACCTGCTACAGGTCAGAAAATGTTGTTTTTGCATTTTGAAGAAAATGTATTGTATAATGATTTTTTTAAATATAGTAAATATTTTTCAAATGGGGAAAATACCTTCAAGTAAAACCTAAAAATATCTGTTGCACAGTAAAAAGTTCAATAAGTGGCTTGATATTTATTTTTAATACATTGTATTGTATTTTTAAACTTTAAAAACGTTCTCCTGAAAAATCAAGTTTTTTGATTTATGACGTTCTTGAAAGGAGTGAGCGACATGTAATATTCATTCTACCCATAATTGACAACCGCGCTACTCAAATTCTTGGAAGTTCTATATATATGATCCAATTTTGAAACATTGTTCTCGAATCACTAGAACTTCGTTAGAGACATCTATTGGTGAAAAGCTTTTTACTAAGCAGAAACTCTTTTATTAGTAAGCGAGGTCCGAATCCTGCATTATAATCACACACATGAGAAACGCCTGAAAACATCATTTTCATTTTTATTATTTAAGCTTATAATTTGACCAGATAATTTATTTACATTTTGAGTGTGTCCAAATACTTGTTCACAAGTTCTGGATTATCTTCCAGACTAAATGGAATGAAATGCCCAGACTTCCATATTATTCTTCATCTTTGATGAGATCGCTCACTCCTTTCAAGAACGTCATAAATCAAAAAACTTGATTTTTCAGGAGAACGTTTTTTAAGTTTAAAAATATAATACAATGTATTCAAAATAAATATCAAGCAACTTTCTGAACTTTTTACTGTGCAACAGATCTTTTAAAGTAAAACCTGAAGGTTTCTTCTCCATTTGAAAAATATTCAGTTTATTTAAAAAAATAATTAAACAATACATTTTCTTTAAAATGCAAAAACAACACTTTCTGCCCTGTAGCGGGTAAATATTAAGTTAAAATTATGCCGCTTTTGCTGGAATATAGTACATTTTCTGGACATTCCGAAAATATGCACAACTGAAAATTGACAATTTTAGATTCATGACGTTCTTGAAAGGAGTGAGCGAGATGTAAAAAATAATATGAAAATAACTCCTGTAATTGGAGTATTTGGACGCACTCAAAATGTTGTAAGTAATTATATATTATCACATTGTGACATAAGAACGATAAACATCTCCAGTATGATATTTGGGGTGTGTCACAAATCTGGATTATCTCCAATTATAATTGGAGATAGTCCAAATTTGTGAACAAGTATTTGGATACACTCAAAATGTTGTGAATAAATTAACTGATCAAATTATAAGCTAAAAAAAACAAAAGGATATTATCTAGCATTTCTCGAGTATGTGAATATAATATCCAGAATACGGACCTCACATACAAATGAAAGAGTTTCTGCCTAATAAACAGCTTCTCTCATCCCACCAAAGATGTCTCTAGTGAATTCAAATACTATGTTACGATTTTGATCAATATATCTAGAAGTTTGAGTAGCAAAAATTTGAGTAGCGTGGTTGTCAATCATGGGTAGGATTTGTGAATTTATGACATTTTGAGTGTGTCAAAAGAAAGAGATTCTGCTCAATAAAAAGCTTCTTTCATCTCACCAATAGATGTCTCTAGTAAAATTCTAGTGATTCAAGCACAATGTTTTAAAATTGGATCATATATGTATATAGAAGTTCCAAGAATTTGAGTAGTGTGGTTGTCAATCATGGGTAGAATTTGTGAATGTTACACGCATGTAAAGCGATCACTTAATCTTATGACGGTCATAAGCCCCGTAAATGCCCAGACTTCCATATTATTCTTCATCTATGTTGAGATGTCAAAAAAATAATATCCAGTATAGTTTGAAATAGCAATTTGATGATAGTCTAGTGATAAATATAATATTACCCCACTTGACTCCTTGCAATACCGGACAAGCTGCGTGTCTAGTAGCGAAGTTTCCTTCTCCAGACGGATACAAGTTATACCAGAAAACTGCGGAGCCTTTCTTTGGTTTCACACTGAGTCCAACTGTGGTGAACACGGTGTTACCTCCTTGCGCCACATCTGACATCTGATAAAAAACAATGTTATTGCCGTCTTGAAAGTTATTTAATAGTGATAATGGCTGAGAACTATACTTATTAATATAACTTATTTAATAGTGATAATAGCTGAGAACTATACTCACATAAAATAGCACCGTTCCTATTCTATTTCCATCAGGACTTACGTTGCCGAAGGAATTTTCATCTTCCCTCTAAAAAAAACAAAACAGATTTAACCCGGGGAACAGTAGACTTGGCATAGACAAATACTTTATTTGGTATGCAAGTATGAAAATGTGTTAGTAGAATCCCATCGCTGAATGGGTAATGCCATTTAGTGACTATATTGATGGTACCGTAGAACGGGGCTACTTGAACATTGATGTGTTACTTGAGCCCAGTAAAAAAAAAATTAGATCTGTATTTGGTCTACAATAAAGAATGTATCGACATAATTCATTGTTTCCCTGACAGGTGACACTTATTATCACGATACATTCATTATTGTAGACCAAATACAGATTTAAATATTTTTTTGTACTGGGCTCAAGTAACACATCAAAGTTCAAGTAGCCTCATTCTACGGTACTCGAGTTTTACTAGTAAAATCCTGTATTCTTAAATAATTACTTAAAATATTAAGTATCTACTATATTTTTTTTTATGTGTTAAAAGTGCGTTCGATGGCTTTATGATCCTGATGGACCCAAGCCAGATGCGATGAGTTTACGAGATAATCTGACGCTATATATGAAGGAAAGTAAACCTTTAACTTAAATTTCGTTACATATTGCTCTGTCCAAGAATGCAAAATGCGTCTTATGATATCACAGTGAAGGGCCCTTGAAGTAGTATTTTACGAAAATGGCGCTATGTAAATTATCCATAATTATTATGTATCAATTATTACTACGTATTCTTGGAGTTTTCAAGGATCGGGAAGGGAAACTCAACTACCAATTATCTTCCCCAGCCCCTATTTGCAGCAATCTGATGCATAGGACATATCATCTAATGTATACAATTGTTACAGCACAGTAATTCTAGCAACTTGAACTATGACCCCAAGCGCCCACTAGGAGCAGGGGGGGGTGCGAGGAATGTTTACATTATACCCTTATGAGACTGATACAGGGGAGACTGCACACACTTGTCCTTGTACTGTTATAGCGACCTGTTGAATAAACCGATTGCATCCTAATTACGAGTTATTATTACCAATACCCGAGCCCCGTAATACAGTGTTAACTCAATCATGATTATAAAAAAATATATATTAAGGCAGGATGACCAATACTACGCTTTAATTTATATATTTGTGGAATTAGTTCAATGGGTTGCAGATGACATAGGAGATGATGAGGGAGATTAGGATGAAGGATATTATTGCTATGTGGTAATGAAAATGAATGAGGAATAGTACATATCATAGAGAATGAAAAGGAGTATTGCAGCAATGGTTAGGGAACTCGGGGTGGTATACCCATACTTGTACTAGCTCGTGTTTGTTGTAAACTGATAATGTATACAAGTTCCTCGAGGAAAATCGAGATTAAATCTTATTGTATATGCATTGTAATAAATATAATGATGGGCATCTACTATTTTTTTTAAATGATGATATATTTTACCTTGGAGAAGTCAAAATGTGGAGCATAATGGCCTCCGATGCCATAGTTAGCAATCTGAAGGTCCTCTGAGGAGCCCATGTGAAGTCCCGTCATGTCGCTGACCCTCTGTGTGATGGCGGCTATCATTTTATTCTCGTGATCTTTGATCCAGGTTGCTTTACTGATGCGGTATGTGACTTTTACTGAAACGCCGGTTTTATCATCTACTACGGTCGCCCGTGTGAACTGCAATGAAAAATATTACAATTCACTTAACTACCCTACTCTCGGGTTATTTTCCGAGAAACAGACAAAAAAGTCACCTTTTTTTCTACAGAATTATGAAAACAATGTTTGTTGTATTTATACCTGACAAAACATATTAACCTGCCACAATTAAGCATCAATCAACCGAAAGAGTAGAAATACCTTTCCCGTCCCTAATGTGTAATAAATTTCGAAAACTTACCCTTAGTTTGGCAGTCTCCTTGATATATTCTATCTCATTGTCATATATGACATCATGAAATACAACAATGTATGGGTCCAAATAATGCTCCTCCAATTTAAAGGGAGCCAGTTTTAAAAATGGATGAGTGTCAGAGAGATAACGGCATTTTAGGCTGAAAAATATGAATCGATTATTTAATCCTGTGGCGAAAAATATTCACTAATCAGAACGCGTGTTCTGAAGGGACAATTATCTCAAGTGATAGTCGATGTCAGGCGGGACCTGTCATGACACGCACAGAAGAAGAGGATAAAAATATGTCAAGAATTACAAATTTGCAACATATAATAAAGTAATATAAACAAGATGAACTAACTACACGAACAAGCATAATGAGAAATTTCCAGGTACATAGATTATATCGACTAAAGAAATCTTGTTATCATAATTATATTTGGTTCTATTTTGTATATTAAAAGCATTGTTAACTTTGTGGTATGGTAATATAACACTCATCGTTCACTTTGTGTAACAATTTCATTTTAATTTACATTTGACCTGGAATGATTATTTTGAAACAGGTAGTCACGAAGTAGTGTTTTTAAAGCGCAAGAGTGATCACCTTGCCTTCATGTAATATGTAATGATCTAGATAACACTGCATTAACTTGATGCAGTGCCCTATGCACCATTGGGTGCGGATAAGGGTTATAAGGAAGTGTTTTTTAAAGTGGTATTACACAATGTGAACGATGAATGATAAGGAGATTGTTGTATGTATTTGGTTCTCTTTAGTTTGTTGGGTTCATACTTCATACTTTTTCTTAACATTTTCTGGCAACTCAAGATCTTCCCTGCAGAGTCCAGCATACGTACTTTCTGGCTTCAGTGGATTATGACTACTTTTCTCTAGAGTACCCTGTAAAAATAAAACAAATATATAATCAATATATAGATTTATTATAATTAAAAAAAATAAAGCTGAATGCAAAATAGAGGGTCGACGAGGTATGAGCAGAAGACAGATCTTCTGGCTCTTGAATATGCGAGATTGGACGGGGATCAGGACCGTCGAGACGCTATTTGGAGCTGCCCGAGACAAGGACAATTACTCTTAAATGTTAGTCGACGTCAGGGGGACCTGACATGACACAAATAGAAGAAGAAGAAAGGCTATATAATTTTAATAGATCGAGGTAATTATAAATGACCCCTTATCTCCCCTCAAACTGTTGACTTTCAAAAAGATTAGCCAGCAAAATTTTTGGTCTTTAAATATTACAATCCAAAAACAATCAAAACAGAAGTTACTCACGGCTTTAGGATTTTCTAAAATAGTTTTTTCATAATGTAGAAGATTGCCCTCGACTCTGGTGTTATTTGGATTGATTTCCAGAACTTGCTTTGATAGTCTTATTGCATTGGATAGATCCCCTAAAAATTAAAATGTGCAAACATTTTACATATTTTTTCATTCATTTACACATTTCAGACGGGTGTTATTTACTCCTGCGGACCGCTGGCGACGGGATTTGATAACTTTGTATGCATAGTTTAGATCTTAACAAAGATATTGGTACATAATATTGATATTAAAAAAAAACTTTTTTTCTGACTTTGAAATGTGGCCAGTGCAGAAGATAAAAATACCCTTCCCGTCCTTAAGCATCAATCGACCCAACGGGTAGAAATACCTTTTCCCTATTTTTTTTATATTGAAGATTTTCATCTTCTCCAACCAAATATATATGAATAGGGAATGCGAAACAATCTTATTTTTACAACATTTTGAGTGTGTCCAAATACTTGTTCAAAAAATCTGGATTATCTCCAATTACAGAATTATCTCAATTAATAAAAGCTTCTTTACATCTCACCAATAGATGTCTCTAGTGAAGTTCTAGTGATTCAAGAACAAGGTTTCTAAAATGGTTCATATACATAGAACTTCCAAGAATTTGAGTAGTGTGGTTGTCAATAATGGGTAGAATTGCTGAATGTTAAACGTGTGTAAAGTGATCACTTAAACCAGCCTATGACGGTCGTCAGCCCCGTAAATGCCCAGACTTCCATATTCTTCTTCATCTTTGATGAGATGTCAAAAAAAAAAAATCTAATTTTTCATTTTTCATTATTCGGTTGCATCCCTCGTTAATGTCCAAAAAGAGAACTATCAAAATCTGATGCATACTTCGAATGTTAAGGATTTTCGCATTACATTTGTGAACACCCTGACATTTCACAATCGCATAGAGGTCAGCGGTAGTGGATTAAATATTAGGATTTATTCTGTGTGCGGCTAGGGTTTTTTTTAGATTTTATTAATTGATTCGGCAGTAACTTTGTGGTAAAATCTATCCATTTTTAATTAATGTTTTACTTAGTAAATACCACTATTTCGTTTTTTTTAGACACCCGCAGCACTTTTTGTAACTCCTCGGTGCCTCGAGAGTGGCTTGATGATTTTAGGGCCACATAAGCTTACATACTCTCTTATGGTGGAGAAAGTCCTTAAAAAGTTTCTTTTATATAATAAATATTTCTTTATGAGAGAGTAGTACTCGTATTATCTTTGGCCTTTCCCGACCATTTTTTTTAGCGTATAAACACCCATAATAGTTTATAGACTAGAAAGAATGTGTATTTGATTTCAAAATTTTACCAGTTGTTTCGCAGTATGTTTGATAATCCTGAAATTATAGGGAACTTGGTTTATATGTTCTTGATAATCTTTTAAGTCACCATCAGTTTGGAGGTTTTGGATTCCGATATATAGGATCAAACTGCTGATGGTATTCCCCGTTGAAAGAACTACCACTACGCTGGACAATATGGCTTTAGATATTGATCTGTTCCGAAGCAGGATTCTTCTACTTTCTTAACAAAAGTATCAGAATTAATTATTTATTCAATTAAAAAAACAAATTTAATTTTATTAAATTGAACTGTGACAGAAAGGTATGTAGTCAAGTAGAGCGTAGATCAATGAGAAAGTGAGCTATGAAGCCAGTGAAGACAATGATTACTTTTACGCTTGTAAAGTATACCTGATAAAAATGCATTATAAGCGATGTATTCAAGAACATCTTCCTTTGATACGGTTTTGTCAATTTCCTCCTCATATTTGTGTAATGATTCAGTCATCCATAGATCGGCATGATAGTAGTCTTTCTCTTCATAAACTTGCTTTCCCAATTCAAAACATTCGTCAGCTGTCATTGGATCACTGGAATATAACAATTTTAAAGTCTTTCGAGGCTAAAATGTTTTTATTCAAACCCTTATTCGCACCCCAATGGTGCATGGGGCACTGCATCATATAAACGCAATGTTATCTTGATCGTAAACACATGAGGAATGAAAGGTGATCAGCCGTCCGTTTCAGGTACCAGTCCAGGGTAATATTGAATAAATATTACAGTGAAAAAAATCACTTAAATTTATTTGACGCCCCCAGGAATTGAACCCGGGACCTCCAGAATGGTAGCCTGCTGACTATTACACTACGGAGGCGGACGAACTGAAATGTTTAATATTAAATTTTAATATGTTTAAAATTCAATAATTTTAGTGGATATAAAATAGCAACAGAAATTACAGTAAAAATGTCCAGAAAATATAAATAAAATAAGAACCCGCATAGTGCTATTTCAGAATTACGGGGTAATATTTGGAAAACCCCGAAGCTGTACAATTCATGATTCAGATTAGCATGAATATAAATTTTTCATTGGGAATCTCGTTAATATGACGGAAGGAAGATGAATTCGCAATCGGTTTTCAACACATGGGTGTTCAAACGCCGGTAATTTATAAAGAATATGATATAATGATTTGAACTGGATGAGGGTAGAATAAAGATTTGAGGATCGGCCTTAACAGTTTTTTTTTGTCATAAATTCAAATTTAAATGTTTATTGCGAATATGTCCAATAGTGTCTTACAACATTGTGTGACTATGTAGTTGTAAAGAATTACATAACCTTACCTGTATTTGACGCCATTAAGTTTGCCCATAGCTAAATCATGTGTGTTTAGGTTATACAAGTCCTGTAATCTGACCAAAGCATTTGCTGCTCCATTCAAATCCTCATTAGTAGGATATGTTAAATTATTCTTAAACTCTGTTATTTTATTTGAAAAACCTAGAATTAGATAGATCTACATATTAATATATCGTTACTTATTATGTACTAATTAAAATAGTCTTGCAGGGGTTATTGCTATTCTCCATTATCATCCAATTATTTCTTATTTAACAGTGATGTCTTTCTTATTTAACAGTGATGTCTTTGATCCTAAGCTCCTATACTTACCTCATCTGTATCCCATCAAATATATAGTAGAACCTGGATATAAGAGATCCCGAGATACCAGGATATTTTGCTGTTATAAAGAGGTCTTTCTTATATCTATGTTTTCTTTTGCAGAGGAGTAAAATGACAGGACCTTAAGCCAGCTCTCTTTTAACCTGTCCCGGAGTAGGACCATATGTGGTCATCCAAACATAACTTGCCTCAAAGAGTATGGGTGCACATGAATGGCCGCGCTTATAACTAAAGCCTGGTGATATATATTTCTAAAATGGCACTTGTAAATACTACCATCTGTGGTGGTATTTAAACACTAAAACCACACTTCAGATTATTTTTATGATTTGTCCACGATATTTTACTTAAAACGTTGTTTGTGTGATGTCATCGTTATGATACTATCAAAGAAAACCCATGAAATAAAATATCGATAATTTTGATATATATCATATTTGCTAGTGTAAATATTTTTTTCCAAGAAAATATGTTGCTTTATAGCATTGACTATGATATAAAATTATAAATTGTCCTCAAGGTTCAAATGGTTTGCAATGCTACCCTTGAATCAAAATTTGACATGTTTTCAGTTGAATTTTAATGCCTTGCCTTTATGTATTTTATGATTAGATAATATTCCACGAAAAATTCTAATTTATCATAAAGTTAATAGCAATTGATGGAAATCAAAAGCATATTTGTAATTCATGTAGAGAAATGAATATTGGTTTATTTTTATTTATTTTATTTATTTAATTCAATTCATATAAAGATAAAGTTATGTGTACCTGTGAACGAATGTTTTTGAACTAAATACAATTAATTGTTGGTAATATTATTTTTTAAGAATTTATAAATGGATTTATAAAAGGACTGTCAGTCCATTTAATCTTCACATACGTTTGAAAATGCCATAACTAGGTGAAACAATTGCCACAATATTAATTTTTATGTGTTTTTTAAAAATAAAATACAACTTAGTAGACTCAAAAAATCTGTGTTTGATTTAAAGATTAATACAAAGACTAAGATAACACTTGGTGTGGTGCAGTGCCCCATGCACCATTGTGTGCGAATGACGGTTATAGAAGAAGAAGAAAGTATTGTCAAATACACTCACTGGCAGCAGAATCACTTATCTTTTTTTCTATTTCATTCCAATCTGAAGTGATGTGTTTTATTATTTTGAACGCATTTATAGGATTAGACACGTAGTTACTGGCATCCATCATAGCGGTTTTATGTTCAGAGCGGTAATCATCATGTAACCTGAAACATAAACCCAATAATTCCTTTTTTTCTTATTATGTATAATACATTAAAAATTTTACGTGAACTTATAAATCTAGACTGAGTAATTAGGACAGGTTAACAATGTATTTATTTTTAATATAAAAATAAAATTGTCAATCAGTAATTTGAGACTCGTGAAGGTGGAATCTAGCCCCAAAACAAGTCTTAGCATTATGCTCAACCTGCAGGTCGGCTGTCCAAACTCAAAACACAGTAAGGGACATTTTTTTGTAGTACGTTTTTTCTGCATTTTTGGACTAAGTAGATTCTACTTAGTCCAAAAATGCAAAAAAAATATTCAACAAAAAAAATGTCCCTTACTGTGTATTGAGTTTGGACAGCCGAGGTATGCTGCTTTTCTCCTTTCCCTCTCCCATAGTACCTATACTCATCTTTCTTATTCTCCAATGGTGTATAGGGCACTGCATCATATTGACCTCGAGTTATCTTGTTCACTACTTATATGAAGGCAAGGTGATCACTCCTGCGCTTTAAGGACCTGTCCAGGGTAATATTAATAAAAGAGTGTAAAATCACTAATATTTATTTTCACCCCCCCTTGGGAATCGAACCAGGGACCACCAGTGCGGTAGCCGAGCGCGCTGACCATTACACTACGGAGGCGGACACTATACTACTCATTTCTTAAATAGCTTAACTATCTTTCACCGTGAGCCCATTCAGTTACATCATGTGCATCCCAATAAACATATATATGCAGTAAGTCCTCCACTATCTGATTTCGACTTCCGTGAATTCGTACTTACGTCATTTATTTACATAAATTATTTTGGGCACTGCATTTGCACATCACACGAGCTCATAATATGTCTCATTCTACGATTACAATAAATATTATTAAGAAGAATGATCGAATTATGGATTATGTAAAAAAATTGTTGCTAATGCAATCTACGATAATTACCAAAACTAGGGAAATATTTATATTAATGTTTTACTTATAAATACCACTATTTCTTGAAATCTACTGTGACATGTGTTTCGATGCATTCCGCATGATTTTCAAACACCGTATGTGAAGCTAAATCCAAATTTTAGATAGTGGTCCTTGGGACGTTGAAGGTATTTACTTAGTAAAATATCAATTAAAAATGGATAGATTTTACCACAAAGTGACTGCCGAATCAATTAATGAAAATATTTACAATTAATAAGTACTTTGTATTGTTGGGTAATATATCCAAAATTAAACAAGGTTTATTGGATTGAATTCTACATTTATTTATGTATGTGTTAAAACGTGACGCGTTTCGTCTTATTAAGACATTATCAAACACTCCAGAGAGCGTTATGGAATTCTACCAACTGTCTGCAGATACAATAAATAAGTAGTTTGTATATTATTTTTTGACATCTTATCAAAGATGAAGAAGAATATGGAAGTCTGGGCATTTACGGGACTGATGACCGTCATAGGCTGGTTTAAGTGATCACCTTACACACGTGTAACATTCACCAATTCTACCCATTATTGACAACCACATCACTCAAATTCTCGGAAGTTCTATATATATGTATATGAACCAATTTAGAAACCTTGTTCTTGAATCACTAGAACTTCACTAGAGACATCTATTGGTGGGATGTAAAGAAGCTTTTTACTAAGCAGAAACTCTTATATTAGTATGTGAGGTCCAAACACTCGATTATAATCACACACATAAGAAACGCCAGAAAATACCATTTTCATTTTTATTATTAAGCTTATAATTTGACCAGATAATTGACCAGTCTTCAGCCCCATAAATGCCCAGACTTCCATATTCTTCTTCATCTTTGATGAGATGTCAAAAAATAATATGAAAATAACTCCTGTAATTGGAGATAATCCAGATTTTGTGAACAAGTATTTGGACACACTCAAAATGTTGTAAGTAGTTTGTACTTAAATGTAACTATGATGTATGTACACAGAAATAATTATGTACAAACATATCTGATCGAATAATAACTGCTAAAAATAACAATGTTTTATCAAATATATGCTATTATTTTCACATATTAATTTTCACACATGTACTATATTCTTTGAAACTAGCGCATATTATTATATACCATGTATCAAATAAATCCCAAATAATTTTTTTCGTCTCACATGATTTTTCGACTTACATGAAAACCTATGGAACGAATTAATCACCTAAGTAGAGGACTTACTGTATTAGTCAAAAATATAAATGAATCTAGAGTGCAGGACTCACTCTGCCTTTGTGTAATAATGACTTAGTTACCATCGCGTTGCCATAATTGTTCATAAAATAAATTTTCCAAACTTACTTCTGGAGTACTCTTAGTTGGTCTTCTTGTTCCATAATATAAGTTTGCAATGAAGTTAATAAAGCGTCTTCGGTTTCTAGAAGTGACTCCATTCCAGACAGAGCAGTGTATACCTCGGCTTGTACTCTCGCTGAAACACACAAACACGAAAACAACCAGAGAAGCCACATTTTACCGACAGGTTTTGAATAATATTGTATAATTCCAACAATATGTTTTTGATTTTTCCACTTAAAATCTGCACTTGTTCATTATTTCATTATTTATTATTTTAAACTAGTTTTCTGAGATGTAACCAAAATATAAAAGTTTTATATTTTAATTATTAAAACCACACACTGATTTTAGAGCCTACTAAATTGTATTTTATTATTAAAAACGCATAAAAATAAAATTCGTGATAATTGTTTCGCCTTGTTACTGTACAGTAGTTTGATAATGTCATAACTAGAGCGAAACAATTTTCACAAATTTTATTTTTGCGTGTTTTTGATAGTAAAATACAATTAAGTAGACTCTAAAAATCAGTGTTTGATTTTGATATGTAAAATATAAATTATGGAGTTCTGCTAATTAAACGCCAAATTAATAAATATATAAGTTTTTACTGAAATCAACCTTGTCAATGAGTGTTTTAGTAACTCGAAAAAGGCAAATTGATTGTAGATCAATAAGTTATCAGTAATTCTAGTTTTTAGATAAAGAAATGTTATCTGTGATATATTATTATACATTCATCAGCAGATAAAGCAACTGTAAAAATGCTAAACATTATACATGCACAATGTAATAATTTCCTGTATTGTATGTGAAATATTCAATATTTATATCCATTACTTATTTGCAGTAAAGGTGTGATTAATGGGTAACTGCTACTTTTTCGTTTTATTGATATGGTATTTACAAACAAATATTTTCTTTTTTGTTGTTCTCGGTTTCAATTCTGAATTCTTATAAATATAACAAAACTCAATTTCATATTGTGGATGGTTTAATTTTTGTGCCTATCTACCCAACTACTATTATTGCGGTTACCTATTTCTTTCTACTATAATATATACAGGATCTTTCATTAAGTGCTTTCTATCTTTAAATTTTAACAAAACAAAGTGTGCGTCAGAGATGTAGCATCAAAAATATGGTCGCTATTAACTGTGAAAGTTTGAAAGTCTTTATTGAAAGACCCTATATATATATATATATATATATATATATATATATATATATATATATATATATATATATATATATATATATATATATATATATATATATATATATATATATATATATATATATTTTAAACCCTTATCCGCACCCAATGGTGCATAGGGCACTGCATCATATAAACGCAGTGTTATCTTGATCGTTTACACATGAAGGAAAGGTGATCAGCCCTCCGCTTCAGGTACCAGTCCAGGGTAATATTGAATAAATATTACAGTGAAAAAAAATCACCTGTATTTATTTTACCCCCCTTGGGAATCAAACCCGGGACCTCCAGAACGGTAGCCGAGCGTGCTGACCATTACACTGCGGAGGCGGACAAAAATATATACATATATATAGTCACTATTTCTATTCCAAATATCTTACTAATGTAGGGCGCCGTGACAAAATACTAAACTTGTAAGTGCGACGCGGGCTGAAAAAGATTGGGAACCGCTGGCTTAACTCATTGCACCACTAATAAAGATAACATCATTTGTTCATACAACACACTATTTAATTTTAACAAATTTTTTTATTAAAATAACATAACGACTAAAATATACACAAAATAAAAATGGTAAAACATAAAAGCATCATTTTGTTGTTGTTCGTTAGCTAGGTCATTATGGCTCATCCCCAGGTAGTTTTGAAAGAGTGTATTCAGTTCAGAGTTGTGAAAACTATTGTAATTCAGTTTTAATGTTAAAAAAAATCACTTCAAAGATAAACCGGCGAATGGCCGGCTTTGTGAGTCAGTGACAAATTGACCTTGGCCAGCGATTCGCCGGCTTTGTGTTGCAATGGGATGTGTTGTTTTTGATGTCAAATTATCAAATATAAGAGCTAGAAATAGACAACATGCAACCAAATTCGAGCACTGATTGGCGTGATAAACTGAAGTCATTGAATCCAAAAACCGAATTGCGACTGATCACCCTGCCTATGAAGGCAGGGTGATCAATCTTGCTCTTCAGATCTGAAAGAAGTGGAAAGCTTTAGAAGGGATATAAATTATATTATTTAAGAAACTCAGGCAGATGGGTATTACTGCTATATGGGGAAGGAAGTGAAAAAGGAATAAGGCACTTTGATAATTAAAGATATATCATCATTTTCAGTAATTTATTAAATCATGTTAGTCATTTTCGAGGAATGGGAAAATTATCGAACACATCAACTGCTTTATCTGTGCTGTGTCGGGTTGTGGTCCCACGGTTGGTGTCGCGGACTCTTAAGTCAGAGTTTCTCGGTTCAAACCCACTCTACCACAATTTGATGCATATTCCTAATAATGAGCAGGCTTACAGAAATAGTATGAAATTGAAAAATATTTATAAATAATAAAAAACACAAATATTTCTCTTTTATTTTAAGTAAATTATGCAAAATGTAACTAATGCATTGTTTTGTCATTAAACGGTTGACATAATTTCATGTAATGATTATTTTTATTTCTTTCATATTAAATATGAAATTAATGTAATGTTTTATTATGCGATTAATGTTTAACTTTCTTATTTTGCTTCAAAACAGGTTCAGGGTACTTTATATTATTAAATCCTTCATCTTGAAATTCCAAATGACATGGTTTTAGTAATTCCTGTCCAAGTTGATGAATCCATTTGTTAGAAACTGAAAAATGTAATATGTTATAAATGAATATATATGAAATGTATTCTAACTAACATTTTCCAAATTCGGGAAAACTATTTGTGGTGTTCCAATCAACATAATATTTTTATATTTCTCGTAAAAACTACTGTTGATCATCAATATAGATATCTGAATATCAATAAATCTCCTTTAACAAGAATGTTTTTTTTGTAATTTTGCTCTGTGGAAATCAAAACAGATCACATGTCACAAAAGATTTGAACAAACAGTTGTATTTACCAATTAAATGTTAAATACAACAGGAATTAATTTGAATTTTGACATCTCAACATATGTAGATGAAGAAGAATATGAAAACCAGAGCCTATGACATGTCGTAGGGTGGTTAAGTGATCACATCGTGAGTAGAATGGTGAATACTACACACGCATAGCATTCACCATTCTACCCATGATTGACAATCACACTACTAAAATTTTTGGAACTCATACATATGCATAAACATGTGATGAGATTTATGATATATATCATAAATCTCGTAATGTTTCATGTTTGAGTTCGTGGGAGCCATTTATAATTGGTGTGAGAAATATTTTTTTGAGAAGAGATAATTTTATATTAGATAAATATATGCAAGATCCTAAACGGATTATTTTACATACTGGGAGATCCCTGAAAACATTATTGATTTTTTTATACAGCTTATGATTTGACCAGTAATTTTTTTCACAACATTTAGGGTGTGTCCAAATCCTTGTTCACAAATCTAGGTTTCTCTAATTAATACATGGACGGGTGTTTTTTTACACCTGCGGACCGCTGGCGACGGGATTTCATAATTATGTTTATATACTTAAGAAAATAACAAAGAGACTGGTACATAATATTCATATAACAATATTAAATATGTAATTCCTTCTTTTCTGACTTTGAAATGAGGCCCGTGTAGAAGGTAAAAATACCCTTCCCGTCCGTAAACATCAATCGACCGAACAGGTAGAATTACCTTTCCCGTCCTAAGTGTGTTAGTAAATAGTCGTATTTATCAATTAAATGTTAATTTCTATATTAAATATTAAAATTAAACACTGACTTTTAGAGTCAACTTAATTGTCATAAAAATAAAATTTATGACAATTGTTTCACCTTGTTATGGCATTTCCAAAGTACACAAAATCACCTGGGTATACTATATCAGCCACCTTCAATTTATTTATAGATTTGGCGTTTAATTTGTACCAAATGTGATTTTATGTAGTTTGAAAATGCCATTATGAATTGAAACGATTGTCACAATTTTTATTTTTATGTGTTTTTAATAATAAAATACAATTTAGTAGACTCTAAAAATCAGTGTTTGATTTTAATACTTAATACATAAATTGAAATGGAGTTCTACAAACTAAATCTATAAATAAATAAATGTTAAATATTAATTTTAATTGAAATTCTCACCCCACTTGACTCCCAGCAATACGGGACAAGCTGCGTGTCTGGTTGCAAAATTCCCTTCTCCGGAAGCATAAAGATTATACCAGAAAACTGCAGATCCTTTCTTCGGCTTCACACTTACGCCTATTACTGGGAACACTGTATGGCCTCCTTCGGCTACGTTTGTCATCTATAGTAAATATAAAATGCGTAATATATCTCAGAAATTAATTTATATTTCAGATAAAGTATTTTGGTTAATTAAACTCACATAAAACATCGCTGTTGCTATTCTGTTGCCGACATCCAGTCGAATTCCAGGATCATTATTCTAAAAATGGAAGTAAAAGATAACTAGAAACAGTGCGTAATATATTTTGAATTTTTAGGGGAATAACCCACAAAGCCTCAATTTAAGTGGCTGCAGAGAGGATGGTAAAAATACGGAAGGTTGACTTGTAAAATACATCATAAATGTCTAGACCAATTGATAAATAAAATCAAATTGAATTCATTTTGCAATTGGCGGGATCAAACTGACAATGCCAGTTTTACAGTTCATCGTCTACGAAGTATGGGCTACGGCACCTGTTATTAAATATTCTACTTCTTCCTACTCTTATTCGCACTGAATGGTCCATAGGGTACTGTATCAGACTGATGCGATTTAAACATCTTCTTCTTCTTCTTCTTCTTTTTCTAGATCCTAAGGATCTGTTTGTGCCTCCGCTTATAGCTCTTGGGATGTTGACTCCCAGCTGTCTTTCCACCTTTTTGGAGGTCTGCCTGGGGGTCTGCGTCCTTCAGGGATTCCTTGAAGGGCGATACGTGGAAGTCTGTCATCTGACATTCTGTTTACATGATCATTCCAGTTTCGCCTTCGTTGTCATCCCCACCTCACGATATCTTCCGTCTTACACATGCTCCGGATGTTGGTATTTCTTACTCGGTCTCGCAATGTGTTTCCGGTTATGGATCGGAGAGTCTTCATCTCGGAGGTTCGAAGTCGAAATTTTGTTCTAGAGGTATCTGCTCTTGCCTCAATCCCATAAGTGGCTATTGGTCGAACACACAATTAAAACATTCTTCTTCTTCTTCTTCTTCTTATTGTAGGCCTTACGGCCTGTTTTTAAGAGGGATTAGCCTCCTGCGACGTCGATTCCCAGCTATCGGCCCATCTCTTTGGTGGTCTGCCCGGAAGTCGTCTACCATGGGGTTGGCCGTACAATGCGATGTGGGGGAGTCTGGATGGTTCCATTCTCCTCACATGCGCATACCATTGTCTTCTTCGTTGCCTTCCCCACCTAACGACATCTTCGATTTCGCATATTTCCCTGATCTTGATTGAATTAAAACATGATTGAGTTAATTATATGAGGGCAAGTCTTACATTTCTGACATGAAGATTAGCAACAAAATTAAAATATATAAGACTTATGTACGATCCATCATGACATATGGTATCGAATACAAAGCAGCAAACACCGCAGTAATAAAAAAAAACGAGCTAAAAGTGTCAGAAATGAAGACTGTAAGGAGCATATCTGTCAAGAGTTTACAAGATATATGCAAAATGGAATATGTTGTTAGGTAGGGAAGGCAACGAATAAGACAATGGTATGTGCATGTGAGGAGAATGGAACCATCTAAACTCTCCAACATTGCATTTCACAGACAACCCCAAGAAGGACGACTCCCAGGCAGACCACCAAATAGTTGGATTGACAGCTCGGATTCGACATCGCAGGAGACTTATCCCTTTTAAAAACGGGCCACAAGGCCTACACCAAGAAGAAAAAGACATTTCGGATACAAGTTCTTGGTGATATTAAATAAATATTCTCATTTCATGCTTTCTCTATATTTTTAGTTGATCCCCCATGGGAATCGAATCCGGGATATGATGGCGTTGCTAATATGAAATATTGGTTAAAATATTTACATCAATTTCAAATTCATTTATATTTTTACCTCCATGAAGTCAAAATGTGGTTCGTAATGGCCACCGATGCCATAGTTAGCTATTTGTAATGGTTCAGAAGAGTCCATATCCAGTCCTGTCATGTCGGAGATCCTCTGTGTGATGGTGGATATTATTTTGCTTTCCGAATCGTATATCCAAGCTGATTTGCTGATACGGAACTTGGCTTTGATTGCTTCTCCTGATTTCCGGTCATACACAGTCGCCCGTTGAAACTATAAAGTAAATATATTTTTTTACAACATTTTGAGTGTTTCCAAATACTTGTTCACAAAATCTGGATTATCTCCAATTACAGGAGTTATTTTCATATTATTTTTTGACATCTCATCAAAGATGAAGAAGAATATGGAAGTCTGGGCATTTACGGGGCTGACGACCGTCATAGGCTGGTTTAAGTGATCACTTTACACACGTGTAACATTCACCAATTCTACCCATTATTGACAACCACACTACTCAAATTCTTGGAAAGGTCGTCAGCCCCGTAAATGCCTAGACTTCTATATTCTTCTTCATCTTTGATGAGATGTCAAAAAATAATATGAAAATTCTTAGTTTGCTTCTTGTACCATCATATTGTCGGCTCATATGTATTTTCAATTTAAATAAAATTTATTTAATAATAATTAACATAACAATAGGAGATCCTCACCAAAAAGTTACATTTCCAATATTATACAAAAAATCCTTTAAATGCAAATCTGTTTTGTTTACTGTATTCTATCAAAATCTAAAAGATGTGACAAAACGTGACCAATCCTGTGTTAAACCTATATAAAATCATTCAATCGCACCAAAACGTAACAATTTTACAAGCTAGAATCGATTATTTAAAATCATTTATAATGGAAATGTAACGTTTTGATGAAGACCCCCACATATACATACATTACAAACTAAAATTTAAAGCGTATACATTAAAATATAAAGTAGAAAGTAAGCAAGAACGCTTATGCAAGAATCTATGAATTGTCTTACATATATGTAGGAATATAATAAAGTTTTGGAATCAGATTAAGCAGATAATGAAAATACTAAGTCTACCTTTATTTTCCTATGAGGTTACCTAATTTATTTCTCATTTCGCCAACAAGTCAGAGTAATTCTAAATTTACATCATGGATTATATTTTAATGTATTTCTTTCTGGAAGATTCCATTAATATGTAAAGCTGTCCATAGATAACCTTACCCTCGGCATAGCAGTGTCTTTGATATATTTCATTTCATTTTCATACAAGACATCATGGAACAGTACAACATATGGATCCAAATAATGCTCTTCCAATTTAAAGGGAGCCAGTCGTAGAAATGGATGAGGACCGGAAATATACCGGCATTTTAAACTGAAAAATATTAATTTTATATTTCAACAATATTTTAACAATGATTTATTAATCGAATTGACATAGCCTAAAATAATTACTGGTAAGGGAAGTATAGTCCGCCTCCGTAGTGTAATGGTCAGAACGCTCGGCTACCGTTCTGGAGGTCCCGGGTTCGATTCCCAAGGGGGGTAAAATAAATATAAATGTTTTTTCACTGTAATGTTTATTCAATATTACCATGGACTGGTACCTGAAGCGGAGGGCTGATCACCTTTCCTTTATGTGTAAACGATCGAGATAACGTTTCATGGTATATGACATAGTGCCCTATGCACCATTGGGGTGTGGATAAGGGTTTCATTATTATTATTATTAAGGGAATGTAATGAACTATGAGTATTTTAATGTTTTTTAGTATTTTAATGATTTAGAATTTAATAAACCCAGATGATGACAAGGTTCTTGTCAAAACCGGTTGGTAAAATGTACTAATAATAAATAAAAAAATGGTTAAAACAAAGTTGTTTAATTTTATAAAGTTTAAAACAATTACCACTAAAAAACAATATATGATTATCAGTAAAACTAAACAATTGTGCACATACTTTTTCTTAACACTTTCAGGTAACTCAAGATCGTCTCTGCAAAGTGCTGCGTATTTTTCGTCGGGAAGTACTTGCTCAAACACTGTGGTATTCTACAAAACAAAACGTATTAAAATTCATTTTCTTAGATTTGTAATATCATAAGATAAATATTTTCATTAATTGATTCGGCAGTCACTTTGTGGTATCTATCCATTTTTTATTTTACTTAGTAAAAATAATAAAAATAATAATTAAAGAAATAAATAAAAATAAGAAATAGCTCCTACCCCCTCTTCAGCCTTCAACATCCCAAGGACCTACATATGGTGTTTGAAATGATGCAGAATGCATCGAAACACGTGTCACAATGGATTTTAAGAAAAAGTGGTATTTACTTAAATTAAATAATTTAAATACAGCCTGAAATTCTTATACATCTCTACTCACCTCATTAGGTGTTTCATGAATTCGCTTTTCATACCACTCAATGTTTTCTTTAATTTTAGTATTGTTGGGATTTACTTCTAGAAGTTGTTTTGAAAATAGAAGGGCATTTGTAGTATTCCCTGGAAAATAAAATAAACAGTAATAATGAATCCATAATATTTCATACAGTGGAACCTCTTATAATGAGCATAATTCCTTCCAAAATCTTACTTTTTAAGGGAAACATTTTTTGTTTTGACTGGCGCGGAAGTTCCGGCTCACAAATGAATGTCGTGAAAACTCTCTGTAACTCGTTATGCGAAATGTTGCTCGTTAGGGTAGCAACTTTTTCATATTTTTTTGGTCATTATCAGAGGTGCTCGTTATAAGAGGTTCTACAGTGTTATAAATTTATAATTGCATTATAAAAATTTAGACACTCAAAATGTTATGAATATTTACAATATTAGTTTAAAATATACCCAGAACGAATGAAGAGAAGGCAATGTGTTCAAGAATCAGCTCTTTTGATATGGTTTTCTTAATTTCCTCTTCATATCTGTGTAATGATTCTTTTACCCATTGATCCATGTCATAGTACTCGTGTGACTTGTAGAGTTGGCGACCTACTTCAAAACATTCCTCAGCTGTCATCGGATCACTGAAAGGATCAGATAAACTCACAATTATTTATATTTTAAATAGTTTATATCATATTTCTTTGTACAAGGATGTCAGTAAATATTAGATCACTCAACTTTTTAGAGGATGTTTATTAATATTTAGATGCTACAAAGTGCAATACAAAATTTTGCTGCTTCTGCTAAAGAGGCTTACCCATTCCAAGATAGAGCGAATTTTTTTTTACTGTTTTAATAATATTTTCATCATTTATAACATGTGTTTATTGTGTATTTATGGAACTGTACATTAATGAAAACAAGGAAGGCAAAGTTAGTAGCATCAGGTAAAGAGTTGAGGGGGAGAAGTAGAGGAACCGAGGGAAGGATGACATTTATTATCTTAAATTATACTGACAAAATAGTTTACACAATAAGCTCTATTAGAGGCAAATCATTACTCAAATAAAGTGTTATTCAGTAAAGTTGAATCATGATTTGTGCTACGGTTAAAATCTTAGCCAGGAGCTTTGATAAATTATAATGGTAGAGCCGTTATTTAACACTTAACTATGATAGATCATCCACTTTGTCGTTAAGACATTTGTTTTTGAACAAATTTTAAAATTTCAACTCACCTGTACTTGACACCATTGAGTTTTCCTATGGCTATGTCATGTGTGTTCAAATCATACAATTTCTGTAATCTTATTAAACCCTCGGCTGCCCCATTTAAATCCTCAGACGTGGGAAACGTAAGTTGACTCTTCAACTCTGTTATTTTACTAGAGAAACCTGCCAATCAAAATGGCGACATTATTAACACCTTAATGACCGGTCCCGCTCTGGTGCCAAAATTTGATCCAACCGTTAATGATTGATCCCTTATCCTGGATTTATAATTAGTCATAAAGTAAAATCATATTTATAACTCAATGCCTTCTATTGAGTAAAGCAAACACACTTGTTTCATTCGAAAAAAATTACAACTTTGTCCGGGACCAGTCCTTAATCTTTGGAACAAATTTAGTAACGGGCAGGGACAGTCATTAAGGTGTTAATATGCATTGAAGTAAAAATATTAAAATTATCAATCATCCAATTAAAAATGTCAAATTCATTTCAATGACAGTCAGTTGGATTGACACATGACAGTGAAATAAGCATTTAAAATTATTGTAGATTTACACCGATTAAAAATGTAACTTAAGAAAAAAATGATATTATGATGTAGTTTATATTACGATGACACCATACTGGTACCAAATACCATACTCATCTTTTCTTTCATACCTGTGAACTTGACTGAAAGATTGTTAGTTATTATGATTAAAATATATAAAACTCACTGGCTGCTGATTCATTTATTTTTCTTTCTGTCTCAGTCCAGTCTAGATTGATGTGTTTTATTATTTTGAATGCATTTATAGGATTGGATAAGTAGTTACTAGTGTCACTTGTGGCAGTATTGTATTCAGAACGGTAATCGTCATATTGCCTGAAAAATATAATTAGAATATCAAAGAAAAATGTATGATTGTAAATATAAAAAATATGTGTCACATTTCTTTGATTATAAAATATGCGTATTTGCTTATTTGGTGCTTCTAAATTCATGATTTATCTTTTAATATCAATAACTTACGAAATTGCAAAGTGATAACCTTTCTTCTACTTCTAAAAGCTTAGTGTCACTGCGCCATTGCAATTGACTTTTAATTATATTAAAGCTAGGTGATCAGTCCTGCTACCAGTCCAGGGTGATATTAAATAAATAATATTGTAAAAAAGCTGGTTTTGAGACACCTTAGCAAGAAGTAAATAACTAAATACATAATTTTTTGTTGTTTTTATAGACATAGACCTGATAAAAGTTTTGAATTTCTTGGAATTGAGAATTAAATAAAAAGTTGTTTTTTACAACCTACTTCACAATTTTGACTCGTATGCTTATTTTAATTTACCCCACAGTTGGCCACTGGTTTTGCTACAAGGCATTTGTACCTTGGTATATTACATAATACCACAATGGTTTCAAAGATTTTGGGTGAAAATAAGTAATTTTGTCAAACTGTTTGTATGAAAAGTGTTTTTTATTGATTTTATAGAAATCATCCGTCGATGTGAAAACCTTACGCCTAAAATCAGTGGTGAAAAAAAGAACAATTTTTTATTACATTTTACTTGCATAGATTGTGAAACTGAATATTTTCCACAAAGCGACTGCCGAATCGATCAATGAAAAAAATTTAAACCAATTTAAAAGTTAAACATATAAACGTTAATACTAGTGAAAGAATAATACTTACTGCTTGAGTGATTTTAATTGATCTTCCTGCTGTATAATGTATGCTTCTAGAGACTGTAATAAAGCATCTTCAGTTTCTAGAAGCGACTCCATCCCTGCAAAAGCAGTGTATACTTCTGCCTGAATTCTTGCACAAATGCAAGCACAGCAAAATAATGAGATAATCCACATCATTTGCCTGAGATAAAAAAAAAACAACAATACAATACACAAAAGACCGTTCTATTTTTATTGTTCCAACGCACCCTTACTTTAAAAATACAAATATTATTGAAACTTGATGTTATAATAAGAAAGCGAAGGTGTAAATGAAATCATCTAGCTCATTTGCTTATCATTTTGCACTAGTTAATTGCTAAACGATATGGCAAATACAGGTTTTAGATTCTAGTATTGACTTTACAATAAAAAATATATTGAAAAAAGGGGACTACATGAGAATGTCATAAGTGTTTCGACTTCATTAAGGAAAAATAATACTCTCTGCAATTAATCTTGTTCAAGCAAAAAGATTATTTGTAATATCTTATGATGTATTTATTATACTCATGGACTAGTATACATTACACAAGCTTGTACGAGAATAAATATGCAATCCTGTGACACAAGTGATCCCAAAATGTTTACAAGTTCTTGTAATATTGGCGACGGAATAAATATAATTTTTATTATATTCTGGGTAATGATCAGTATATTTAAAAAAAAACAAATATTTATCACGTTAAATATAAATATGATATTTTATTTTGCAATAGACTTCAATTGTAACGATCTAAAAACAAAAAAAGTAAAGAAAAACGCAATCATAATAAATACCTATTTGCCTCCAAACATTAATAAAATACTTTTATTAATAGAGAAACACTTTCTTAACCCAAAAATAAATTAAAATATTACATAACTTCATATAAGAAAACAAAACAACGGTTAATGGAAGATTAACTGTTCACAAGTTTTGCAAAGGAGAAAAAGCACTTCTGATGTACATTTATGCGCTGGACAATTTATTTCAAAGTAAGTTATTCAAATACCCCACAAAGTGTTAAATATTATCACCACGACAGTCTTAAAGATATAAACACAATATGGAACAACAGCCATTAAAGAAATTTATAGGCGTAGTGAAAAATAATTCAGACATTTTCGACTACAATTCCCCTAAATATTTCCACATTAAAATATATACTAGCATGTTTTTACAATATATTTTAGTTTTACTATGAACTAAAAATAAAATATGTAACTTTGAAGATTGATATTTTTTTAAATATATGGAATACATATGTTGATATATTATTTTTTGACATCTCATCAAAGATGAAGAAGAATATGGAAGTCTGGGCATTTACGGGGCTGACGACCGTCATAGGCTGGTTTAAGTGATCACTTTGCACACGTGTAACATTCACCAATTCTACCCATTATTGACAAACACACTACTCAAATTCTTGGAAGTTCTATATATATGAACCAATTTAGAAACCTTGTTCTTGAATCACTAGAACTTCGCTAGAGACATCTATTGGTGAGATGTAAAGAAGCTTTTTACTAAGCAGAAACTCTTATGTGTATGTGAGGTCCGAATCCTGGATTATAATCACACAAATGAGAAACGCCAGAAAATACAATTTTCATTTTCATTTTTGTGGTTGTCAATAATGGGTAGAATTAGTGAATGTTACACGTGTGTAAAGTGATCACTTAAACCAGCCTATGACGGTCGTCAGCCCCGTAAATGCCCAGACTTCCATATTCTTCTTCATCTTTGATGAGATGTCAAAAAATAATATGAAAATAACTCCTGTAATTGGAGATAATCCAGATTTTGTGAACAAGTATTTGGACACAATCAAAATGTTGTATGTTGATATACATTAATTGTTTAACTCCATCTTATTTATTTTTTTATTCTTACATTTTTCTACACCATATTCCATCTCATATTTGTTACGACGCCTGGATCACGGTATCTGATCAATAATTCGGCAATCATTCTTATCAATGGGAAAACTCATCTATTGTAATCACCGTTGAATGTTGTTCAGAATCCCTACAAAATCAAATTCAATTTGGGCCCATGAATGGATAAAACAAAGATAAAAAGATTTTTTAAACTCTAATTAAAAAGTAATAATAACAGATTTAAAAATATTTTTATTTCCATCTTGGTCGTATACAGCAATGCAGTCAAAGGATGAAAAAACATTTCGCCTTCCCGTTAGTAATTAAATTATTCCATAAAAACATACAGAATTGAATTTATTTATACCATACATTACTTTTCATTTACATAAACTTATTGATAACAAACTCGTTCATCGTTCAGACAGGAATTCACTCATTTGATATGGATAAAATTGATTAGCAACTAGTTATGAAAATGTATAATTATTTTTAATTTATTTTGTCAAAAAGAAGAAAAATTCGATAATTTAAAAGTCAGATTGCAGAATATCTGAAAAATTAAAAATCATGTGAAAAATAATAAATGTCATTATGTACCTGTATCCAGTAAACAAACACTGACAAATGTTGCATTGACCCTAGACTATGGTACTTGTTTCAATGTACCTAAATACGGGACTATCGTAAAATGTATGACGATAAGAAAAACTCACATTTTACTAAAAACATTTACTAAAATCTTTAAAAAATTGGTGCAACATGGTTTTTGAGAAATTCATATAAAATACAAATATAAAATATCAGTAAAAACTAAGATAATGCTAGTTGTCACTACATTCTCTGCATGTGTTGCCTCCATACTCTCCACAGATTGCATGTCCGTCGTAAATTTTACGAATGTCCCACAACTAGGGTTAAATCATTTAAAAAAAATAAAACCATACTGATACCACCCAATGGTGCATAGGGCACTGAATATAATTGACATCTTATCTTGATTGTTTATTATGCGAAGGCACGGTGATCGATCGCATGCTTCAGGTATCAGTCCAGGGTGATGATAATATCTGATTTAAAAAAACTCATTTTCACAAGGCTGGTTTTGAAACACCATCACGAGAAAATTGAGAGATAGAGGTAATATGTATTAGAATAAAACACCGAGACTCTTTAATATCATATATTTGAAACCAATCTATGAATCATTACACATTAAATACATGAAGCTATTCAAGAGTGCAAATTGACAAAGATGAAATATTCACAAGACGATTACTATTATTTATATTAAAAATCACAACCCTCAGTCTTTTCAAAATGATATGCAAGTGTACCTACATCTTTTCCCCTACTTTCTTCCCACACAAAACTAACCAAGATGGGAATTTGCATCCATCACCTTGTTTAATATTTCAATGAAAATGTAATACACTTTTTTATCAAATAAATTATTGCATATTATTACAAATTAGGGTGAAAGTGTTATATTCATGGGAGTGTCTTATAACCTATTTTGTGACTTTTAATTCTACTAATCCAGAGTATGAAATATATATTGGTAGAGGCGCCGCTAAACCAAAGTTATATCCTACGAAAAATAATCATAGTTATTTATCTCCGTGTGCAAGAATGTAGGTACTGGATTACTTAAAAGTCTTAAGTTGCAACTTTGAAAATTAGCTTCTTTCCACGATAGGGTATTTTCACTTTATAAATTATACTTATTTAAAAAAAATTAAGTTAAACAATAATACAATGATAAATATGCATATACATAATGCCGAACTTCCATATAATGAACTTCTATTTAGCAAAGTTTTCCCTGCCAAAAATTTAAAAAAAATGTTCAACATAGAACTTAAACAATGTCTTAATTTTGTCATGAATTATGCCTTCCAGCGAACACTAATTTCTGTTTTACTAAGTTATTTTTTCTGAGATTCATCTCCCATAATTCTGATATAGAATTTCAAATAATAGCACATAATAACATGTTTAGTGTACAATGTGTCAGCAATAACCAATAAATAATTTCTACCAAAAAAAATATATTTGCAAGTGGCTAAGTATAATTATTAAAAAAATCCCCAATTCAGATGTCCAATGGAAATATTTTCATACACACTTCAATTGTCAGTGTTCATACCAAGAAACGAAGAAAAAATATCTTATGGTGTCAGGTTAGCAATCATCATGGCGATTTTTTATTTGTATATTCACAAAATTCTATTAGATAAAACAAATTTTAAATCGAGAACAAAAGAGGTGTCGGAAGGCCCGAAAAGAGATGGTCTGACGACATAGTCGCTGTGGGGGGTAGAAACCGGCTGGAAATGGAAAGAAGGGGAAGAGGCCTATATCCAGCAGTAGAGGTCAGAAGGCTCATAAAGAAGAATATAATTCTATTCAATACTAAAATTATACATGTATTCTAAATTAGGAACATTTAGAGAATTTAGCTTCAAAATATGAAAGTTCGAATGTGTATGAAATTTATAATTTAATAAATTTTCTAGAATGTATTGTAATATGATTGGATAAAATGTTTGAAATTCCATTATGCAGTATGATGCAAAAAACATTTCAGATTTTCGAATGTGCATTTCACGCTTCTGCATACTAAAGAGGGCACATTTGCAGAGTTTGCACATGTCGACATGTCATGTTTTTAAGCCATGTCCTATTGTTTTTTTTTTCTATATAAAATTTTGATTAAGGATTACAAATATAAAAATATGAAGTGCCTGAAAAGACCCTATTACAGCCAGACTGAAGTGTGAAAGAGACATAATGAAGCTGCTGAAAATCTTAATTTGAATTTTTTTGCTCAGTTTACCAGCGCCATAATAGCCAAATATGTATATATATGCATTTAAAAAAAAAATTTAAGCAAATATATTGATGACTTTGGGAGGTGTAAACACATAGGAACCTTTTTTAAAACTTGTTCAGAATCAAGTACCCTCATCTTTTCTTGTGTGATTTTTTCAAATACTCATAGATTAAAATCATACATAATCATAGATTAAAATTGAATACATGAAAGTAAATTTTTCATACATAAAATACAAAATTTCTTATAAGCGAAATACCTAAATATAAATGTAGGTTTTCATTTATTATTATTATTAATAGAATACACATTTTTAGGTTATACCGTGTAATATTGCCCACAATTTAAGGATAATAAATATTCATTAAAGGAAAAATGCAATTTAACATGTAGTTTTACTTTTTAAAATTATCTAAAAAGAATAAGAAGTTATTTCAGTAATTAATCAAAAAGCAACCCTGAAAAGCGCCCTATTAAGATGGCCCTAATTTCGGAAAGAATATAAACTAAAATATGTATTCTATGTTAAAAAAATACTTTATCACAAATCTGATGAGTTGACATATGGATAAAGATAACATGTTTTTTAAAAATTAACTAGGAACATAAATATTTTCAAAAATAAACTCAATTGTCCTATACACAAAACATTGATATAAATATATAATATTGCGTTACAATTTGAGAGCAAAAATTTTAAATACGCGGGAATTACTTAAGGTGGAGAAAAATATTCATAATTACGGAAAAGGGGAAGTTGTATTACAAAAATATTTGTTATTTGATATAATTTACCGGCACACTTATTTTTTTTTAACGCTCAAAACTCTCGAAGGTATAAATTAAAATTGATTGGATGTCGTTAGCTCTAGTATTGTGACCAAATTATTAAAATCTCATTATGTCAAGATTGTTTAATAATAAAGGTAGTAATTCTAATCTACACAAAGTAAAGCTAGTTTTAAAAATTTAATTTAAATATTATTTACACGTACAGATTGTTAATAACATAAATAATACATATATGCAAGGTAATCAGATTTTTATATATTGTTATTACAATATCATTACAACCAGTGGCGTGCGCAGAGTTTTTAACCAGAGTAGGCAATAGGGTTGGGTAAGGATAAGGCATAGTAGGCACTGGTCGTGCTTCTATATGGAACGCTAGGAATCCAGGGTAGGCACTGCTTTGATGCCCATATAAAATGCACGCCTCTGATTACAACAGTACGACATGTAATACAAACCATACCATATTTAGTGCATGATTCAAACAAATTAAAATATGTTTAACAAAAAAGGATTGATCTTATGATACAGTCAAAGAGAAGTGCTATTTATTTTATAATTATAATCTGATGCGATACTGTTGCATTAACATATCGATTTGATAAGAAAAACAAGGAGCAAGTTGCTTTCAGGTCAAAAATTTGCCAGGTAAAATAATAATTATTTATTTTAGTTATGGAGAAGTCAAAATGGAATAAAAACCAAGTAATGTGCGATAATTTCTCCCCACAGATTTTACACACTATTCATGTAGGAAAAATATTCAATATATGTATGTATGTATCTGGCTTTTTATAGATGTGTCCTTAAGTACAATTAAATTTGATTGGTTAAAAAGTGTTTATTTACATTATATACAAAAATAGAAAATATTATACAATAATTGCTGTTGACAGAATAGGAGACAGTTATCAGTCCTACATGATTGAACTCTTCATTCTGTAAATACATACGATCAAAAAATTGCTGGAAAATTTAAAAAGGATGTAGTCTCAGCAAAAATTAAAAATGAAAATGAATAATATGTAAATGCTTTTTAAAATATTTATTTGTAAATTTGCTGCTTTGTTCGTTTCAACAATAGGTCCAAACACAAGTCACTGCAATGCCGGAAATCTGCCTAAAAATGAGTATTTCTGCAATATTTTATGGTTATGTATAGCTTGCCGAAATTAGCTGTCGACTCAACTATACTCAAACCCCTTAGATACAATTTTTTAAAGAAGACCGCAGACAAAATATCAGCACTTGAGAAATATAACAAATCCATTTCTTGCGATTGTTATGTGTTCTCTTCGGAATAGTGACATAGTATTAGTATTAAACAAATTAAAATGAAATTAGAAATTTTCAGGTTTTTGGGGGGGAAAAATGTATTATTATTCTGTAAGATAAGTATTGGTCACGGTGGATTTTAATGTAAGTGAAAAACAGTAAAAAAAAGTACTAAAAGTCATGCCAATAGCACTTACAGTTTAATGGTTCTCAAGCAAAGATAGTGTCCGAGATAGGGCCACCAGCCAAGGCTGACTGCCCATAACTAAATAATAATAAAAAAAATAGCATATGTTTGTTAGAATTGGCTGCATGGTGACATTATGTTTGGATTAAATGAGTATTAATCAATTATCTCGTTACAATATTATTAAACACAAATACAAAATTATTAAAACATTATTTTATGAAACACATACGGTGTTTGAAAATGATGCGGAATGCATCGAAATACGTGTCACAATCGATTTTAAGGAAAAGTGTTATTTACCGAGTAAAACTTAAATTAAAAATGGATAGATATAACCACAAAGTGACTGCCGAATCAATTAATGAAACGTAATGTTAAGCTGAGTCATTTCAGTGATTGAATGTAAAAGAACACAGAACGTAAATATGTAACACGTGCCAAAATAAGAGACCAGCTAAATCAATAATCTCATCCGCAAATAATAAAGTCAATATAAATTTGGCAAACAAGCCCGGTAATTCATCATTCTGCACCGCTTAACAGCCTAGTAATTCATCATTCGACATTCCTTACCAGTCCGGTAATTCATCATTCGACATTCCTTACCAGTCCGGTAATTCATCATTCGGTATACCTTACATTAAAACATCTTACATTAATTTGACACACGTAATTTTACTACATAACTTTACAATAATGCTAGCATACACATTACTAATACTGGAAATTGATAAATGTGTTTTTTTGGCAGTGAACAAAAGTGCTAATGAAAAAAATTGTTGAAGGAAATTTAAAAGTTCAAAGATAAAATATTAGAAAAGAATTAAATTTCCAGTATCATTAGCAGTATCTTTACAATTTGTCAATTACGTCTTTAGTGGCATGTCTAAAAAAGTCTTTTTAAACAAATTAATCAATTTTAGAGGGAATACAACTAGCAAATCATAACATGTTCTGCAAGTCGTTCCAATGAAAAATAGTGGATTTTACCAGACAAAATCTTTTTTTTTTTAAATAAAAAAAAAATTATGTTATTATATACTTTTCAATTTCATGCTATTTTCGTAGGCCTATGCGGCCAGCTATAAAAATAGGAATTCAGTTTTGGTTTGATGGGCTCGAACCTAGAAACTCTCGAGTCCACAACGCTAACTACGGGATGACACCCGGCATTACACAGTAAATATGTATTACGCTAAGAGTAGGCCATTCTGGAAAATTGCATGGGAGACATCATAACACATATATCGTAGTCATACAGGAGAAAGTGACCAAGTGCATTTTTTACAAAAACATGATCATTAACTATTTGATATCTTACTAGCTTAATATTGCCCTGAAAAAATCCCAAAGGATTTTAAACTTGGAAGTATAATATATTGACTTGGTATGACTATGTAAATGACTAACTGCATTGATGTTTATTTTCTTGCCAAGCAAAAGTGACTTGAACAGCCCTCCTGAACATTTTACGTTTTGGTAGTTGGTCACTTTCTCCTGTACGACCACGATATGTTGTCTAGATTTTTGCCATTGACTAATTTTTATATACAAATTCAAACTTTTGCAACTCCATGTGGTGTAGCTCAAAAATAAATATATAACTTACAAAATAACTTTGTCATAAAATTACTATATATATATTTCATCGTAACTTGATCATAATGTCGAATGGTTTCGAAGCAAACAGCTCCTTCCTCAAGATTAATTAGTATTAAAAACTGTCCGTCTCCATGGTGCAATGGTTAGCGTGTTTAGCTACCGTGCTGGAGGTCCAGGGTTTAATAATAAAGAATTTACACTCTAATATTGATTTGATATTAGCCTGGACTGGTTCCTGAAGCGCAGGAGTGTTTACCTCGCTTTCGTGTAAGTAAAGATCAAGATAACACTGCGTCAATATGATGCAGTGCCCTATGCACCATCGGGTGCGGATAAGGGATAGAAGAAGAAAAACTAAGAACAATAACAACATATTTGGAGGTTAACTGGGCTTCCGTAGGAATCTCAAGTGGCATAAGAGGTGAATGGACAGTAACTACCAATCAACACAATAAAATAGCTACCGAAGATTCTTACCCGAACCTTGCTAACCGCCAAATTTCTAAATATTTCGTAACATAGATAGTTTTTAGAATTAATTGATCTTGAGGAAGTAGCTGTTTGCTTCAAATTTATAACTAAGTTATGATAAGATACAAAGTTATTTTATTATAAAATTAATTTGTAAGCTATAAATCAGAAAATCAGTGCTTCAAATATTGATTAAACAAAAAGAATTAGTTTATCGATGGCCACACTTCTTCAGATTTAATAACTTCATGCGTATTTGACAAACCTAAATAGTCTACGTACGTGGAATAATGATTTCATATTTGAATTTTTCAAAAGTGGATTTTTATAGAATAGATAGCACCATTGACAACTGTTTAACACGAAGACCATAGACAAACAATAATCGTCAATAGGTACTTACCCAATAAATTATTTGCTGCAACAAATACATGTAATAAAGTACTTACTGCAATAAATACTTGTGCATATTATAATAAGGTACTTACTGCAATAAATTCTCTCACAATTTGAACAAAATAAATCAGTATTTGGACACACTCAAAATGTTGTAAATAAATTATCTGGTCAAATTATAAGCTTAAATAATAAAAATAAAAATGATATTTTCTGGCGTTTCTCATGTGTGTGATTATAATCCAGGATTTGGACCTCACATACTAATATAAGAGTTTCTGCTTAATAAAAAGCTTCTTTACGTCTCACCAATAGATGTCTCTAGTGAAGTTCTAGTGATTCAAGAACAAGGTTTCTAAATTGGTTCATATATAAAGAACTTCCAAGAATTTGAGTAGATTATAAATATCTGTGCCATTGTATGAATAAATCATTCCACTCACACCGAGCTCTGCGTTTACTTTGATCCTCACCGATCCTGCGCCACTACTTCGACTTCGGAATCTTCTGGGACTTGACCATCGCTACACCCACTGGACTACGAATCGACTACACGGACCTACGCATCTCTACCCAGCTCATAACTTTCGGGATTTACGACCCTGAGAGCGACGGAGCGGAGAAGTCACAGCCACACCTATACACAGTCTAGCGGTGTGTTGGACAGACGCTGTTTGTGCGAAACATTGTTTGGTATATACGTTACACTGTATATGTATACTCGTAATTTAAACTATGTTAATACGCTCTGAAGAATGATAATTTAGTAGGCTTTTTTTAGATTTCAAATGGATGAGAGTAGAATGCAAGGGGTGTGGAAATGCGGAATTTCTTTTTTTCAAATAACTGTTGATTGAATAGTACATTTCTATGAATTTGCATGACTCATATCACAATTCAGCACTTCTTGATATGAAATCATTATTCCACGCACGCTTCAGTTACAATGCATAATTAATCTAATCATTAAGAGTTAGTATTATCCAAATATGTTGTTGGCCTTGTGATTGGATGAGGTGGGGAGGGCAGTGAAGATGACGTCGTCGTCATCGTCCGCAACGAGCGCGAGGCGGTCCTCCGGGAAGCTGGTCCCCGAGGGCAGCAGCAGGCCCTGTCCGGGACGCGGCTCGTGCGCCGCCTCTGCCCCCCCCTCCCCGGACCCGTGCACCACGTGAGGTGACTCGTTGAATTCGTCTAATTCTTCCATTCCTGAGGAAAAAAAATCACCACTTTTAAATAACTTCTTCTTCTAACCCTTATCCGCACCCGATGGTGCATAGGGCAATGCATCATATAAACGCAGTGTTATCTTAATGTTTAACACATGAAGGAAAGGAGATCAGCCCTCCGCTTACGTGTGACACCAGTCCAGGGTAAATTGAATAAATATTATATTAGAGTGAAAAAATCACTTTATTTGACCCCCCCCCAGGAATCGAACCCGCGACCTCCAGAACGGTAGCCGAGCGTGCTGACCATTACACTACGGAGGCGGACGTCTTTTGAATAATTTTGCTACTAAAATATTGTGAATTCTAAAAGCAAAATATATTTAACTCTTTAGATACTGCGTGCCACTTTATCGACACGATACTTTGTGTTTTGAGTGCTGTGTGCCGATGTACAGTGGAACCTCTCATAACGAGCACCTCTCATAACGAGTAATTCGCATGAAGAGCAAAAAAAAGTGAAAAAGTTGCTCGCTTAACGAGCGACATTTTGCCTAACGAGTTACAGAGAAGGGGCAAGTCCCTTTTTCACGACAATCACTTGTGAGCCAGGACTTTAGTCTGTGTTTCACTTAACGACTGTTTCGAGTAAGATTCTGGAACGAATTATGCTCTTTATGAGAGGTTCCACTGTATAGGCATGTCCATCAAAAACTGCTATACCGATATCAATTTAAGTCATCATTATGTAGGGAACACTTCGGCTGTCCAAACTCAAAACACAGTAAGGGACATTTTTTTGTAGTACGTTTTTTTTGCATTTTTGGACTAAGTAATGTCCAAAAATGCAAAAAAAACGTACTACAAAAAAATGTCCCTTACTGTGTTTTAAATTTGGACAGCCGACTTGCCTATATCACGTATATATTTTTTAATTTAAATAACAACCACAATATTTTGTTCGTGGTTTAATACATTGACAGCCACCGGAGGCCGACACAAGGTATTTCATTTGCGTCTAGTCGGCCAGCTGACACTTTGAACTTAATTGAAATTAAGGCCAGCGTAGAAGGTTAAAATACCCTTCCGGTCCGTTTACGGCCCTTCAATCGACCAAATGGGTAGAAATACCTTTCCCGTCCTTAGTATGTTAATAATTTTAAATATTTATAAAATTTTGTTTGTGTTTTTTTATTATTCTGTTGTTCCCTTGAATATTGACAACTGACTTTATATAGAGTTGTCGGAATGGAACAAAGTACGGACAGAGGAAGTAGAATCTGATTATTATTTTAACTTGTGGTCACACTTAAAACAGTAGAATCGCGATATAACAAATCGCAATATAGCGAAAAATCATCATTTCCCGTGGCACTTTTATCACCGTAAGGTTAATAAGAAAACTAGTGAAAATATGTAGGTATTCAGTTCCCTATGGCCCCCTTCCTCCTTTGTTTGCAGAACTTGCGATCTTTTTGTGAACCGCGCAACATTTTTTGCAACGGCGCGCAACATATACATACCTAGTATGATTTTTTTTAAATTTCGTTTTATGTGAGAATTCGTTATTACGAATTAATATTTTTTGGTCCCTTGAATTTCGTTATATCGGGATTCTACTGTATATGGTTCTGGAATAATTGTTTTAAATTGTTTGGCTAAATAACATATTTACACACAAAAGAAACATTTAAAAAAAAGACACCTGCAATAATAGCAAATACGTATCATTCATGTCTCCAATATATTCGTGACAAAGCGTAAACAATATTTTGATAGTTCTTTACACAAGACATTATTTACTGTCACAATAACTGAAGGTTAATTGAGATGGCGCTATCGAGATAAAATAAACAGGATGTTTTAAATAGTACATAAGCAAAGGGAAAAGGTGTTTAAAGAATTAAAATACTTAAAAAATCCTTATGTATGTTTAACGATATTTGCTTGTTTAAGAGCTATATTTATCTTGTAGTGCTGTTTGTCGACCCTCAATTTATAAACTTATTTATCGAACCCAAAATTAATGTTAGTAAACATTCCGAATATTTAACTCCATAAATTGAAATTGTAATATTTTCATTAATTTGCATTTTGATCACACATTTATTTTAAATTAATGCATACACTACAGCTAGTGCCAAATACAGTGTACATATACTGTATAGAAAAGTATACAAAAAGACTGAGAAAAGAAAAATTAATACACATTGAAAAGAAATAAATAAGAATTTTAAATTTGATTTTGACTTGGGAAATACCACAATTTCGTAAAATCCATTGTGATGCATCTTTCGATACATGCGTGTTTGATAATGATGCGGAATGCATTGAAATACGTGTCACAATACATTCTAAGAAATAGGGTTATTTACAAAGTATTAAAGATGGATTCATAAAACCATCAATACATATATCATTTCAAGTACAGTACACAATCAAAGAGGAATTGCCTAAATGTTTCCACCTCTCTTGGTAGGCTATTCGGCTGACCAATCATCCTTCCCACGGACATTACCAACAGTAAATTGATTCTGCACCCGGGAAGAATAAATGGTCTGTGTTGTCCGGCTCTATCATACTTATTCAGTACATAGAAATCTTTGCGCTGTATAGAAATACCTGAATAATGTGCGGGGGCTAGAAGAAGGTATTGTTCTGATCTGGTAGGCCACAGGAGATGCGCCATGACACAAAACGCCATACAGTCTGCTGAATATGTTATACCTACAACAATAACTTTTGTTATACCTACAACAATAACATTTGTTTAACTTTCAACAATAACAATTTTGCAATTACAGTAAAGCCTTGATATAATAGACTAATTGGGGGGAAGGGGTGTCTGTTAAAGCTGAAAATCTGTTGTATAAACTTTTTTTTTTAAATATGACCACTATATTTAGATATAAATAAACAATACAAGACACAAACAAAATTATATTTATTATTTTCGGCCACTTGTCATGAAGTGACGTTGCTGTTTGATATTGACGCACTTGCTTTCAGTACTCCTGCTTTGAAAAAGGAAACAAGGTTTTCATGGCCACTAAAAATTGTTTACATGCAGCGACACTTGAATTTAAGCATGTATAATATTAACAGGACAGTTTTCAATTTTTTTACATTTGATTGGATTTTTGTCCATTATATCTGAAGTTCGTTAAATAGATGTCAGTTATATCGAGGTTTTACTGTACTTTAATGATTGTAACCTATAAATCAAATTCAATTAATTATCCCTTTAAGGTATTTTTCTCCAAGTTATAGGGACTTTTCTTGAGATATGTCCTAAAAAATGAAGGACTCTTCTCTTACGCAGATACAATTCTCATTGGTATTTTTGCCTAGAATTTTCTACATGAAATTATAGTAACTTTGAACATAAAGAGTAAACCCACTCACGAGTAGGTGTAGGCAGAGGTGTGAATTCTATATAAGCAGGAAAGCAGTGCCTACCCTGGATTACTCGCGTTCCATGTAGAAACACAACCAGTGCCTACTATGCCTTATCCTTACCTAACCCTACTGCCTACATTGATTAAAAACTCTGTGCACCCCACTGGGTATAGGCTATAAAACTTATAAAGTTGAAGCCTAGTAGGGCCAGAAGAAGTGGTGTTACATAAGCTATAGATAGGTTTCAGAGTATATAAGCTATAGATAGATGTTAGGTAATTCAAAAAACTCATTTCAATAACATAAATAAAAAAATTGAAGGTTTTATCTATCATATCGCTCACTCCTTTCAACAACGTCATAAATCAAAAAACTCGATTTTTCAGGAGATCGTTTTTAAAGTTTAAGAATATAATAAAATATATTAAAAATAAATATCATGCCACTTATTAAACTTTTTACTGTGCAACAGATCTTTTTAGGTAAAACCTGAAGGTTTTTTCTCCATTTGAAAAATATTAAGTATATTTAAAAAAAAAATAATTAAACAATACCGTTTCTTCAAAATGCAAAAACAACACTTTCTGCTCTGTAGCGGGTAAATATTAAGTTAAATTAGTGTCGCTTTTGCTGGAATATAGTACATTTTCGGGCATTCTGAAAATATGCACAACTGAAAATTGACGATTTATAATTTACGATGTTGTTGAAAGGAGTGAGCGATATGGTCACCCAGTGTTATCTTTTCTTCATCTTTCCAAGACTGTATGCCAAGTTCAATAGGTGACTGGTAGCGGTCTCTTATTTTTCTCCATTATTTCAATAGTAAAATCAACAGTACGATGGGTTCACCTTACCTAAGAGGAATTTAAATCTCCACAGAGGACTAATTTGCAGAGCTATGAGGGCTATCACCGGGAGGTATATGAACCAAACCAGGCTCGACGCCCCAAAGTGAAGGAGGAAGTTCAGCTTCGCCATGTTGTGCTCGTATAACATTGTATTTCTGCAAAATAAACAAAACCAATTTACAGCCTGAACAAAAGTAAATATATTTTTATTTTATTTACAACTTTACAGTTGGATAAGGGAATCGTTGACATTTGTCTAATGATTAATCTGGTATTTGAATAAATTTTTTGAAGAACATATTAATTAGATATTTCCTAATTTTATTTTGCTTTTTTCACTACATACTGTTAAATCATCTTTCATATATTTTAAATTCTTTATTTTTACTATTTTTCTGGTTAAAATGGTACATAGTGTATATTGTATAGCACATGCTTATTGTATAGTGTGGGGTTTTTTCCATTTCTGATGCAATATTAACACACTAAGGACAGGAAAGGTATTTTTACTTTCTGCGCCGGCCTTATTTCAAACTCAGAAAATAAGGAATTACATATTTAATGTTTTTAAATTAATTATGTACCAATCTCTTTTTTGAGGTCTTAACTATATGTACGCAATTATCAAATCCCGTCGCCAGAGGTCCGCAGGCGTAAAAAAACACTCGTCCAAAATGTGTCGAAGAAAAAAAAAGGCATAGGAAAGTATCCAGAATAGCAGTGTCTTTAAGTAGGTGGGTACCAATAAATGAAGATAAAAAAAATTATGTCCACTTACCTTAATTCATATATAAACCAAAACATTATTAATACTCGAAAGGCGAGAATTAGCCACCCAGGCCAAGTCTGATATTCGTCTATCTCCTCTATAATGTCCACTTCAGTCTGTAAAACAATAAACATTTTTAGTAATTGAGAATTACCCAACTGGACCACGTCTGGTATTCAACTATCTCCGAGAATAAGTTTCTGTCTTAACACTTTTGCAGACGATGCTCCAACTTTTGTATCCCCAAGTCATACAATTCTGCCACCATTCCTCTGAGATATCGAATAACCTCTTTCTTGACTTCATCATCAGTATTGGAACAACAATAAACTCCGATAGATATTGCGACACATTAAGAAAACTGAGACGTGCGATCTAGAAGAGAGGAATCTAGTCCAGTGGTGTGAGGTTTCTTCATGACAACGCTCGACCTCATGTCTCAAATCAAACTGCTGACAGATTTTGGCCGGACCCCCTCTACAGTCTGGACCTAGCCCCTAGCGATTACCACTTTTTCACAAAATTAAAGGAACACTCAGGTGGAATGCGCTTCCATAACACTTGGGTGGAACTCAGAAATGGAAAAATTTAAAAAAAGTTTTATAAAAATAATCTATTGTAAGATAATTGCTATTCATTACCATGTTCCATATGTAAAGGAGTATGTGGACCACCCCATAACACAGCCATATACCGAACACTACGGGTTTCCAGGTTAACTCTAGCCTGGTGACGGCCCATCCCTTGGCCAGAAGCAGCAGTAACAGCATAAACAGTGTCTAAACAAATACAATATCATTATTATCGTTGCTAGAGCTGATGACATCAGAACGCTAACTTAATCAGTCCTGCGCTCCTGATTCTTGGATCTAGGATTTGAATATGTATCATAGGATACAGATGAGGTGAGCGAAGCTAATGGTGAAAGACATAACTGCTATATGGAAAAAGAAATGAAAGAGAGAATAGTAGGAAAAAGAACCTAATCTCTCGGAATGGAACCTCGGCGTAAAACGGGGTTTATCTGTATATTGAATTTTAAATAATGTAGTTACCCTGCTCAGTATGTCGAGGATGTCACCGGCCACTTCCAAGTTGGAAAACCCGACTCCGTCGAAGGCAAACTTTGCCGTGTGCACGACGATGAAGCACAGAGCTATAAACTCCAACAGCAAGCTGCAGGTAAACAGCCTAGTCACCGGATGCCGCTGACTCCTAAAATTAGATAAAATAAATAATACAAATTGATGCGATATCTTCAATGTATCGGGAATCATAGATAAACCGGGAAATCTGCCATTGTGATCACGTATAAAACGTGCAAGTATAAAAAAATACTATCCACATTCCTACAAAGCTGACAATGTTGTCATTTTTAAAACGTTGACTGATACATAATTCTTGACGATTTAAGCATGGCAAGTAATGAAGGGACGAGATGATTCGCAGTAGGCGTCCTGGACAAGTTAACAACCAAAAGTTGGCAGTCAACATGTCAAGTATCCACCTCGTTATGAAAATTTTATTTAAAAAATATTTAACACAAGACCTGTCAAAGGTGCCAAATGAAAATATCGTAGTTTTAATTTTAGCTCTAATAATTTGAATGCATATTTAAAATATTAATGCATGCTTTTCATCCAGCCCTTTAATTTTTGGTTAATTAATCAACACAAGAATAAAAGGAACAGGCTGAATGCGTTGGAGATGTGGATCTATAGAAGAATGCTCGGAATATCCTGGAGAAACCACATCTCCAACGACGAGGTACTACGATTGATCAAAGAAAGGAAGCACCTACTCGCGACTATCTTCAAAAGACGCGCCCAATGGATCGGCCACGTGCTAAGACAAGAGGGTTTCCTGCACAAAATAATAGAGGGGACGATCGAGGGAATAAACGCCAGAGGACGCCCACGCCGCCAATACCTAAGCAACTTATACGAAGACATGGGCTGCTCGACGTATGAGGAGCTGAAGAGGACTTCCGAAAATAGGCGAGAATGGCGAAACAGATGTCATCTATTGCTACAGACCAATCCGCAGGATTGAGACCAGAGATAGAGAATTAACACAATTTAAACCTTATTATTGGACATTGTAATAAATATTTACAGAAGCCAACTTGTTTAATCTAGAAGCATATCATCTAATCATTTTGTATGATTCATATAAACACACACGAGCTTAAGATCGTTATCTTTGGATCAATACTTCACAACATATTGAGATACAGGCGGACCTCAACCTTTGAACATGATTGGTTCCTGAAAATGTGTGCGAAAGTTAAATGTTCGAAAGTAGAGGGATGTAAAAAAAAAAATATAAAAAAACAACAAAAATAGTTTTATTGATAATTACTAAGTACATATTGAATTAAAATTATATTTTCTTAATAAAGTTGTCAAAAGTTATTTTTGACATATCATCAAAGATGAAGAAGAATATGGAAGTCTGGGCATTTACGGGGCTGACGACCGTCATAGGCTGGTTTAAGTGATCACTTTACACACGTGTAACATTCACCAATTCTACCCATTACTGACAACCACACTACTCAAATTCTTGGAAGTTCTGTATATATGAAACAATTTACAAACCTTGTTCTTGAATCACTAGAACTTCACTAGAGACATCTATTGGTGAGATGTAAAGAAGCTTTTTATTAAGCAGAAACTCTTATATTAGTATGTGAGATCCGAATCCTGAATTATAATCACACACATGAGAAACGCCAGAAAATACCATTTTTATTTTTATTATTTAATCTTATAATTTGACCAGACAATTTATTTACAACATTTTGAGTGTGTCCAAATACTTGTTCACAAAATCTGGATTATCTCCAATTACAGGAGTTATTTTCATATAAAAAACTTCTTTAAATCTCACCAATAGATGTCTCTAGTGAAGTTCTAGTGATTCAAGAACAAGGTTTCTAAATTGGTTCATATATACAGAACTTCCAAGAATTTGAGTAGTGTGGTTGTCAATAATGGGTAGAATTGGTGAATGTTACACGCGTGTAAAGTGATCACTTAAACCAGCCTATGACGGTCGTCAGCCCCGTAAATGCCCAGACTTCCATATTCTTCTTCATCTTTGATGAGATGTCAAAAATAATATTAAAATAACTCCTGTAATTGGAGATAATCCAGATTTTGTGAACAAGTATTTGGACACACTCAAAATGTTGTCAATAGTTAGTTGTATTGTGACATTTTTTTATTTTCTTTATAGAGAGTTCTGTAACATGAAATACTATTATGGATTGCACTACGCACTTGAATATCTCAATATCTCATGAGATATCAATTCTCCAGCGGGATCACATTCTTCTATAATATTTAAAAATGTCTCGAGATGCGTAAAAGCTTCATTCATACTTTTGTTAAGGTGTTGATGATTTTTTCAGGTTCTTCTTTCTCACTTTCAATTTGTATATCTTTGTACATTTTTGTATTATTGCCAAAAAAAGTTTATAAATATGCGAAATAGGAAATTGTGTGAAAGTCGAATGTGCAATAGATGAGGTCCGCCTGTATTTGTTAAAAAAAATAGGTATACATAAAACCATTTATAGAATAGATGACATATTTTAACCGAATAAATAGGGCATTACAATATCTTTACCGTAGAATGGAGCTACTTGAACCTATATGTGTTACTTGAGCCCAGTACAAAAATAAAATAAATCTGTATTTGGTCTACAATAATGAACGTATTGTGACAGTAAGTGTCACCTGTCAGGGAAACAATGAATCATGTCGATACGTTCTTTATTGTAGACCAAATACAGATCTATTTTTTTTTGTACTGGTCTCAAGTAACACATCAAAGTTCAAGTAGCCCCGTTCTACGGTACATAAGTGTATTTTAATATCTATATATTATATTTAATATCTATCTATTATAGTTCAAAATAAATTAACCTTTCCAGGAGTACAATAATTGATGTCCGACTTTCTCTGGGTTTTTTTACATAAAATATATATATTTATTTTTAAATAAAATCTTTGTATTATGAAGATAGAAATTATGTAAAGATAATTTAAATAAAGCTCACCATCTCTAGGTTTTATTTTACGACAAAGTAAAATACAAATATCCACAGATGTCATTACTATACAAATTACATCATATCAACTGACAGATAGACTTAGACGTTCATTAACGTCGATACTCCTTTGAGGAAAATTCACACCGACGTTCATTTACGTTCATAGCCCCAGAAAGGTTAATAACTAAGAATAATAATAAATTACTTAAAATAAAATCAGAAATCAAAAACAAAATACATATAATGAAATCTATTTATATTATCAACTAGCTGTACCCAGCCATGCGTTGCGGTGGCTCAGCCTGGTAAATGGAAAAGAAAGATAAGAAAAGGCACACATTTCTAATATGTTTAATTTCATAATGATTGATAGCAATACATATAACTCTTTAGTGTAGAAAACCCAGATTCGTCAACAAAAAACATTGTAGGAGCCTTGCGTTTAAAATATGGTGCTGAACATACTTACGTTGCGAATTCTAATAGTTAGGTATTTATATAATTGTACAAAATTTTATCTTTACGCTCTGGAAAATGGTCAATTAGCATATGAGATAATAATATTTAACCTACATAAACACAAAGCATGACCTGATTACCGACATAAAATATTTATGTTGCAATCATAATAAACAAAGTGCCTTTTGCTATCAACATCTTTGTTTTTGTAATAAGATAAAATAACTAGGTGTTGATACATAAACAACATGGCATCCGATGAAATTATGCTATGATGATGAATTTCCTGTTACTAATATATCATCCCGCCAATATATAGTCAATTATTATCATACATGTTTCTTCAAACTTAACTAAACATGTATTATTATACATATTTAGTTAAGTGACCACTTTACAGACGTATAACATTCACCGTCATAGGCTGGTTTAAGTGATCACTTTACACACATGTAACATTCACCAATTCTACCCATGATTGAAAACCACACTACTCAAATTCTTGAAAGTTCTATATTTATGATCCAATTTCAAAACATTGTACTTGAATCACTAGAATTTTCACTAGAGACATCTATTGGTGAGATGAAGAAGCTTTTTGATTGAGCAGAAACTCTTTTATTTGTATGTGATGTCCGAATCCTGGATTATAATACATTCTTATATATTCTTCCATATTTTTCATCTATGTTGAGATGTCATAAAATAATATAAAAAAATAACTCCTATAGTTGGAGATAATCCACCCTCCTCCCCTGACCCCTCCTCTCTTCCTTAAACTTTCTACCTGATTTCCTTTTCCCATGCCTTCCTTACTCTATCATCATTTTGTTTTTCTATTCATGTTACCCTGTTTAAATTCTTAATTTGTAATTATGCTCTCTTATGTTTCTTTGTTTTTCTTTTTTCTTATCCTTGTCTTAACCTGTTCAAGCATTATCTCCCCACTAATTTCTAACAGACATCAAAAGGTACAAGCCTAGATCGTTCACACTAGTCTGTTTTTTTGGTTGGTTGGAAGATATTGCTTTATAGCAATAAGCCCGCCAATGTACACACATATTGTACAAAAAGTTCAAATAAATAAATAAATAAATAATCCAGATTTGTGAACGAGTATTTGGACACACTCAAAATGTTGTTGTAGTAGTAGTTATAATACAAAATATGTTGATAAATATTTACCTTACTGCATAGATTTGTAATGGCACTAGGATTATGTAGCAGACCCAGAAGAGTAGATATAATTCCACCGTGTTCTGTCTATCGAAGGAGAATTGAAACAGGAGGGTGTTGTACACGGACAGGTTGGGGTTTCCATTCACAACCCAAAAGTCATAGTTCAGTTCTTGGGGTTCCTTAGAGGATAAGACATTCTTGCGAGCGGTGTGGTTTGAAGAAACCGCTCGTATTTCGGAGAACCGCGTCTCGTTGTAGTGGTGCCACTCGCACGTCGTCGCGTTACGGTAGCAAGCTACCATTGATATGTACCAAAATCTGCAAAATGAAAATATGCACAGGTCACAGCATAATTCAGGTCTGAAAGTCATTTTTGTCTGTCTCTTGCTTGTCTTTAGGGTGGTGACTGACTGGAGCCATTTCGTTGTAACGTAACACGTTACGATGCGAGCATTCATCTAGTCAGTACAGCGAGCCGAGCGCTCTATCCATAGTTTCGGATGCTCGCCGCGAGCGATGTTACGACATTACATTACGAAGAAATGCTCCGGTCAGTCACCACGAAGTTCCTTTAGATCGAATAATTGTAATAATTTTTTCATTAATTGATTCGGCAGTCACGGTGTTTGAAAATGATGCGGAATGCATCGAAACACATGTCACAGTAGATTTTAAGAAATAGTGGTATTTACTAAGTAAAACATTAATTAAAAAAAGGTAATAATTTTTGGCTAAAACATGACAATAACTTTGTGCTACTGACATCCGTGGAAATAATTCCGAAAAAATATCCTTTCAAATATTTATAGTTACATGACCAAAATGGGCTTCGTTGATTTTGGCGGCTGCAGTAATTTAACAAAATATATCTGCATCTCGCTGATGGAACAGACATAGCTCTATTCTAAAAATTTCCTGTCTGTGAAGGACAATTGAGATTATCTGCTTATAATGGTGCATAGGACACTGCATTGTATATTTTTTGATAGTTAATTACATGAAGACAGGGTGATTAGGCCTGTGCATCAGGTACCAGTCCAGGGTGATATCAAATCAAAATAGGAGTGCCATATTGCTAATATATATATTTTTTTACATGCTAATCACTATATACTATAAGACTTCATATTTCTCTTTTTATTTAGACCTATAAAACAATTGAACATTTTTAAAATTTATTTATTGAGTTGGTGTTTAATTTGTAGAACTCCATAATTCATATTTTAAATATTAAAATCAAACACTGATTCTAACACAGTAGACCCTAAAATCTGTGTTTAATTTTAATATTTAAAATACATATTTTCGTACTAGAACTTCTTTGTAATTATGATAATGTGCAGTGTTTAAGTTAAAATACACTTTCACTTGTTTATTTGACGAATTAGGTGTTTTCCCGCAAATAAATGGATAAAAGCGCTAACTGGTCAAGTGTAAACATCATTAATCAAAACAATATGACAAATTAACATTTATTAAAAACATCACAATCTGGCATTAGAAGTTTTGTAACTTGTATGTAGGTTTTGAAAGAGAGACTACAATGCAACTACAATATTTTTATACGCGACGTATGGGCAAGTTAATTAATGATTTAAACTTTACCTGGGCTGTCCCCGATTTTGGATAACATATGTGAACTGATTCCCTTTTATAACGTTCCATGGTGTATCTTCGTCAATACACAGCTGGCCACGCTTGCAAGGTATCGTCCTCAAGTAATCTTGTCCCTTTTCATTGCACTTGGGGTGATAAGCCGTCACATTCAGCTGACCAAACATATGTTTGCACGCTTTCTCTTTATCGGCGACATTTCGGTTGCCGTAATAGTCCAAGAAAAGCGCACGATCGAGAACCGCGAACGTTATAGGAACGGGAAAATCAAACTCCGACGTGATGTTTCCATAAATATAACCATACGACTCCTTCGGTGAGTGAATGTCCGTTTTTTGGAAACCAAATTTGGTGAGGAATTTGAAGAATTCGTTTGTCTTGAAATTTCCCTTAATGTGTACGCTGTCCACGCTCGAGATAAATAAACATAAAATAGTAATACAGGCGCGGAACTTCACATTTGGCTTTGACATAATTAACACATTGTAGAAAACAATCACGGCGGTCTCCCGTGGAACCGAGTTTTTTGGATTTGACGCGGCCTCTACTTGACAATCTGACAATCAGCGATAATCTTGAACCGCCCCGAACCATTTTTTTATAATGCCAACACACATTCTTAGTTCATTCAGTGCCTCCTAAATAATGATAATGTACCTACTTATTAATTAAAATGGAGTGGTCAGCCCATACATGTGATATATGTTCAGAATCTTTTGAAAATTCGTGAGCATAATGTGTACTTATTTATGTTATCAACCCAGGTATTATTATTTTTTAAAGAGAAATATTTGTGTTTTTATTATTTACAAAAATACTTCAATTTCATACTATTTCTATAAGCTTCAGCGGCTCATTTTTAGAAATAGGTATCAAATTGTGGTAAAGTGGGTTCAAACCGAGAAACTTTGACTCGAGGATCCGCGACGCTGTCGTTAGAATCGAATCTGAGCCTTATTCAAAAATTACCTTTCCTGTGCATGCTTCTTTTTCTTTTTCTTCTTTATGAGTACTCTGACCTCCACTGCTGGATGTAAGCTTCTTCTCCTTCTTTCCATTTCCTCCGGTTGGTTGCTGCTTGTAGCCAGTTTTTACCTAATTATGTACCTTAAGTCCTTCGCGGAGCCTGTTAACCGCTATTGGACGCGTCTCCAGGTGGCAGATGGGGAAATGGTCGGCAGATATGCAGGGTAGGAGGAAAATAAAATACCTCCCGTGGACCAACAGGTATGTAGCTCTGACTCAGAATGGGCAGTTACAAACAGTGTCTGCTCCCTATGCTAAGGGCGGCTGAAACACAAAACTCACCAACCCGTCTGGCAAGTGTGGTGTTTAAATGCCAAACTCTTTCCAAATCAAATATGAACCCAAATTCCAAAACTATGTATGCGCTTTGTGTTATTGCCACATGTATCTTTTACAGTTGCGGTTTTTGAAAACGGATCCATATCGAAAAAACAATTCTAATAACACAGTTCATAACGTCCAAAATAGATGATCGACTGCAGAGGTTGACAAAATATTTATGGTCTGTAAGTTCATATTTGTTTTGTGCCATTTATTGAGAGAGAGAGAGAGATAAAAGTATTCTGTTTATTCAATATTTACACTGTCATTGACTGGTGTTTCAATCGGTAATACTGATATAAATGGTTTTTGATAATTAAAGTGTGAGAGATATGTTCATGATTTGATATTTTCGAGATGACGAGGAAAAAATAATCTATTGTTGTTTCGGGCTTTTGTGGAGTGTATATCAGGACAGAAGAGTGTGGCGTTCCATCCTTTCTGCCTACCCCTGCGGGAAAACGGCGTGATGGTAGCAGTCGTAGTAATAATGATGAATATTACTTACACAACGCGTGGTAGCTCACTGTTCATATATAGCGTCTAACGGATACATCTACAATGAGCGCATGCGTTCACTATCTTATTCTGTCACTTTGTAATGTGTATACGTCGCTTCTCGTCCAATTATCGATTATCGAATCACCATATAAGATGTTTCACTTCAAAAATAAAATGTCGTCAAACGGATTCTGGGAGGGAAAAAAGAGGAGTCGACGTATTATTGCGCCTTCTTCTCGGCCTTCGTGGGAACACGGCCAAGATGTAAGAACAGGACATCTCCCTGATTGACCTCCGGGATGGTCAAGCCGAAGAGCAGCTTGTTGAGCTTCTCGTCACGTAGTGTTTAGTGTATTATGTATAGAAGGCACTGAAACAATGCTTGTATAAAATATTTGTGCGACATCTATTGACTTAATTTGTAATTGATTGTCAAAAGGTTCGAATATGTAATGGAGTAAGTACCCTGAATGTTTCGCCCTGAAAGTTTCGCTGAAAATTCCGACAGGGTACCTGCGAGTGCGGAATATTCTTCAGCGGTGTTTTTTTGCAAGTTTCATCAAAAAAACATTTGTTTTTACCCACTTTACATTATAGTTTCTTATCGGGTGTAAAAATTATCCAGATGTCGAGCTAAAAATCAGTATGACGTGTAAGGTAGGTGTTTTGCAAATATCTTTCGTAAATATGACATGTTGACTATTTTGCTCTCATAAGGGACAGCAGTCTGATTCAAAATGAATTGACTATTTATAAGTCCACGTGGTTTTGTGAATTTTTCGTAAAGATAAGAAATTATTAAGAAAAATTCGGACTTGTGTTTGTATAAAATCAAAATATTTTTGTTTTCTAACATGTTTTTGGTTATGATCTCGGCTTCGAACGATTAAAGCGTTCGCTGTTTTGCCGACTGCGTTTCCGTGTTTCAGAGGGAAGGAATTGACCGCTTGTCACGCAAAATAATATTTTTCGCTTCGCTTTGTCGTTTGGAAGTGTTTTTTTTTTTTATTTACTCGATTTCGTAACTCGAGCGTTATGGGAATACATTCGGTAAAATAAATCTGTCGTTCCGTCTCCCGGCGCGGAGTCCGCCGCCCGCCGCCCAGAGGAAGGTTCCCGCGAGTGACGGAGCGGTGACACCGCGCGCCGGCCACTGGCACCCGCCGCAGAGCTCACTATGTCCGATTGCGCCGTCGCGAATACAAACGATCACGATGTCAGCATGGACATGGCCAACGACAAAACCCTCTTCGAGCCCTCGGTGGAGATGATGGTGAATGACTTCGACGACGAGAGAACACTAGACGAAGAAGAAGCACTAGCGGCCGGAGAGAGGCAGGACCCGAGGGCCGAGCTGTCCAACCTGCGCAAGGAGGGGGATATGCCCCTGGAGGAGCTGCTCGCGCTGTACGGCCTGGACCAGCGCCGAGAGATGAAGCCGCGCGCGGAGGCCGAGCCGCCCGAGCCGGCCGAGGACAAGCCGGACGCGTCCGAGCTGCGGCGCCTGTACGCGAGCCCCGCCGAGCCCGGCATCGCCGAGCCGCCGCGCTTCCTGCGCTCCGTGTCGCGCCCGCCCTCCGAGGAGGAGGACGACTACGACTACAGCCCCGAGGAGGAGGACTGGAAGAAGACCATCATGGTGGGCAGCGACTACCAGGCGTGGATCCCCGACGGGCTGTGCAGCTACGACGACGCGCTGCCCTACGAGAACGACGACAAGCTGCTGTGGAACCCGGGCGCGCTGGAGGAGCGCGAGACGGAGAGCTACATGGCGCGCGCGCGCGAGTTGGCGCCGGCCGCGCACGGGCTGGCCGCTGTGCCCACGGGCGCGCAGCTGCGCGACGACGAGCAGGCGCTGTTCCTGCTGCAGCAGTGCGGCCACAACGTGGAGGAGGCGCTGCGCCGGCGCCGGCTCGCGCGCGCGCCCTCCTCGCCCTCCTCGCCCGCGCCGCCGCCGCCTCTCGCGCTCTGGTCCGAGGAGGAGTGCCGCAACTTCGAAAACGGGCTCAAGGCGCACGGCAAGGACTTCCACCTCATCCAGCAGCACAAGGTGCGCACCCGCTCCGTGGGCGAGCTCGTGCAGTTCTACTACATCTGGAAGAAGACCGAGCGCCACGACATGTTCGCCAACAAGGCGCGCCTGGAGAAGAAGAAGTACACGCTGCACCCGGGCCACACGGACTACATGGACCGCTTCCTGGAGGAGCAGGAGGAGTCGCCGGCGCCGCCCGCGCCGCCCGACCCGCTGGCCGTGGGCCGCGAGGTCTTCTCCGAGCTGCCGGCCGCGCGCTCGCCGGGCGCCTCGCCCGCGCCCTCGCCCGCGCCCTCGCCCGCCGCCTCGCCCGCCCCCTCGCCCGCGCCCTCGCACAGCGCCGAGGACACGGACCCGGAGGCCGCGGCTCCCTTATAATACCCCTGACTCCCCCGTACTTGTATATTGTGTGTGGAACATTTGTGCCGTGAGATGCGAGCGCTTACTCGGTAAAACTCTAGTAGAAGTTGCTAAGAAGTTTGGTCGGGAGAGTGACACTATGGAGTGAAACGTCTGATGTATACATATAAACTATATTTTACATACGAAACATTGCAATTATTTTTAGATGACTGTAATTTTGATGTTCACTCTTGTGTATATTATTATTTTGATTTTAGAATGTAGTCCTATGTTTACGTAATCATGTTTCATTTTCAAGTAACTATTTTTATATAAAATTTGCGTATCAAAGAGTACTTTTATTTCTTTAATAATGTAGAAATATGTGTATTAGGTATAAGGTATGTCAAAATTGTCTTTGAATCTATGTGTTTTTTTCGATTGTTTTCATTAATTTTGCGATCTATTTTCTAGAATGAGTATTTCTTATTAATCGAGGATGTGATTGCATTCCGAATAAAGCAATAATATTTTTGGAATTGAGGCACAGATTAGAAAATTAAGATGAAATCAAATTAGGTCTTCCTATTTTAGCGGCCTCAACACGGATGTGCTGTATTGCGCAATTTGTCCCGTTCACGTTCGATCGCTCTGGATAATCCACATGAAATTTTGTGTTTCTTCACATTGTGTGTTTTCAAACAACATTTGCACAGCACAGCGCAAATGTCTAGAGGCCGCCATAGTCAATAAAAGACTAAACATAGTAAAATGTAAAAGTTCTTATAATAACTTTTGTTTCTTGAACTAATCGGCTAATATAGAAAGCAATGGGATTCTAACCTAATATGGCAACACCTAGACTAGTATTCCATTATCAAATATTATTTTTCATTCATACTTGACAAATATCGGCTGGCTATCTTTATTCCGGATATCAAATGGCTTAGTGGGTCTCCGCAAAACATATATTAGATAGATTCCTTAAATAATTGTAAAAATGAAGCAGAATTTTTTTAATTAAATGTGTTTTAAAAAAAATAATAACCCGCATAGCCTCTTCTTTTAGAGGCTGTAGGTAGGATAATAAGGATAGGGTAGGTAGGTGTGAACAATACATCGCAAACACCCAGACTAATTGAAAATAAATCTTTTAAATTTATTTTGCAATTGGCGGGAATCAAACCCGCCGTGCCAGTTTCGCAGTCGAGCATCTACCCAAAGCGCCTGTCGAAGTCCAGCAAATAATGTTCAAAATTGCAACTTTTTGGGAGAATAAAAAAAGGTTAATTCAAATACTGTTATCAGCATTCACTTATTATTTCCGATCTAATTAATTGATATAAAGTTTTAAATAAAAACTTAAAATAACTCCTGAAAATAGTAGTGTAATTTTAATTCCATAATATAGTAACACTTTTACTCAGTTTCTAAAACCATAAGTAAATTTAAATCTTTTTGAATAGTATTTCTTGTCTTTGAAAAATAACTTGCTTTTTATCAATGCTTAGATCACACTTTTTCACTTGAATGTCTAATGAAGAATTAAATGTTACCCATTCTTTGATAATTTGTCACTCAAACCTCTATGATTTCTAGCCTTTCAGTTTTAATGTGTATCCAAAATGTGGTGAATTCGTGTAAGAATGTAAAATAATCATGTTAATCAATTTTGTCTTGTAAATTTGCAATGCCTGCTATATCTACGGAAATGTTATCAGCTTTAAATCATCAATTTTTATTATTAGATTAAAACCAATATTTTTAGCTTTTCCACTTTTTTGAATAAAAAAAAAAAAAAAAAAAAAAAAAGTGGAAAAGCTAAAAATATTGGTTTTAATCTAATAATAAATTAAAAATGCAATTCCATCACGAAGTGTCAGTGGATAATATAAATCTATTAAATCATCAATTTATGTCTCGCCATAATAAATGTTTAAAATTTTCAAATATATTTAGATGAAGTCACCGAGAAGTTACATATGTATAAAATTATAATTATCACACGAAAATCTAAATTGTTCCATGTGTCTAATAGATTTTTCTTGAATTCTAGTTAAATTAATATTTATACTTTTTGTCTGCATTTCCATGTTTTGAAATAAGTTAACGGTCTCAGTTTATGTATCCTGATTATCTACCATTAAATAATACATTATTTTGACCCGTATCTGCACCCAATAGTGGCAAATTAGGCTTATAGGGCACATCAACTTGATGATACAGATTGATGCAACATTAACTTGAAGTAGTTTAATGCAACAATATATTATTTTTAGAAGTGGCGTTTAATTTGTAGAACTCCATTTTAATTTATTTATTAAGTGTTAAAATCAAACACTTGTTTTTTGAGTCTACTAAATTGTATTGTATTGTTAAAAAACATATAAAAAAATTAATTTGTGACAGTTGCTTCGCCTTTTTATGGCATTTTCAAAGTTTCGACATTCGTTTTGAAATGCCATAACAAGGCGAAACAATTGTCATAAATTGATTTTTTATGTGTTTTATTAACAATACGAAACAATTTAGTATACTCAAAAAACAAGTATTTGATTTTAACATTTAATAAATAAATGAATGCAACAATACTCTAATAGGAACATTCGTAAGTCTAGACAAAATGTAAGGATGATCTACAGTTCAATCACTTAAGGCACTTGTGACTTGTATTTGCTACTAGTACTGAATGAGATTTATTTTAAACAACTGTAATTCTTCACATTTTTCTTGTCTCACTACTGCAACTTTATATAAAAAATATGATAAAATAGTAAATAAGATTACTTGTTTTTTACCCCTTGAGTTATATTTATTTTAACGACTAGTTTCGGAAGCTACAGATGCTTCCATCTATGGGTCTTGATATGAACTTTTTTCATTCAAACCCGTAGATGGAAGCATCTGTAGCTTCCGAAACTAAAATAAAAATAAATATAACTCAAGTGGTAAAAAAACAAGTGTTCTATTTACAATTTCATCATGTCTTACCGTATTTCCTATGTATAATCCTTACAAAGTGAATGCCAAAACAATAAATAAAAATATAAGTTGTAAAAGTTCACGGTATTGTAAAAAATGGGTTGTGTGACATTTGTAATTTTTGGCCTGAAGTGTTCAATTTGGATAATTTATAGCTTTGGATAGCGAAAGATTATATTCGACTTTAAGTAAAAGTTTAGATTTCTACGTCAATGATTACTTATGTGACTTTTAGCATCGAAACCCGATAAATCCATTTTTAGTGAAAAGTTCCTTATAAATGCAGTTTTGTAGAATGTTAAACTTACAATAAGCCTGCAGAATCGGAATGTTCAATATCCTTATAAATTTGAGTATTTTAAATGTAAAAATATATTGTCAAAACGTACGTAGTACAGCCTAGAGTTAGTTTAAAACTATGACATCATTTTCAACTAATCACCTGCAGCCATTGCAATCCATGACCGGTAAATTTTATTCGATTTTGTAAAATATTATTATTTATAAAATTAAGACAAACAGGATAAAAGATCACAGTTTTTAAGCACCTGAAAATGAAATGACTAAAAAAGGATGAAAATCTATTGGGTTCAAATTGTAATATATCTTATGTTTATAAGTATAAAAGGGCAACGAATCTATATCTTAGTTTTAAAACGTGACATATCCGAAGCAAAAATGTTAATGAAAAAAAATTGGTTTACATGACTTTTAAAAGAAACGCAAATCAAAAGAATTGTCTATCTTTATCGTAACAGTATTTTATAATTTTGTTTGTTTAAAATTTAAAGATGAAATGGTTTTTCTAGATTATCCTGAAACTATGAAAGTGTATATGTCGTGTTTTAATACTAAATGTCATATATGATAAAAAAAAAAGTAATATTGAAAAATTATACTAATGCGCTTTAATTTTATGTGAATTTGTGTGAATAAATAAAACAATTAGCAAAAAAAACGTAGGCATTAAAATTTTACACAATCACGTAAAATTGGTGTTTTAAAATAATTATGAAAGTATTTCTTAACATCAAAACAAAGGAGAGCTGGTTTTGTTGCTTGGTATATATCATAGGGCCATTCCGTAAAGTAGGTAATCTGTCTGCTCTTATATTTATTAAAAACATTATAATTTACCAATTCCAAATATGCAAATGTAAACGAGAGGTGTCTAATATATCCTCGGTATGAATATAAAAAAAAATTAAGAGTTATTGAGAGTTCACAAACTTTTTCTTCGCTTGGTGAAGATTTTTTTTTATACTTCCTCTAGTTTTGTCGATTTGGCGTTATGACTCATCTTGCTTGCGTTTCGGTAACAACTCGGTAACCAATGATCTGATTGGTCTGGAAGAAACTCGGTATTTATACTATTAATGAGTGCTTATTACGAAGTAGTTTGCTATTCATTTACAACTCCACTCTTTCATATTGCAACCGAGAATATATTGATCGCCCTTTGTACGTGTTCTTACATGCATATGGAACAAAAAAGGAGTCTAAATCCTGTTTGATGGGTAAATATCGATGCTCCTGTGTTTTGTGAGCCCAGATTTATATACACTGGCCAATGAGAGATCACAAACTAAGATGTGTATCCGAATCATGTAAAAAAAATAGATATTGAGAAATAAATTGTGATGAAAAATGCAGAAACGCCATTTTAAAACATAAATTTTCAGTGTATTGGATTCAACTGTCATTATGTATTAACATGTTTAGTTATGAAATTTTCATTTTGTTAACTTATTGTGTTGATATAAAAAAATTGCAAGTAAAACTGTCCGTATTTGAATATATATATTGTGTTAATTTAGATTTTTTTTCAAATATCATTCCTCGTCTGTCTTTATTGTATGTATATTGCTCAATTTCTCTTAGACTGTCACAACTCAAAATTAGTAATTTTTCAGGAAACGTATTTAAATTACTATAACTTTATAAGTTAGTCATTGCCGAAGCTTCGTTTCATCTAATTATCATAAAATAATATAGCAAAATGACTACTGAACAAAGTTATAGCGCTTACTAAATGTGTCTGCTGAAAAAGGTCAGTTTTTGAGTTGCGACCTCTATTCGCGAATGAGCGGTTTATTAATTATAGGATTCATTTGTTTATATATTGTACCCTCTTTAAAAAGAAGTTAGTTATTTATTTTCCAACAAAAAATAAATAATGCTTAATGCAAGAATAATTTCACTATCATTTTGTATAATATTGATGTACATATTGTACTTAAGATTTAAATTTTATGTAAAAATACAAATCATTTTTTTAATTGTTTGTTTTATTAGAAAACCCTCAAAACTGTTATGCAAATCAAAGAATTTATCTTAATGTATGATTTTGTGAAACTTTGTCTTCTTGACCCCTGTTCACACCCAGATGATGCGTAGGGCACCACACTGAATCGACGCTGTGTTAACTCCATCATTAATTATAGGAAGGCAAGATGATCCGGTCATGCGGTCCAGATTCTCAGATCTAGGAATGAAGTATATTTGACAGGATACAGATGGCATAAGTGAAGGACATTTCTGTATAGGAAAGGAAATGGAAGAGGAATAGTAGATACTTCGTAAAGTGGTAATAATATACAACCTTGCTAACATTTTCTTAGGTCATCAAATCCAGTATTTTTTCGTTGATATATCGCTCACTCCTTTCAACAACGTCATATATCAAAAAACTTGATTTTTCAGGAGATCGTTTTAAAAGTCTAAGCGTATAGTAAAATGTATTAAAAATAAATATCAAGCCACTTACTGAACTTTTTACTGTGCAACAGATCTTTTTCGGTAAAACCTGAATGTTTTTTCTCCATTTGAAAAATATTTAGTATATTTAAAAAAATAATGAAACAATGCCTTTTCTTCAAAATGCAAAAACGACACTTTCTGCCCTGTAGCGGGTAAATATTAAGTTAAAAATATGCCGCTTTTGCTGGGTTATAGTACATTTTCCAGAAAATGTACTAAATCCCAGCAAAAGCCCTAACTTTTGATAAATATAATGCCCAGGCATTCCAAAAATATGCACAACTGAAAATTGATAATCTTTTATATATGACGTTGTCGAAAGGAGTGAGCGATATGTACCTAGAAATTTCTCACTGTGCTTGTTCGTGTAATTCATCTTGTTTATATTGCTTTATTTTATATTGTGTATTTGTAACTCGTAAACATATATTATTTACCACTCTTTCTGCTTAGTGAGGCGTTCATTTAAATGTATTGTCAAAAGTAATAAATAACTATTAGTCTTAAATATAAATTTAAAGATTAAGATCTACAATGAGTAATTTGCCGCAATGTTTACAAATAAATATCTTAATAGCCTACGCGTGAACATTTTCACAATATGCGAGTGTTGAACGATTGAATTTTTTATGTTGGTTAGCATTGTTATTGCATGTGCTGCCAACACTCATTATACAGATGCATTTTTATGCCCCAAATCACTTATTGGGCGCAGGTGGAGCCGTGAGGAGCGTGTTCTGCTCGGGCGTAATATGAGCCATGGCGTGAGTACGATTCCTTTGTTCTTTGTGTCCTTTTACAATAGTCTTTTGTTTAACTTTCTTAAAATAAGATCCTCACCTTACCGAGGGTTATAATTTTTTTTAATGCTTTTTCACTGCTGCAGTAACCCTTGCATAAGCCACGCGGCTATTTCTGCGTATGAAAATGGCGCCGGTTGTAACAAAAAACATATCACGTAAATTAAACAACAAGAAAATAAATCTATAAAAAGAATCAAATTCATATTTTATGAAGGTTTTAAAAAATGTTTCGGTAAATGATTGCTACTATAATGATTATTGCGTCATACGCCTCAGGTCTTGCCACGTCCACCTGTGCGATAGGTAACGAGTTTTCGGGTTCGATTGCTAATAGAGTCAATACCATATGAGGCATTTTCTTCGCTGTAATGTTTTTAATATATTGACCTGCTATCAGTGCGATATATTAAAATGTTATAGCAAAATGACAATGTGAAAAGTCTTATCATTGAGACTTTTCGGCTTGTCATTTAATAATAAGCCAAAACACTATTATTTTTAGGCAGTGCCTTATGCATCTTCGGATGCGGTTATGAGCCGGGTATTATTCCCATAGTAGTGCTGTCAACTTCGATTTTGAGACCCATAGGTTGATACCCATTTTGCCACACCTGTCTCCCATTTTCAAAAACCGCTAGCTCACGCTTTTTTTAAACAATTTTTAATATTTAGAGCATTAACTTTGTGGTCAGACATTTTAACAAAATTTTAGTTATGTTAGTATGTATATATATTTTTTTACGGTATAACTCGCAAAGCTTCTATTTTAGAAGCTTTTCTGCAGGTAGAATAGTTAGGATAGGGAAGGTATATATGAAAAATACATGAAAATACACTCGGACCAATTTGAAAATGAATATTTCTTGAATTTGTTTTGGAATTGGCAAGAATCGAACCAGCAATAGCAGTTTCGCAGTCGAGCGTCTGCCTGACTACGCCACGGTCCTTGTCGTGAATGTATATTAGTAGTTAGTTAGATAATGAATGGTTATATAGGAACATGTAACTAGCATTTTGTTTTCTGAGAAATTGGTAATACAAATTAAAGTATTTGTGTGTGCCTGTTTCTCTGCTTACGTTATCGCTTGGGATAAACTCACTAACTTAAGGGTGACGAAATGGTGTTTTAATTTGCACGGCACAGCGCATAAAGTCGCTAATACCACAAAGGAGACCTGCGCTAAGGGAAAATGCACTAGCGCTCATTGCAGCTGTAATCAAAAGCCTGTTTTGGTTGCAAGGTAATAAATGGAGTCATTGTAACGGTATATACACGGGTATACCAAACAATAAAATGACTCGACTGCAATCAGTGTTAAACGCAGCAGCGAAACTGATTATTGGAATCTCTACTTATGTATAAATCAATACATAATATGGCTCCAGAGTATCTAAAAGAGCTGTGTATTACAGATGAATTGGGTGATAGACATCTCACGCTTCTATCGGCTACAACAACTGCAATGGGCAAAGTGATCTTACCAGCTTGCAACCAACGCACTAAATTTGGCAAGCGTGCCTTTGCTGTTGCGGGGCCGATAGCGTGGAATGCTCTTCCACCAATGGTTAGAAATAGTGAGAGTGAGATGATCTTTATAAAAAAACTAAAAACTAAAAACATTTGTTTGCTAAGTCATTTCCACCATAATATTTTCCCCAATTCATTCACAGTGAAGTGCACTTGAGGTAGTATTTTATGAAAACGGCGCTATATAAATTATCCAAATTTATTATTATTATTATTATAAGTTTGAGTTCATGTATGTATTACGAGATGTATTTTTGCAGTTACGGGAACAGCAATAGCAACCTAAGAATGATAAGTCCTCGGAATGATTTTGTACAATCCTACATGGATGACATAATGAACGAGTTGACTGCGGCTTTCAATGAAAATATATTATGTATGAATCCTCAGCGCGCTGACTCTGCGACTACGGGCAATGTCCCGGGCCAGCACGGGGCTGCACAGAACCCCAAAAGAAGTAACGGAGTCCATCTGTTGTTATCTAACGAGGCCACATGCGTGGATCATATCTATGAAGGTTTGACATGTTTATATTTCAACTCGAGTGGACATAATGTCACCCTACCCCCATATAAGATTGGAGTTACATAATTCTATGTTTTCACTACAGTCATTTCAATGTTACGATTGACATCGCTGTTATTTTGAATTTGTACCTTTGATGTATGGTGTTGCCACAAATATTATTATCTTACATCAATTTTTGTTATTTTGTTTTATATAAATGTGCATTTTTTCTAATTATTTAACTCAAAATAACAAAAAAATGCAGCTCCGATCTTTTCCATAGGGGGTTTTGATATCAGTCACCTTTACGATCATTAATTGAAATTTGATACCCAATTGGAGAGATTTTTTTGTAGCAAATGGTTTTTTTTTTCTTTGGTTTATGTATCATGTTCTAGCCTGGATTTCTATATGTCTAATTAAATTTTGGGGAGGATCAATATTCAATTCTGTAATTTAACCAGCTCCCAAACTCCTTGCCCGAGTCATACTCGGTTTGCGTTGTAGTGATTAGCACGAGTGCTGCTCGGGAAAATTGTATTCCAACTTCGCGGAATTATTTGGCTGAGCCGAATATATTTATGTTATTGTTTTTATTGGCTAACCATAGCGGTGTTCGGGCAGTCTTGTTTCGGCTTGTTGGTGACGATTTCTTGCACCGGCAAATTTTCTCGCCAAAATTCGACTTGGTCAAAGTGAAATCTTTAAATTTTAAACTCAGTCTCTTCTCTGCACGCCTCCAACTCTGAATTAGCAAATAATGTAATGTTTTTAACCCTTAGAGTGCGAACTGTCGATAGATGGACTCTCTATTAATGCGTATAAAGTGCGGAGCGTCGGAATACCGACTATTGCGCAATTTGATTTAGGTATCGACCTGTACGGACGTGTCTTAGCGCGCGCATGTATAACGTTTTTAATAAGTTAATAACATTTATAAATACCCATTTAAAATTATTTTGCTTTGAATTTAACATTGATTTTTGTATTTTTTTGAGTAAAAGTTATTTATTTCTACCTACAAAGTGTCAAATTCGTCACGTAGTGATGATGAAAAGCAATTAGCAATTTATGCAAAATATGTGAAAATAAGCTCAGCATTATAAGGGTTAAAACAGTTTTATTTTATTTTATTATTGCTAATATTATTTATTATAATGTACAAAAATTGTAATTGCAAATTTTAACTTTTCGGTTCAATCAACATATTACATATCTAAACATTTTAGTACTATGCACTTGTAGAAATGTTTTTTTGTGGTTATTTACTTAATAAATTGTACGAAAATGTTCTCACTGGGATGGTTCAAACTGAAAATATGTTTTACAGTATTTTATCATAGAGTTTATAGTACATATACCAAAGATTACCATATTAGATAAGATTAGTTTATACCAAAGATTACAACTGAAGAAGGAATTACTGCGCTTGCTTGATGCATGTTAAATTGTATTTAATTATTATGGCGCACTGAAATCTGTTATAATCACCAAAGAAACGCTTAACGGAGTTCCGGTGCCAACTATAATGTATAGAGTTGGCAAAACAAGGATAAATGCTGTAGAAATGGAATCACTCGGACGAATATACAGCAAAAATTTGTATGATAGATGTTCAAATAGTAAAATAAGGAATGAATGCAAGGTTGAGGTAACCGATGCCAATAAAATTAAAAAAGGTGTGTTGAGATGGTTTGGACATGTGGAACTTATTAGTGAGGAAAGAATGGCAAAATAAATATATGAAAGGTGGGTATAGACCGGAGCATTTCGTCGTAACGTCGCTCGCGGCGAGCATTCGACTATAGATAAAGCACTGGAACGCTGTACTGACTATATGAATGTTCGCATCATAACGTGTTAAGTTACGATGAAATGACTCCAGTCAATCCCCACCTGAAGATAACTTGGCATGATCAAATACTTGGGTGTATACAGATCAGGAGTTGGAATAATCGACAGATGTGTATGAGGAGATGCATGAATATGGTAGAATGTTTGCACACATAAAGTGATGTGTGGTTCTTTATCCTCTCTGTCTTCTAGGAATGCGGCACGATGGTTAGTTAGTTTTTTATTAAATCCTCTTGCCACATAAATATAAAAATACAACTCTTATGCAAGAGTTTATTAACCCTTTCCGGTCCCCAAAAATTAAAAAAAAATCTAGGTAGACAGTTACATTCCAATTGGAAAAAATATTTTGTCCTCTGCTCCACTTACTGTTGCAATAGATACGAGTGACATAAATGTAAGCTTGGAATTTAAATAAATAATACTAATGATGAAAAACATGTCGAATAACATCCGACATGGTACCAAGGAGCAAAAAATCAATGTCGAATGAGATTTGACATTGGACCAGTAAGGGTTAACATATTTCAAATCGGTGTTTTTTACGCCTGCGGACCGCTGGCGACGGATTTGATAATTGTATCATTTAGTTTAGACCTTAACAAAGAGATTGGTACATTATATTAATATAAAAACATTAAATAATTCCTTCTTTTCTACTTTGAAATGAGGTCGGTGCAGAAGGTAAAAATATCCTTCCCATCCTTAAGCATTAATCGACAAAACGGGTACAAAAACCTTTCCCGTCTTTAGTGTGTTAATGCAAACACTACTAGTTTTAAGGACTATAGATGTTCTCATCAACAATCTGTTTTTGTATTTTTACCTCTCGGTGAGAATATCTAGTTCTCAAAACTAATCGCGTTTGTAAAAATGATCTCATGCAAGTGTTTTATTGTTTAAATCATTATATTTATTGTAACTGCAGACAACTGTCTGTCTGTCTCTACCAACTGGTAGAATTCCATATTAAACTGTTGGGTAATATATCCAAAATTAAGCAAGGTTTATTGGATTGAATTCTACATTTATTTATGTATATGTTAATACGTGATGAAGAGTGTTTGATAATGTCTTCATAAGACGAAACGCGTCACATATTAACATATACATAAATAAATGTAGAATTCAATCCAATAAACCTTGTTTAATTTTGGATATACATACTACCCAACAATTAAACAATCATGTTTTTAAAAATGTTAATGCCAAATTAAGCAATAGTATAAATATAAAATAATACATACATTTCGAATGTAGCATTTATTTTGGATGATTTGTTTCAGGTTCCGTGAACCAGGCTTGTGCTCAAGAGAGCATTGTGAGTCCTCCGAGGAAAATGACTTCTGACAATTCCGATGATAATTCCAAGACTAATAACACTAAAGGGACCACCAATGCTAGTACTTCTACTCTTGCCAATACGACTGAAGAAACGTAAGTTCAAACAGCCATGACCCACTTGCAACAATATTGGTCCGCAATGGAGTGTGCAAGTGACACCAATCTCAGAATGCTAAAGTCCTGTGTCACGAAATGGAGGTGGTACTCGCATAATAATACACACCTCATATTAAAAACGAAGAAAGAAAGAAGAAAGGAATGTATGGCTGAACAAGGGATAATTGAAAATATTAAGAAGAGTTTGTTTATTGTAACTGCAGACAGTTGGTAGAATTCCATATTGAATTGTTGGGTAATATATCCAAAATTAAACAAGGTTTATTTGGATGAATTCTACATTTATTTATGATTATTTTAATACGTGACGCGTTTCGTCATTATTCGTATTAAGACATTATCAAACACTCAAGTGTTTGGATATATTACCCAACAATTAAGACGAGTTCTTTAAGGTGGTATGGACATGTGGAACGAATGGATAATGAGAGAATGACTAAGAAAATGTATGTGGCGAATGTGAGCGAGAGAACAGAATGTGGACGGCCGAAAATGACTTGGCACAATCAGATCAATCAGAACCTAAAATCTGGCGGTGTCAAAAGTCTGCGTAGTCGGAAGGTATCTATGACTAGATGTATGGATGTGAAGGAAGCGAATTGTATGTCAGGGCAGAAGAGTATGGCGTTCCATCCTCTCTGCCTACCCCTGCCTCTTTTACAAGCCACCAGGTTCGCACCGCCCAGGACGACCACTGACATTTCGTCAGCGGCTCTTGTCTGAACTTCAGGATGCAGACCTGACTTGGAAGGATTCAAGGGAGCTGGCAACCGACAGAAAAGCCTGGAGACAGTTTGTGGACTCCATATGCTCCACATAGTGAGCGTATATGGTTTAACTTACTAATTATTCACAAGCCTGTCTTGCATATGTAATGAACACCCGGACTTTATTATGTTCTCTTTATTATTATAAAGAGAACTGCCTTTGCTCTCCAAATGGGTAGGGTGTTTTTATATCTATCCATAGATTACTATCCATAGGTTACTAATTATTCAATTCAATAAAAAAATCACACAAACATTTGAAACATCAAGTACATATGGTTTGCAATCTGTATAAATAATAATGTATATGTTCATTTTTCAAAATCTTAAATATTCTAGTTATCCACTGAATGCAGTGACCGAGTTTCATTGTTACCTCGTCTTTCGTTTAGTTTACTAAATCTTTTGTTTACAACATTTTGAGAGTGAAAGCTTCTTTACATCTCACCAATAGATGTCTCTAGTGAAGTTCTAGTGATTCAAGAACAAGGATTCTATATTGGTTCAAATATATAGAACTTACAAGAATTTGAGTAGTGTGGTTGTCAATAATAGATAGAATTGGTGAATGTTACGCGTGTGTAAAGTGATCACTTAAACCAGCCTGTGACGGTCGTCAGCCCCGTAAATGCCCAGACTTCCATATTCTTCTTCATCTTTGATGAGATGTTAAAAAAAAAAAATATAAATCTTTTATCCTGGATGTTGGTATCAGAAATCGGCTGTTCATTTTGCGGTCAAAGCACAGCAAACATGCTCATAGACTAGCAATGGCGAGATGTGAATTTGACCCGTTGTGTCCGTTGTTCGTCTACGGACCATTTATGATTCTAAGGTCAAAAGGCAAATGCCAGGCCCATCACATACAAGTTCAAATTAGCTATTACTTGTATATATGAATAAAAAATGTTCTTCCTGGTTCCAACTCTAATGTATGGAAGTTAAACATGGAATTGGCAAAAGAAGGATGAAAGTAGACTGAATGCAGTTGAAATGCGATCTCTCAGAAGAAGTGCGACAAAACGAGGTATGATAGATGTTCGAATAGTGAAATAAGGAAGGAATGCAAAGCTGAGATAAGCATTATCGATAAAATTAAGAAAGTTGTGTTGAGATGGTTTGGACATGTAGAACAAATGAGTGAGGAAAGAACGGTAAAACAAATTTATGAGGCGTAATTGGGTAAATGTAATTTGGAAAAGAAGCAAAGGAAGACCGAAAAAAACATGGCACGATCAGGTATGCCAAATACTTGAAAGAAGAAAGTGGTCAGGTTAGGAGTCATAATAACCGGCGGGTATGTATGAGGAGATGCATGAATGGCAAAGAATGTTTGCAAAGACAGAGTGGTGTGGCATTCTATTCTCTCTGCCTACCCCTGCGGAAAGCGGCGAGATGGTTAGTTAGTTAAAAATATTCTTTACGGTTTTTTTTTGTTACAGTGGTAAAGTTGAGCCGCTCTATGAATTGTTTTTGAAAACAAAAAAAAAATATCCGAACGCTGCAGCCATTATGTTCCTCTCGATCAGCTCAGTGATGCTCGAAACCGATAAGCTGATGAAGCAGTCCAGACAGGTTATTTATTTATTTTTATTAACTTTTCTTTACAGTGCTAAAAAACTTGTATTTTGTACACCATATGAAAATGTGATTTAAAAGAATTTTTTTATATTCCTAAATGTTGATTTTATTTATTTATTTAAACTTCATGTACAGAAAATAAATAAGTACATTGGCGGGCTTATTGCTAAACAGCAATATCTTCCAACCAACCAAAAACAGACTAGTGATATTGATCAAAACGTTTGATACCATATATCGCTGTTTGCAATCAAAGTGTAGGTAGTACTTGAACATTAAAAAAAAAACATACAAATCAACATTTTTTTACCATAGTTGAAGTTCAAATGTAACAATTTCATAATGTTAGCTCTGGTAAGTATCTGAAAATGAGAAAAAATACATCGCCAGTAGCCGCAGCAGCTAGCGTAGCGATATGACCGTCATGCACGACTGTCTGCGTACTACTGGCGCTGCTAAACATGTTACAACATGCGTTTGTACGCAAAGCGCGGCACGTACGCACACAATTGAGAAACGTTTATGATTTTATCCCCGATTTTTTTACAAATTATTTATTTCCGTGGCTGCAAATGAATAACTTTATACTAAAATACTTTTATTTAATACTTAATTGTATTACAGAGAAATATGAAAATTCTGAGCCCGTATCTATTATATTTTATATTGATATTCACATTTTTTAATTCGTGTTGTAGAAAAATTTCAGGGATATTCTTTATAACCTGAAGTATTCAAATTAAATATTTTTTGGAGGTTCTCAATCTGTGTTACGTATATTAGGGCCACATGTTATTTTGTTCTGGTTAATGATACCCTTCTAGTGGCATCTGTGGGCAAAATCTTGAAATAATATTGCTATGAACAGTCTTTTTTTACATTCAAACTATGATTATACGTAATGAATTTTATATGAGTCATCTGTGTTTCTTAACCTGTTAACCGGGCGGTCCGCTGTCCAATTACGCAACTTGTAACGGGCGCGAATGCTGATTCACTCCGTGTCTTAAATTCATGTCGCGACATGTATGGATGACAAATACCTTTGTTGTTGGAAAAATATACGTCCATATATATATATATAATAAAATAAACATATATTTCAAGGACGTATTCATATGTCCTACCCGTACCCGATATTGTTTACGTTTGACGTATTTATGCGTCCCGCCCGGTTAACAGGTTAAAAGAAATCTTAGACTCGTATACGAGTCATCCGTTGCGAATGTGTTAACGCATTGGGGAATGATTTTTTCATCTACCTTGATCCTAATTAGTATACTATAAATAAAAATAAAACCCTTACCGCACCCCAATGGTGCATAGGGCACTGCTTCATATAAACGCAGTGTTATCTCGATCGATTGCACATGAAGGAAAGGTGATCAGCCCTCCACTTCAGGTACCAGTCCAGTGTAATATTGAATAAATGAGTGAAAAAATCACTTGTATTTATTAAACCCCACTGGGAATCGAACCCGGGACCTCCAGAACGGTAGGCGAGCATGCTGACCATTACGCTACGGAGGCGGACAGTTATTATTAGTATAATTAGTATACAATAATTAGTATACTAATCACTAGTAACCACAAGCCCAATTCCGATCTGTACAATGTATTTTGGCATCTCGCACTCTACCAATAGTATGTAAAAGACGCTTTTAAGCTTTTACCGCAAAAAAAGTATTAATAATATATTTTCCTCATCGAAATTGCAACAAAATAATGTTTTTGTCATTATAAAATACAGGTTTCTAATGAGAAGGCCAAAATTGAATGCGTTTTGAGAGATTTGCGTTCTTTTTCGAGAAACTTTACTGCGTACCCAATAGGATCTCGAGTTCTGGGATTAGCTGACTTGACAAGTGATTTGGATATATACCTGGACATTGGTAAACCTTTTTTGTTATTTATTGATTTGGCATTTAATTTGTAGAACTCCATTTAAATTTATGTATTAATTTTAAATCAAACACATTTTTTTTGAGTCTACTAAGTTGTATTTTATTAACAAAAACACATAAAAATATTTTTTTATATTAATATATTGGGACAATTGTTTCGCCTAGTTATGGCATTCGATTTTCGTTTGATAATGCCATAACTAGGCGAAACAATTGTCACAATATTAATTTTTTATGTGTTTTTGTTAATAAAATACAACTTAGTAGACTCAAAAAATCTGTGTTTGATGTAAAATTAAAACATAAACTTTTTGTTGTTTTTACAGAATAAGCTTATTATAATACACAATTATAAAATTATCAAACAGAGTGTCTGATAATGTCTGAATAAGACGAAATGCGTCACATATTATAGTGTGTATGTCAATAAAAGTAGAATTCAATCCAATAAACCTGTTTAATTTTGGATATATTACCTAAAAATTTGAAATAGAATTCTACCATCTATTCTGTAGTTACTATAGATATATTGTTGATTTGCAATTTTCAGGCGGCATGTATTTCGGCCTGGAATATCAAGACGCCCACAGCCAGTCGGACTTTGTTTTCATGATGGAGCGGATGCTGGTGGGCATGCGCAAGGTCTGGAGCCAGACGTACCCGCTCCCGAGCGCGCGCACGCCCATCGTGACCACCTTCCACAAGCAGACGCAGCTGCGGTGCGACATCTCCTTCCGCCACGGCCTGGGCAACGAGAACACGCGCTACCTGGCCGACATGATAGCCATGCGGCCCATGATGGTGCCCCTCATCTTGCTGCTGAAGAAGTGGCTGAGCAACGCGCGCCTCGCTCTCCTGAGGAACTTTTCCCTCACAATAATGGTGCTCTTCTACATGCAAATCAGGAAATATTTGCCGCCAATTGCTCTCTTGAGGTCCCACTGTCATGTTGCGAGAATGGTTGCCGGTACGTATATTTAATTAAATCACTATCCGCACCCAACGGTGCATAGGGCACTTCATCGTATTGATTCAGTGTTATCTCGATCGTTAACAGATGAAGGCAAGGTGATCACTCCTGCGCTCTAGTCCAGTCCGACTAGTCCAGGGTAATTTAAATAAATATTTGGATGTAAAATCACTAATACTTATTTTCAACATCTCCTGGAAATCAAACCCAGGACCTTCAGCACGGTAGCTAAACACGCTAACCATTACACCACAGACACATGTAGGTCTTGAGAGTGAGCTATGATACAGAGGGAGGTCACAATAGCCCTAATATGGTCATAGTGCCATAAGGGATGCAAGATCTCTAGGTCTCACAACAACAAAAAATACACTAAGGAGGCGGACATCTCTAGATTAGTGGTAGATAACTGTTTTAGGAGAAAGGCTGGGTTAATTATTTTTTACCATCATGGAACTAAGTCATTAGTTCAAAATACGTACTTAGTAATCATAACTAACCCACTTTGGGTGGGAAAAGTATTTCTACCTGTTAGTGGTCCAATGTCAAATCTCATTCGACATCGATTTTTTGTTGTTAGGTCCCATGTCGGATGTTATTCGACATTATTTTCATCATTAGTATTATTTATTTAAATTCCAAGCTTACATTTTTGTCACTCGTATCTATTACAACGGAATGTGGAGCAGAGGATAAAAGTTTTTCCATTTGGAATGTAACTGTCTACCTAGATTTTTTTTTTTAATTTTGGGGGACTGGAAAGGGTTAATGCTTAACTCTTTGTTAAGGTCTTGTAAAGATTTTGTAACGATTTGGGCTTCTTCTGTTGGTGTCATGTCAGGCCCCCCTGACGTCGACTATCACTTGAGAGTTATTTTCCTTGTCTTGGGCAGCTCTAAACAGCGACCAGTGAAAATAATAATAATTTTTAACATAATAAAATAGAAGCCTAGTTTTACTTAAAAAATTGAACCACAATGATCTAATATGTACTGACTTTGTTTTTGGTTAATTGAGTCAAATGACAAATTATATTTGGTTTTCGGCTAGTAATTTTAGAGCTCGGATATGCTGAGTTAGTATGTAGAAATTTTGATTATTTTCGAAAACAAATTAAGGTCATTCTTTATTATCATCCGCCGGCATAAAAAATAACTACCTGAAATGTGCTAATGTTTAATTTTTAATTTAATGTTTAATAATTACCTGACCTTTATATTTAATGGCTGAATGAAATCTAACGGTGTCAATTGTTGTTTAGGTTGGGAATGCCACTATGCGGTACACCCGTCCGTGCTGAATGTTCTCGAGACGCCTCTGAATTTGATCGATCTGCTTCATGGTTTCTTCCAGTATTACGGCGAAGTATTCCAATATGAAACACAGGTATAATTTTTGTAATTTCATTAATTGATTCGGCAGTCACTTTGTGGTAAAATCTATCCATTTTTAATTTAAGTTTTTTTAGTAAATACCACTATTTCTTGAAATCTGCTATGACACGTGTTTCAATGCATTCCGCATCATTTACGGTGATAGAAAATGATGCGGAATGCATCGAAACACGTGTCACAGTAGATTTTAAGAAATAGTGGTGTTTACTAAGTAAAACATTAATTAAAAATAATTTTTGTATTCCCTCTGATTTAATCTCTTTTCGTTTCCAAAGCTACAAAAGAGGGCAGCTTACCTTTTTACTATCCAAATTATATTTTGTACTACAAATGGCTATGTGTACCGCGGCCGTGTCGGACCAAGGTATACATTACTAAGCTCTATAGCCCGCTTTACAGGTTTTTGCTCGCAAACGTGTATTTAATTTTTTGGACACACTTTGATGATGCAGGGTGAGATAAAATTTTTAAAAAATCAGTAGAATTATAAATGCATTGGATTTGTATTTACCCTTAGCACTCCCGCATGAAGTGTGGCGCGATTTTTAAAATAATATAAATACTCGTAAAAAAAGGTAATACACACTCTCCAATGTTCCCACACAAAATGAATGCAAGCCCCTTTTATGTATTCTTAGTTTTAAAGCAATTACATAATCGGTGCTAGGTAAAAAGTAATTTAACCACTAAACACTTGAATTTTGGTGAGAAAATTTGAGTCGAAACAAGACTACTCGAACATCGCTCGGATTAGTCAATGAAAACAAATACCGTAGAACGGGGCTACTTGAACTTTGATGTGTTACTTGAGCCCAGTACAAAAAAAATATTTAGATCTGTATTTGGTCTACAATAATGAACGTATCGACATGATTCATTGTTTCCCTGATATATTGTCACGATATGTTCATTATTGTAGACCAAATACAGATTTAAAATTTTTTTTATACTGAGCTCAAGTAACACATCAAAGTTCAAGTAGCCCTGTTCTACGGTACATTAATATATTTGGCTCGGGAAAATTGGTACGGAGAAGTCGGAGTATGATTTTCCCGAGCAGCACTCGGGCTCATCATTACAAAGCAAACTCCTTGCCCGAGTCACACTCGGGCTAAACTGGGAACTGGTTAAGGAGTTTTAGGGTTAATAAATTATACAAAGTAAATGCTAATTCTTGAAGGAACCTATCGAATTACCGGTAACCTGTGCGGTAAAAAGAAGCGTATTTCCCATCCATCCATCTAAACCCTTATCCGCGACCGATGGTGCATAGGGCATTTCATCATATAAACGCAGTGTTATCTTGATTGTTAAACACATGAAGGAAAGGTGATCAGTCTTCCGCTTCAGGTACCAGTCCAGGGTAATATTGATAAAATGAAAAATCGCTTAAAATTTATTTGACCCCCCCTGGGAATCGAACCCGGGACCTCTAGCCCGGAAGCCGAGCATGCTGACTATTACACCGCGGAGGCGGACTAGTATTTATCCAAAACAAAATTTAAATTCAGATAAAACATTAATCAATAATATACTGTTTTTTTAAACGTATTTTGATACGTCACCATTATTATCAATGTTTCCTTTTACAAAAAATCTTGTTCCTTAACCCCCACTCCCTATATTTATTAATCTATATATACACCTAAATATATTTTTGTTCGTTAGTTTTAATTTGTACCAGAAGATGAAAACATCTGTCGTTTTCGAAACTAGTCGTAAATATAATTAAAACTCATTAAAGTGGTATATTCAAGTGTTTAATTTTAATAAAATAATCATGTCATTCCGCAAAGTTAATGCCGAATCAATAAATAATATAGTATTTATCCATCCGGCGTATTTAACGGTTGGATTTGTTAGGTGGTGTGCCCGCTCCTGGGAAGGGTGATTCTGAAAGACCAGTTTCTGCACAATGGGGCGGGGCTCCCCGCGGAGATGTGGACCTACAAGCGCATGGTGAGCCAGGTCACCGACGCGGAGCGGCAGATGAGCCAAGTCAGCTCCTACGTCATGGACCACCCCAACAAGGACCTGTTCAGGACGGACTCCTGCATGTGCGTGCAGGACCCCTTCGACTTGTCCCACAACCTGACCAAGGCGGTCAGCCCGCAATTTGTGGACAAGTTCAAGAGGTTCTGCGGCATCGAGGCCGACAAGTGTAAAAAACTGAAGAGCAAGATTGACCCCGCTAAGTATAAAGAACCCTTTTGGTAAAAATTAATAAGGATTATTATTTTTTTAATGTATTAATTTTCAATCAAACACAGATTTTTTGAGTCTACTAAGTTGTATTTTATTAACAAAAACACATAAAAAATTTATATTGTGACAATTGTTTCGCCTTGTTAGGGCATTATCAAGCGAATGTGTTTCGTTTGATAATGCCCTAACAAGGTGAAACAATTGTCACAATATAATTTTTTTATGTGTTTTGTCAATAAAATACAACTTAGTAGACTCAAAAAATCTGCGTTTGATTGAAAATTAATACATAAATTAAAATGGAGTTCTACAAATTAAACGCCAAATCAATAAATATATATAAGGATGTTTTCCATAGAATCTCAGACTTGTCGAGGGTTTTTAAATGAATAGATGCCTCTGAAGGTGGGGATTAACCGGAGTCATTTCGTTGTAACGTAACACGTTACGATGCGAGTATTTGTATACTCAGTACAGCATTCTGAGTTCTCCATCCGAAGTTGGATGCTGCGAGCGACGTTACGTAACGACGAAATGCTCCAGTTAGTCCCCACCTTTAAGTTACCTGTTTTTAATAAACTGATATGTTCTTCTTCTTTTAATCCGTGTTCGTCTCCTCTGTTGGACCAGCGTCTGATTCAGCAATCATATTGAAGGAATGTTAAATTGACTGTCAATTATACATAGTCCTGCGCTTTAAGTACCAGTCCAGGGTAATATTAAATATATATTAGTGTGAAAAATTGCTTTTTTTTTAAACTCCAGTATGGTAGCGAAACGCGTCAGCAAGTGTTATATGTAATGTGACATTTAGTATCAAAACATGACGGTCCATTTTCATGGTTTTGAGATAATTATGAAAAACATTTCCGTATTAAATTTTTATAACTATAATAGTTTTAATACTGAAGATCACATTTACTATATGTATTGTGACCATACATATACTTTTTTTCTTATATCTCCAGTAACATTATTTTTGTTATCAATTTATGAGGTATCATTTCTTACCCCTTGATATCATTTACAATCTAATCCTTTTATTTTTTACTTTATTTAGTAGTTGAATGATTATTAACATTTTTTAAATGTTAAATTAAATGAGATTTATTGTCCTCATTAAAATGGATACATATTGCATTGATATAAAATATTTAAAAAACAGTAATTTTATATGATCATATCCTTCTTTCAATTAAATGTTTATTTTACTATAATATTTTTTTTACATTCAATTCAATCCTCTGGTATCTTGATGATAGTAATAAAAATTTGAATTCACTTCTTTTTATTTTTTATTTGCTTACATTTAGTTTCTGTCAATTTAGAGTGTTCGAAATCTGAAATTTAAAAAAATATTCTTGTACATTACAAAATGCATATGTTGTATTGCAAATTCTTCAATCAATATTATTTTTTGTATTGTTATTTGTATGCCAATTTATTAATTAAGTAATACTTCATTTTCACTTTAAAATTTTCATGTTTACGACTTTTAAAAGTAGATTTTTGTAAAGTATTTTTATAATGTACTTGAGAATCTATTGAAAATATATTGAAAATTAATTACTAGAAAAAGTGTACTTAAACACGACTAACCATTAGTGCGGTTGAGGCGCAACAAACCGTTAAAAATGGAACACTATTGTAAATTGTATGCCAATTTATTAATTAAAAATTAGTAATACTTGATTTTCACTTTAAATTTTTCATGTTTGCGACATTTAAAAGTAGATTTTCTTAAAGTATTTAAATAGAGTATGTACTCATATTTTAAATGTTTTTAGTTTTATTATTATTTTTTTTATGTAATTTCTAAGTATTATATAAGTGTGTAAGGGCAGTTTAACAGTGAAATTCAAGTATTAGTCAGTACCTGAGGCACTTTATTGTAAGGTACATATAATAATTATATTCTGTACTTTTATAACAACTTTTTAATAATAAAATGATTCGACTGTAATAGTTGTTTTTTCCTCTTCGTTCCTGGGTTGCTTATAATATTTTGATGGTCACATGCCGAAAGGTCATCCGGTAGAACCTAGATTATCCGGATTGGACTGGATCAGAAGAGCAAGATCACAAATAAAACCAAGAGATTGCCGAGATGGCGATTGAGAATATTGTTCCTATACTCGGTGAAGACCAAATGCCGCCTATACAATGTCTGCATTGCTTCTATTCTCTTATACGGCTGTGAAACATGGCACCTTATAAGGGCCCAGAGCAGCCGTGTACTGAGCTTTGAGAATAGGTGTCTGCGGATAATTTTAAGCGTGCGGTGGTTTGACTTTGTGAGGAATGAAGAGATAAGGCGTAGGACACAGCAAATCTTGGTCACAACTGTCGTCAAGAAAAGGCGATTCAGTTGGCTTGGCCATGTACTCCGCATGCCTCCCGAGAGCCTCTTTTACAAGCTTGCCTCTTTTACAAGGCATCAGGTTCGCGCCGCCCGGGACGACCACTGCTGACAATTCGTCGGCAGTTCTCGTCAGAACTTCGGGATGCGGGTCTGACTTGGGAGGATGCAAGGAAGCTGGCAGCCGACAGAAAAGCCTGGATACAGTTTGTGGACTCCATATGCTCCACCTAGGGAGCGGATATGGTTTAATAAACATTCTGGAGCTTATTCAGGTGCTTAGATATCATAACAAAATGGTTTGAACGCCTGAAATGTTAGTGGAGAGTCTGCGCAGAATAAAATAAAATTCAATTTACTACATAAATATTTATTATACATAAATATACATGCATGTTTTCATTACACTCAGTATGTACATACATAACGTAACTTAGTATAAATTCTAACGTGTAAACACAATTACATATGTGTATATTTAGCATACGAACTTGACCACTACGTAACACTTAAGTCTTTCAATTAAATCTTAAGAAGTAATGAGAGTGCAGAATCAATCGCAACAGCAATGGATTCATTTCATTAACAGTTTTCACAGCCAATTGTATTTTGGTCTAGTAAATAATAATCTCCAGTAACAAGATTGTTACCTTATTTTATTTCCTTGATTATATATATACACCGTTTTTTAATGCTTCTCAATAGAAAGTCAACTATGGACTCTCTCCTACGCTACTACAAAGAAGATTGAAGCATTTTTTTTCTTTATTTTAAATTCTTTTGCATTATACACATTATATAAAATATAAATACAAAAAAAGATCCCACAAAGGCACAGCCTGTGTGCGGGTTTTACAATATAATTTAGGTCATAGTAAAGGGCACTGGCAAGAATACAATAGATGTTATAAGAAGTAAAATTAGAATAATAATGTTAATATAAAATACAAAATACTTAAATACAGAAAACAATAATAAAAAAATATTTGTAAACTAAAAAATAAATTTAAAAGAATGAAAATGTAAAAAGTTAGCAAGCATGTACTTTATGAGTGATACGTCTACAAGAAAAAAGAGATTAAATCTGTCTCTTCAAAAAACAATCTCAGCAAAATTTTAAATCGATACAAACTCAGGTAATTAACATCTAACATATACTTAATTTATTATTAGATTAAAACCAATATTTTTAGCTTTTCCACTTTTTTATTTGACCAGCGACCGGGTTTCGTCGTTACCGACATCATCAGACCAGTCTGATGATGTCGGTAACGGCGAAACCCGGTCGCTGGTCAAATAAAAAAGTGGAAAAGCTAAAAATATTGGTTTTAATCTAATAATAAATTAAAAATGCAATTCCATCACGAAGTGTCAGTGGATAATATAAATCTATCTAACATATACCTTTGTGGAATAAATAAAAAACAGTTTTGGGGCTATGAAAAATGAGTGTCTTTGCTGAGTCTGGTTTTACAAAAAGGGATTTCTAATAAATTTAACGCGCAGACATTAAAATGCAAACTGAAATTTTTTTTTTACTCGGACAAATGAATTTTTGTTCATTAGAATGTGTAACTATCTACCTGAAATTTTTTTGGTGACCGAAAAGCGAATATTTTTTTCCAAATCAGAAAAACATTACAACAATAAATTATTACATTGGGGATTGAACCAGAATCTCAATATCATAAATACGCTTCACTATTTACTGAGCCACAACCCGACAAATTTACCTAAATTTAATACAGCCTTTATTTTTTAAATTTAGTTTACTAACATCTACAGGATACTCGATGTATACATAATAATGTCATTCTTATTCAGGTAGAAGTGAGTAACTAATAAACACATACAGAGAAATCACTAAGATTTTTAGTTACTGACTTATGCTCAAATAGGACGATGTATGCCTAGCAACATACCCAAAAAAGACACCCAAACCGGAAATGTATACATTATACACAAACAGCAGTTACCCATTTATAACCTTAAAATCTGTTGGCATAAGGTGATAAAGTGTATCTTACAATTTGTAACCAAAGAATTTGTTGGTGACAGTGTTACTGGTATACATTTTGTTACCTACATAAGTACACTTAGAAAAATCTGTAGGTATACAGTGATACTGGTGTACTTTACAATTTATAACCTACATAAGTACACTTAGAAAAATCCATTAGTATAGGTCTATACTGGTGTACTTTACAATATATAACCTACATAAGTACACTTAGAAAAATCTGTCAGTATAGGTGATTTAATAACTTTAGCTGCACAAAAACATACATTTATAATATTTTTGAAGTATTTTTATCCATATAATCTCTATGCTAGATGTAAAGATAGTTTATTATTATGTATTTTGTTATTTTTTTAATAAATGTTATTATTAAATTTCAGTTGACGCTTGAACACACATGACATGCTGAGAATATAAACATTATAAGAACATGTCGCTCACTCCTTTCAAGAACGTCATAAATCAAAAAACTTGATTTTTCAGGAGAATGTTTTTAAAGTTTAAAAATATAATACAATGTATTAAAAATAAATATCAAGCCACTTACTGAACTTTTTACTGTGCAACAGATCTTTTTAGGTAAAACCTGAAGGTTTTTTCTCCATTTGTAAAATATTTAGTTTATTTAAAAAAATAATTAAACAATACCTTTTCTTTAAAATGCAAAAACAACACTTTCTGCCCTGTAGCGGGTAAATATTAAGTTAAAAATATGCCGCTTTTGCTGGGATATAGTACATTTTCTAGGCATTCCGAAAATATGCACAACTGAAAATTGACAATTTTTTATTTATGACGTTCTTGAAAGGAGTGAGCGATGTGTGCTGTTGTGTATACTTGGAAGATACATATTATGAATACCATAATATGGATAAGTATAAGCAACTTTACCTGTATTTCTAATAATTCAGATATTTCTAAGTATGTTGTATTTTAGAAATGTCTGATTACATTATGTATCAATAAAAAAAGTTAAATTAAGCTTGCTGCCACAATGTTTACCAATATTCGTAAAGTGTTCATAAAATCAACCCTGGTTAGGTTCATATGGATGTGATGAGCATTGAATACGATAGAACAATAAATGTATTATTTTTCTTTAAAAAAAATAAACACATTGTTTAATTATTCAATGATATCATCATAGATTCAATTTATTTTATAATTAAAATGTAACTTTGTTGTAAAATCACTATAAATATTTTATTAAAAAAAATAAAAATAAAAAACCCTTATCCGCACCAAAATGGTGCATAGGGCACTGCTCATATAAACGCACTATTATCTAGATTGTTTACACATGAAGGAAAGGTGATCACCCCTCCGCTTCAGGTACCAGTCCAGGGTAATATTAAATAAATATTACGGTGAAAAAATCACTTATATTTATTTTACCCCCCCCCCCTGGGAATCAAACCCAGGACCTCCAAAACGGTAGCCGAGCGTGCTGACCATTACACTACGGAGGGCGGATTTTTTTATAACTTAATTATAGTGTCTACCGGTTTCGAAGCTAACCTTCTTTATCAAGACTGATTAATACTAAATTAATCAGTCTTGATAAAGAAGCGGTTAGCTTCGAAACCCGTAGACATTATAATTAAGTTATGATAAAATATTTATAGTGATTTTAAAACAAAGTTACATTTTAATAATAAAATGGAAAATCACAAAGTTAGTGCTTCAAATATAAATAGTATCAATTTATTTTGTTTGAATCCTTCACCTAGTCAGGATATACAGTTGGCATAAAATTAATGACCCTATCCGAAGACATTATAATTATTGCAAATGGCGTCATACGTCAATCATATTTGACATTTCGCTCACTCCTTTCAAGAACGTCATAAATCAAAAAACTTGATTTTTCAGGAGAACGTTTTTAATGTTTAAAAATATAATACAATGGATTAAAAATAAATATCAAGCCACTTATTGAACTTTTTACTGTGTAACAAATTTTTTTAGGTAAAACCTGAAGGTTTTTTGTCCATTTAAAAAATATTTTGTATATTTAAAAAAAATATTTTAAAAAACAATACCCTTTTAACAAAAAAAATACCCTTTATTTAAAAAAACAATACCCTTTCTTCAAAATGCAAAAATAACACTTTCTGCCCTGTAGCGGGTAAATATTAAGTTAAAAATATGACACTTTTTCTGGGATATAGTACATTTTCTGGGAATTCGGAAAACATGCACAACTGAAAATTGTCAATTTTTGAAATATGACGTTGTTGAAAGGAGTGAGCGATTTGTACCTAGAAATTTCTCACTGTGCTTATTCGTGTAATTGATCTTGTGTATATTACTTTATTTTATATTGTGTATTTGTAATTCGCAAAACGGGCACAAATATGTATCAACACTGGTGGCAGCCATATGACGGATATCGTCTTTTTTAGTTTACAAAAAAAAAATTTAAGGTCGAAATAAAGATATCCATTATGTACTCAATTATTTTTTTATTTAGTAAAATAGTTAATAACTAAAAAAAAATGGATGATTAATTTTGCGCCACCCTGAATCTGTTTGTAAACTACAGCTATCTATAATTAAAATCTAACTTTGTTTTAAAATCACTATAAATTTATAGTGATTTTAAAACAAAGTTACATTTTAATTATAAAATGGAAAGTCACCAAGTTAGTGCTTCAAATATAAATTATACAGCTATCTACTTCATAAATATCAAATATGATTGACGTACGACGCTATTTGGAAAAATTACAACATTTTCCGTTAGGGTGATTAAGTTTGTGCCACCTTGTACTATTTATTACAAGTTATAAGAACAGAAAAACTAAAAACTAACTAACCATCATGCCGCTTCCCGCAGGGGTAGGCAGAGAGAATAGAGGGCCACACCACTCTGTCCTTGCAAACATTCTTCGCCTCTTCCACGTTCATGCATCTCCTCATACATACCCGCCGATTGTTACGACTCCTAACCTGACCACTTTCAAGTATTTGGCATACCTGATCGTGCCATGTTCCTCTGCTTCTTTTCCCGCTAACATTCGCCTCATAAATAAGAACAGTTTTTTAGTAATAAGAACACTTGGGTCTATTAACAACAACAAAAAATGTTTCAAAAGCAGTAAAATGGCTTATCATTGGTCGATTTCAATGTATATATTTTTAAGACCCCCCGACGTGTACACTGGGAGCCGTGGTGTGCACCTTAGGCTTCTTAGTTTTACCGTGAGATCTAATGGTGCAGTCTTTTCCACATATAGCGCAGTTTTTATTTTGTTTCTTAGCATGGGTGTCCATGTGTTGGTTCCTGAAAAAAAATGGTGATTTAGAAAAATAACGATTTTCAGACAGAACAAACAGAGGGTCTGATAAAATAAACCCAGTAAAACCTTACTCAGCATTTAAAAAGAAATTAGGATGTATACTTCTTTGGGAAAATATAAGGCAAGGTACCTACCACCTCACGGTGATAATAAATAAATATTTAGAGTGAAAAATCAGTATTATTTATTTTGAATTGGGACTTAGCCAAACATGCTAACCACTACACTAGCTGATCCGCGGGTGTAAAATGTTTGATGGAATGCGGATGACACAAGTGATGAAGCTCAGGTGAAGGAAATTACCACTTTATGGGAATTGAAATTATGGATATTACTATGGGGAGAGGAGAATGAGAATATCAGCAATGGAATGCCACTCAGGATTACATACCCGTATTTGTGTAAATTTAATACTTAGCCATTTACCCTTATTCAAATTAATTTTAATTTTAAGGATGAATTTAAAAAAAGTCAGTAACGGACAGGTAAAATTGCCCAGCTGAAGTCTCTTACTTGTGACTCGATGTAGTGAATCTCTTGCTGCAAAAAGGACACTCAAATGGCCTCACTCCGGCATGGATTCTCATGTGCAAATTTACATCTTCACTCCTATAAAAAATAAAGGCATATTTCATATATTTTTCATAAGAGGTTGGACCAGAATAATAAGAAAGGGGGAGTAGTTCCGCGCAGCAGAGGACGGAGTGGATCTCTATATAAATACTACGCATTATTGATGCATGTGTTGCGATTACGTGTGTAGTAAATATGGTTACTTTATTTCCGATTACTTCTAGGTATGGCTTGGAAAATATCAAATGACAAAAGTACAAAATGAATAGGATTTACCTTGCAAAATGTTTATCGCAAACTGTGCACTTATAAGGTTTCAGGCCCGTGTGCGTGCGTGCGTGATATGACAGCGTGGACGATGAGGCGAAACTTCTCTTGCACACCCCGCACTCGTAGGGCTTCTCTCCTGTGTGCGTCCTCATGTGAAGGGACAGGTTGGAAGACTGAAAACAAATACAGAATCTTTGACAAAAGTCAATACTGCACTCGATGTAGTAACACCACACCAGGTCCTTTTTTATGCCTAACATTTTATCATGTACATATTTGTTTATCGTTTGGCAGTCTGTCCTGGCATTTTACACAAAAGATTTTAAATTTTTTGATCCATTTGCCCGTACACGTACAGGCAAAAAAATGGGCATTTCCGGATTTGCCGTACCTGATACAGGCGCCTCGTGAAGAAATAGCTTAAACTGGTTTTCACATATTTTATGAGGTAGTTTAATGTATTTTCACAGCATGGCTCTGTAGACTTTGTCACCCAATGTTGATATTTTTTCCTATGTTTCAAACATATTTTAATATCATAAATAAAAACCTGCCCTTTTTCCAGATAAAATCTTCATTAAAACTCGTCAGTCTGAGGGTTATCAAAGTTATCTACTACAAATAGTAGATAACTTTGACTTTACTTTTTCTTTTTATTATTGTATAACTCCACGCTGGAGGTTGACAATAAACATGGCAGTTTCGACTTTGTTTGAACAGCAACTTAGTGCTACCTATGGTAGAACTACTCCCTAAAATTATTAAACCAGGATATATGTCTTCTCCCTACCTTGAGTATACTTTCTAATATAGCATGTATCACTCCATACTTCTCTCCCCTAAATCTCTAAAGTAATCTAGTTTTCTATTTTTTTTTGTGCCTATAACTTCTCTTTTATTTCCTATGCATCTCAAAAGTTCTTCGTTTTCAACTCTCTCATTTCATGATATGTATTTTGGGCATTCGTCTACGCCACTACATTTCGAATTCTTCAATTTTTACTTTAAAAAAAACAAATGTTTATTAATTTTTATTTTGGTAATTAATTAATAAGCGGTTTAAAAATGCTATAGATATTGGACTAAAAGTACACAAGTGAAATAAAAGTTATGAACATTACATAGTTAAATTAAACACAAAGGGTGGGAAACGTATTTCTACCCGTTCGGTCGATTGGTGCGTAAGGACGGGAAGGGTGTTTTTACCTTCTGCACCAGCCTTATTTCAAAGTCAGAAAAGAAGGAATTATATAATGTTTTTATATGAATATTATGTACCTATCTCTTTCTTAAGTTTAGACAAACTATATGTATATAATTATCAAATACTTCTGATACACTGAGATTATATATTAAGTAGAGATCAAAGATAACTTTCAAAGACTTTATTTATATACTTTTTTTAAAGATAAAACTTACTTGTATAAAACTTTTCCCACAAACTCTGCAAACAAAAGGTTTCTCACCAGTATGAGTGCGCAGGTGTGTTGTCAGCGTAGAAGAATGGGTGAATCTGTAGTAAAAAGTACATTACAACTTTTGATAATTTTCTGTTTATTTATAATGTCTATGTTCATTGAATTACGAGGGCTGTCTGAAATGTTTCCGACCTCAACATGAAGATGGCAGTAGTTGTCAATAAAAATTGGGAAATGTATTTGCGCATGCGTTGAAAGGCACTCACCAATATTTCGACCATTTTGGACGCATAGTTATTGTTTGACAGTCGTTTGAGTGAGTTGTGTGAATAACATCGCTCAAGTGCATCAAATGGTGTTGAACACAGAGTCTATGAAGATGACGAAAGAACGTATTTGTTGCATACTAAATCAAGATTTAGGGATGAGAAAGCTGTTCGTGCGCTGGGTCCCGCGTTTGCTCACTCCGGACCAAAAACGTGTTGGAATGAATATCTGCACCGCTCTGTTGGCGCAGTTTAGGCGCAATGAGTCAGACTTTTGGCGCCAATTAATAACTGTAGATGAAACTTGGATACACCATGCTACTCCAGAAACAATAATACAGTCCAAACAGTGGACTGCGAAGGGGGAATCGGCGCCAAAAATGTGCAAAAACTATTCCTTATGGGCTGAGAAAGTGATGGCGACTTTCTGGCGGTTTTCTGAGATGGTCACGGAGTTATTTTCATAGATTACCTAGAAAAAGGAAAAACTATTACAGGAGCATACTACGCATCATTACTCCATAAGTTGAATACAGAAGTTACGGAAAAACGGCCACATTTGCAGAAGAAAAAAATTATGTTTCATAAATTCACAAATTACGGTTTGAACTACTTGACCACCCTCCTTACTCACCAGATCTAGCCCCAAGCAACTTTATTTTGTTCCCTAAGCTAAGAATTGCGCTCAGAGAATCGAAATTTTCATCGAATGAGGAGGCCATCACCTTCGTAAATGACTATTTTGCAGGGAAAGACACCAACTACTATTTGGACGGGTTGAAGAGATGGAAGCATCGCTAGGAGAAGTGTATATATGTAAAAGAGATTATTTAGAAAAATAAAAATAAATTTGAAAAAAAAGATTTGTATCATTGTTGGGTCGGAAACTTTTTAGACGTTTAGGTCGAAAACTTTTCTCGTATTTGATCAAAAATATCAGATCTTTGCCAGATCAAACATATTTACTGCGACAAATTGTTTTTTTTTTTCATAAATGTTTAATTGCAACAATAATTACACAAGAACGTTGAAAATGTTTAGCAGAGATTATTATTATTATAAAAAGTGAAAAAATTCATAATAAAAAAAAAAATAGAACTTTACCACTGCTAGTTATAGAGAAAACACGATTTACCATGATTTAAAAAATGTACGCAATTCCATTTAATTTTTGGATACATATTAAACATTCACACATACTAATGCATTTTTAAGGCATGCTATTGTCATGATTTTTATAATTACCAAAGAGATTTGAAAAATACAAATGTGAGTTAAATTTACCTTAGTACCTACTTAACTAGATTTAAAAATAATAAAAAAAACACTTGACTGCTATAAATAATATTCTTTTAATATTTCACACTGGCGACATTCATAACTCAATTTTTTTCTCTTCTATTGAAATTTTTTAGTGTCCAACATCTATCTTTATTCATTCTTGCCCCATTTTCATAAATATTTCTTCCTTTCTTGTTTGCCTTTTACGTAATATTAGACTGGATATTAGGAGCGCATTCTATCTTTTTCAGTATTGCCATTATAAAAATATAAATAATTATTAAACCTTTTGGCACAAACTATACATTGATGAGTTTTTTCTTTAGTATGTGACTTGGAATGTGAAGTGAGGAGGCGTGGATCGTAGAAGGATTTGCCGCACTCGGCGCACGGGAACGGCTTCTCTCCGGTGTGTTTTCGCATGTGGATGGCCAGGTACTGAGAATTCTGATATCCTTTGCCACAAATCAGACATAGATGCTTCTTTTCTTTCCAGGTGGAATGGCTGCAGCACAAAAAAAAAATACTTCAGAATCAATTTTTATAATTATAAAAGATTGGTAGTATACCAGTCATAAAATAATATTGTAAGTAGTCATTGCAATATTATTGAAATTCGAAACATACTGAACATCGACAACCTAAAAAGAGTTTACTATGCTATTGTACACTCACTACTACAATATGGCATTGTTAGATGGGGAGGTATCTACAACAACATACTAAACTCTGTGAAAATAGTTCAGAAAACAATAATTAAAGTTATTTTGAAAAAAAATATATATCCAACAAAATTATTATTTACAAAATTTCAAGTCCCAAACATACAAACTATTTTTTAAAAAAACGCAATTTTTCAATTACTAAGGGGTGACAAATATTTGAATTAAAAAAAAAGTTTATTTTCGAGATTCTTAAATGAATTTTCAACTTCAAAATGTAATACTAAACAATTTCAACATAACTTCAAATATTTTGGAACTAAATATTTCAATAAACTCCCTACAGAAATTAAAAAAATAGAAGGTATAAAAATTCTTAAGAAAAAAAATAATGCCCATTACATATAAATCTTGAAAAAAAATATAAAAAAAGAGTATTATAACATTAATTATATAAAACATTAAACCTTGAGTGTAAGTCCCTCTCCAAGCACAAGAGCTCAATCTCTTTTTTGGAGAGGCACAGCGAATCTAAAACTATAAGTTTGCCATATGTATAAATGTTTAGAAATTGTATTATGTTGTACTTAAAAATGTAACTATATTAAATAAATTAAAAAAAAAATGTAACTAAGGATATACGATGGAACCTCTCATAGCGAGCATAATTCGTTCCAGAATCTTACTCGTTAAGCGAAACAATTTTTGTTTTGACTGGTGCGGATGTCCCGGCTTACAGGTGAATATAAGGAATAAGGGACTTGCCCCTTCTCTGTAACTCGTTATGTAAAATGTCACTAATTAAGGGAGCAACATTTTCACATTTTACTTGCTCGTTATTCGAAATACTCGTTATGAGAGGTGCTCGTTTTAAGAGGGGTCACTGTATACTTAGTTAATATTTTGATATTTCTAAATTAAAAAAAACAAATAAGTTATATCGGTAAAAATGAAATAACAAATTGTTAATATAATAAATTAAAGGATTAATATTTTTAAGTAACCAGAGGTATTTTTGTTAGCTAGTAACAGTGAATGTTGTACATGTATAGGGTGATCACTTAAACCAGCCTTTGACAGTTCATAAGCCCAGTAAATACCGAGACCTCCATAGTCTTTTTCATCTTTATTATGACTTCAATATAAATAAGTGTTTATAGTAAAATAAATCATTGTTTGTTAAAATATTGCTCCAAAAAGTTTTTAAAGGAGAGAGTATGGAAGTCTGGGCATTCACAGGGTTTAAAACCTTCCATTGGCTTGGTTTACGGGATCACTTTACACACTATGTAACATTTAGCATCTGGCCATGATTCAATATCAAAATTTAAATTTTTAAACTCCCATAAATTTTAAGTGAAAAGTACTGCCATCTGTTGAAATATTTGTGAAGCTATGAGCTAAAATATTAAGATTGTACAAAGATTTGAAAATACTAAAAATGGGATTTTAACCTTTTAACCACGTCAACTTTGTTCCTGAGAGACGCCCGTACGCGGCTGTATTTAGCCGCTTTTAAAATGATTACTTTTATCATGTATTTAGTTAAGTTCTCTTACCCACTGGCGATGCATAGCGTCGAGAGTGAGACAGATATAGGGCATGATTATGGCGCGGACTAATTACCGACCGCAAGAAAAATCAGGGGTCTGTTCTTTTATTTATCCTTGTGATGTTACAAATTATTAGTCAGATATTTCAACAGATGTCATAAGGCCAAGGATTGATGTATTATTTTATCCAAAGTTCCACACCATGAAAAAATCCCTCCAAGTTGAACTGAGGTTCGAAACTTGGAGCAAAGTAAAAACACATACGGTTATGTCAGCCGCGTATGGGGCATGTTTTATTAAAACACATACGGTTATGCGAGCCGCGTGGATCCGGTTAAATTACTTATTTAATTTTTACAGTTGGATCCTTCCATAATAAAATATACATCATAAATATTAAATAATCGTAATAACAAAAAAAAAGCATTAAGACTAACCTTTTCATGTGCTTATTCAAAGATCCTAATTCAGAGAATTTCTTGTTGCAAAAATGACACGTGTGCGCCTTCCAAGTCATGTGAGTTTTAATGTGCCGCTTCAGAACTTTTTTTTCTAATATAAAATATAAATTCAATAAACAATCAGTCTAATGCATTAATGCAGAAAGAAACATTAAATTACAAACTTATATTTTAAAATGAAATAAGAGAAAAAATTATAATACGTTATTCTGTTTTTGACTCATTTGTTGTAAAAAAATGTATGTCCTGATATAGACTCCTAGCTTCCCGTCATTCATACGTCTAGTCATACATGCCCTCCGGTTACGTAGACTTTTGATGACCAGATTTTAGGTTCCGATTGATTTGGACACGCCAAGTATTTTTCGGTCATCCTCGTTCTGTTCTTTCATTCTTATTTCCAAATATAATATCTTATTCATTCTCTCGTCATAGATTTAACCCACAAAGAACCTTTATTAATCTTTTCAACTATCTCTAACTCAGGCTTATATTCCTTTCTGATATCTTCATATTGAAGGCAAATAAAATAAAATAAATTTATAGTTTATCTTTATAATTTTTATCATATATTTTATAATTAAGAATTCAATTAACTTGACATTGGCAAATGCACTATATTACATGTGCAACGCCATTCCATATTAAAAAAAAAATAAAATTGAATCCTCTAATTTTTCCGCCTCCGTAGTGTAATGGTCAGCACGCTCGGTTACTGTTCTGGAGGTCCCAGGTTCGATTCCCAGAGGGGGGTCCAATAAATATAAGTGATTTTTTCACTTTAATATTTATTCAATATTACCCTGGACTGGTACCTAAGTTGGAGGGCTGATCACCTTTCCTTCGTGTGTTAACGACCAAGATAACACTGCGTTTATATGATGCAGTGCCCTATGCACCATTGGGGTGCGGATAAGGGTTCGAATTTTTCGAACATTTGCATTTTTACACCATTTCTGCTTTTATCCTTCCTTTGCCAATTCTACGTTTCGCTGCCATACATCAGTGTTGGCACTAGCACTCCTTATGAACATGCTATAGTTACCTTCGAGTTCTATGTCTACAGAAACCATTCAATTGCTTGGTCAATCAATAAAATCAGGTGTCAATCATTACGAGACGTTTTTCTTTATTATTTCATTTCTTCTTCATTATTGAAATAAAATTTGTCAAGTTTTCACAGAACCAGCTAAATTTGAAATACTTACGAGCAAATAGTTTGTTGCAAGCGTTACACTGGAATGTTTCACCGGGGGAATGCACGGACATGTGTAGAGCGAGGTCTTCCGCAGTACCAAACGACTCTTTACATTCTTGACAAGAAAACAACTTTTCTAAATTCATCTGGTCCACAACATTTTCTGGCTCATCTGCGTGAATAGTAGAATAAAAATAAAGATATTTTGTAAAAAATAAATACATATGTTTAGTATAAATTGCAAAATTCAAAAAGGCTCTTGCCATGGGATGCTGCATACATCTTAGAAAAATCAAATGACAAATGAAGAGGTACTGGGTAGTTGGTAAAACTCCCCAATTGTTGATCACGATCGAATGAAGAAAAAACTAATTTCTTTGCCAAGATACCTCTAATTAATGTATGAATAATTGTGAATTACCTGGATTTGCTTCCGGATGTGAAGTGACCAAACTGAGGTTTATTAAATTATCAACATTCAAAGCTTCCCTGTCTAGAATTATAGAATCTGTTTGCTGCAACCAAAAAGTTTGATTTTTATTTGATATATCAGTTATCACCACACCTTCCTTCATTGCTGCTAAAGCATTTTCAATGAGATTGCATTCCGGCTCTAGTCCCAATTCTGGACATTCCATACCTAAAACAAATAAATAATAAAAATAGTTAACAACATTTGAAATAGGGCTGCGTATAAAAAAAAACTTCTTTTAAACCGGGAGGTATCACTTGACAATCGCTTAATGAATAAATATGAATGAAAATAGCCAATGTATTAATTACTTTCACTCTTTATTTTGTTTTTTCCATCTATTCTACGGTTTTTTCATACATATTTTTTGCTGTTTTTCATGTTGTTTTGCCTATTTTTCTGGTTTAATTAAAAAATTATTGTAATTAACTTCATACCCATAGTGTATGCTATATTATATTGTATACTCACGCATAGGCTATGCTCATATGGGATTGTTTATGAAATAAATATACATATAAATTAATGAAAAATAGATAAAAAGTCATTGAATACTGGGGAAAGACTAAATAAGATACTTGTATCTTTGTGTTGGTGTAGGTAGAGAAATGGAATGATGTGCATGTAGCACCTTTGGGTCGATGGTGATGGCGAAAAATTGAAATGACAGTGGCCTTATTTAAAACTCCGATTCCTATATTCCTCACTTTACCATAGGGAAGTTAATGCATGAACGTACTGCGCTGTGCAAACATTACATAAGTGTATTGTATTTTTGTATTGTATATTGTATGGAGTCAGCGGGTCAGTCAATAGTTCTGGTAACATACTTTTTTGCCGCTTTTGCTGGGATATAGTACATTTTCTGGGCATTCCGAAAACATGCACAACTGAAAATTGACTATTTTTGATTTATGACGTTCTTGAAAGGAGTGAGCGATATATCTCTTACCAGAAGTATCATCATCCTCAGAGACATGTCCTTCTACCATTGTGAAATGTTGAATGTTCATAAACTGTGATTGTTGCTCAACATATACTTCCAATGGTGTATCCTAAAAGAAAAAATCTTATAATAAAATCTTACAATTTTCCTTCAAAGAAAAAGATCTATGTTTTTAAACAAGGATTAAAACATTTAAATATAGCAAACCCCTGATTAACTGGAATTAGTGGAAAAAATCCTGGTTAAATGGATTTCACAATTAATTGTTTTTTTATTTATTGTTTGGGCAGCCAACGTAGTTGTAATATGTATCTATTTCGTATTTAAAATTTACTTGCTAAATACCAATATTTCTTAAAATCCACTGCGACATATCGCTCACTCCTTCCTACAACGTCACATATCAAAAACTTGATTTTTCAGGAGATAGTTTTTAATGTTTAAAAATATAATGAAATGTAATAAAAATAAATATCAAGCCACTTATTGAACTTTTTACTGTGCAACAGATCTTTTTAGGTAACACCTGAATGTTTTTTCTACATTTGAAAAATATTTAGTATATTTTAAAAAATCCTTCTCTTCAAAATGCAAAAACATCACTCTCTGCCCTGCAGCGGGTAAATATTAAGTTAAAAATATGCAGCTTTTGCTGGGATATAGTAAATTTTCTGGGCATTCCAAAAATGTGCACAACTGAAAATTGTCGATTTTTGATATATGACGTTGTTGAAAGGAGTGTGCGATATGTTTTGATATATTCAACATCATTAGTAAACACGGTGTGAAATATATTTTAAGATGGACTCGAAACAGTTATTTTGGTTCCTTAATTATGATGGAATTCATTTCTTTTTCTCGGTTTATATTTCTTTCCAGCTCAATTTTTTTTCTTTTTTTTGCTAGAAATACCAACTTCGTGCACTGGTTGGCGTGAAAAGCTTTAAGTGACGGAATAAAAAAAACAATTTACTAACAACTTATTTTAAACAAGTCATTATTTAATTTGATTATTGACCACTGCTTGAAACTTAAGATAAATTAGGCGTGTTCTAGACAGTAGTAATAAAATAATAAAAATCGAAAACTAGAAAAAGACCACTTTCATTTTAAATAAAAGAAATACACAAACCACATGTCTTCTTTCTTCTTCGGGTTCTTGAGGTGGATCAATTTTTTCATCTACAATGTCTATATGTGATGATTTGGATTGTAGAACGTCCTGAAAAAAGTACTAGCTCAATATTGTATGGAAAAATCATATAGGCAATGCAAAATTAATAAGATGCACGTGATGTGCACATACAAAATGAATAATTTATGGGATTTTCATCAGATAACTTATCACTCTGATTAATCCTTCCCTTACAGAGCTAAAAACTTCCGCGTGCACCGGTGATATGTATTTTATACACCATATGAAAATGTCGTTTAAAAACGAGAAAAATGTGAATATTCCTAAATGTTATTGACCATATTTGAAGTTGAAACGTAACGATTCTATAATGTTTGCTCTGGTGAGTATATAAAAAAGGGAAAAAAATACATCGCAAGTACCGCAATAGCTGACGCAGCAACACGACCGCCGCGTGAGACGATCTGCGCACTACTAACGCAGTCAACACATTACCACATATAGGTACACAGAGCATGCCACGCAGCGCCCACAAAGAATCGTTTGTGTATTGGTGATTTTATCCCCGATATTTTCACAAATTATTTATTTATGTCGCTGCAAATTAATAACTTTATATTATAATACGTTCATGTACTACATGATTATATTACGGAGAAATACAAAAATTCTGAGAACGTATCTATTATATTTTAAATTGATATTCCCATTTTAAAAGTCGAGTTGTAGTAAATACACATCACCGGGAGGGGAAGGTTGAATGTTATGATAATTGTATTCTTCGCTTTCTACTGAGAATTTAATAGATTAAAAATAAAACTTTGAAGAAGAAGATTGATATGAGGCTGGCTTACCTCAGTCGGTAGACACCCATAGAGAATATACTTCCTTAGAACAGAATCTGACTTTTCACATAGTTTTTTGAAGGAACAAGATTTATTAACTTGTCGCAGACACTGAAGGCATATGTTACTCGGCAGACCATCTCCGTGTACTACCTACAGAAAAGATTTTTTGGTTATAGTATCGAATTTTTCGTGGATAGTATTGTTATAAAGATAATATTGAACTCACTTTAACAGAAGCACAATACATTAGCATATCAGTGATAGCAGAATCACAGATAGGCTTCATGCCTGATTTTGGGCGCAAGCAAGTCCTACAGAGTGTAGAAAAGGGAGGACCATGACCATTTTCAAATGCGTCCATTCTAAAAAATTAATGAAATTAAAATATATACATTATGATTTTTATACTTAAGATCGATATTGTTGTATTAGAACTTATAACTCTGCCTATTTTTGGCACTATGCATTTTTTAGCGGAATACTAACTGTAATTTCGTTCAAAATGACAGATGACAGCAATCTGACAGTCGACGGTGCTTATTGGTGTTTATGCCAATGACCACAAATTACCAAACATCTAGGCGGTACCGACATTTCTTTAACCCTTTGACTACGAAAATCCGATACATCGGCCGAGGGCGTTTGTCCACTACACGGAATTACACGGAATTTTACCGTCCGGCACGTCAGTTAGCGTTTTAAAACGATGATTGTCTTGTGCTTTTGTCCATCTTTCTTCGGATCGGTGCGTGAACACGTTGCGCGTAAATTAATTCACGCTAAACTGTCGTAGTCGCTTTTATTTTTCATAACTGGATTGCTGGATGGTAAAATTCCGGGTGGTGGACAAACGCCCTTACGGCACTCTAGCGAGAAATATCAGATCCATCAAATGTGAGGTCATGATTTATAAAAGTATCAGATACATTTTGGATATAAAGACATGGGGATTCCTTCAGGGATGTACAAAACAAATCGATTCATATCATACTTGCTTCTCTCAATATGTTATACATCGATATTTTTAAATAAATGATCATATGTATCTTAAAATTAGTTGTGATATAACGAAAATTTAAGTGTCAAAAACATTTAAAGAGAAATTGTGTAATAAGTTGATGATTTCGTACATTTGGGAAGTATATTTTTTAGGAATGGAGATATTTATAAATATATAGCAAAGAGAGTGAATGGTGCATTGAAATCAGTTATTGCAAATAAAAATCTATCAGCGAAAGCTAAATTGGCAGTTCACAACAGAGTCCTGGTTCCAATCCTAATGTATGAATATGAAGCATGGAGTTAGCAAAAGAAAGACGAAAGTAGAGGGAATGCAGTCAAAACGAATCCTTCAGACGAATGTGCGACAAAACGATGTATGATGGATGTTCGAATGATGAAATAAGGAAATAACGCAAAGCTAAGATTAGCATTATCAATAAAATTAAGAAGGGTGTGTTGGGACGGTTTGGACATGTAGAGCAAATGAGTTAGGAATAACGGTATAAAAAATTATGAGGTGAATGTAGTTGGAAAAAGGAGCAAAGGAAGACCGAGGAAAACTAAGCATGATCAGGTAAATCAAATACTTAGAAGCGGTCAAGTTAAGTGTCAAAATAATCAATGGGTAAGTATAAGGAGATGCATGAATGTGGAAGAGGCGAATAATATTTATTTCTCTCTGCCTATTCCTGCGGTGAAGCGGCGCGGCGTGATGGTTAGTTGTTAGTCAGAAAACATTTAGATGTTCTGTAAAATATATTTATTTATTGCATGTACTTTGAAATATTATTCAGTATAAAAAAAAACCACTATAATAAAAGCCAATGCTTTTAATATTTTTTTATTCTCCCACTGCATTTACCACGCTTATTCGGATCACGTAGCATTGTACGAGTATATATTTACATCGTTGGCAAGTTTATGAGCGCGACTATTACGAATATGACCATGGCTGAATGTATGTAGGTAGGTCTTGCCCCTTTAAAAAAAATCTTTATGGACAGAAAAGGATATTTTCCCATAGAAAACACCAAAAGATATTCATCTTTCGTAAATATACATATAATCTTAATCTGTGGTCTGTGGTCAAACGTCAAAATATGTGGATGTAGGTTTTTGTGCTCTGTTTTCAAATAATTTAAAAAAATGAACACCTAAGTAATGTGTTATATTTGCCGTAAACTACATATTATAATTTAAATTCACCCAAATTAAACAATTTTTAAACCGAAGATTTTACTTGATTGAAAATGTGTACCGAGTGATGTTATTGCAAAAAAAATACATAAATTTTGTTTTCAATCGATAACAATGTTGAGAATAAAATGGAGGGAATTGTTTCCGACTAAATGGAGTGTAATAATTTTTATTGCATACATGTCGCTGTTCGTGAACCAAGGTAAACTTATTAAAAATAGAATGGATAAGATTTGTTATTAAATTTCGTGTTGCTTTTAATAGTTATTTATTTTACGAAATTATTTACGAGTATATTTTATTTACTAGCTCAATCAAAATAATATTTTATTTTATGGGTGTAGGCAGGGTTTTACAAACTTCAACCCGCAGCTTACTTGTTGATTAAAGATTTAAATTTATTTTTTTACCATTTTCCTAGCAACTTTACTCGCTTCAACAGTGTTGTAGGAATTTCGAATCCCAGTTTATAAAATACTGTGCGCAAATAAATAAAAGCCCATAAATTCCCAATGAATTTGTTTAATTAACATTTATAAATTATATTTTTACTACTAACGATCACATCTTGATCTGCCTCAAGAGTAGACGAAGAAGATAGAATGCCACACCATTCTGCCTTTGAAAACATTTTCAGTATTTTGTCCAGTGCTTATAATAATACATTGTAACTCTGTTTCTAGAATGCTAAGGTTGCACAATATATTTTTTTTAAATGATAATTTTATCATCGACATTTTTAATGATGGCATTGAGAAATACAAGAGGCCTATTACCAGATTGGTGAAATCCAATTGAAAAAGAGTCTCGAATTTTCCACCTTAATCTTAAAAAAGTTATTTTTTTAATATAAATACATATTGAAATATACAAAATAGTTGGTAAATATACAAAATATTGAAAGAATAACGTTTCTACCTCTCTAATGAAGTAGATACTTGTGTTTAGAGAGGGAGTTCGTTTTACATTTTTTTATATAAACAAAACAAATTATAACAAAGTAAATTAACATTACTTTTTATTGTTATTACTCTTTTTTACGACCACATTTCTATTCTTTCTTTATATATGTACTTAACCTGTGCTTTTACTCGTTTCTGTAAGTTTCTTGTGTTCTCATCTAATTGATGAAAAACATTTAAACAAATAATAATATATTTACTGATTTGGCGTTTAATTTGTAGAGCTCCATTTTGATTTATGTATTAATTGTTTAATCAAACACATATTTTATGAGTCTACTAAGTTGTATTTTATTGTTAAAAAACACATAAATTAATATTGTGACAATTGTTTCACCTAGTTATGGCATTTTCAAACGAAAATATGACATTCCTTTGAAAATGCCATAACTAGGCGAGACAATTGTCACAATATAAATTTTTATGTGTTTTTTTAACAATAAGTCGACTCATCAAATCTGTGTTTGATTTAACAAATAAAACAGAATAATAATATAATATATTACACTGTATTTCATTTCATGCTTTGTGTTTTTCATTGTTTGCGAACCATAAATATTTTTTTCAAATAAGCACCATGTAAATCACTTGTTACAATATTTCTAGAAATTTCTGCTAAACCATATCAATGTTGGATTGCCAAAGTAACAAAATAAATGTATTCTTAATTTGTTATGTGGCTAAAGACAAATTTTATTTTGATGTGGTCCTCGGCTTACCTTAGGTTAGACAGCCCTGGATATAATTAAATTTAAATATTTTAACCCTTTGACTACCACAATCTGAAATATCAGATTTCGGCACTCTAACGAGAAATACCGGATCTGTCAAATTTGACGTCATGATTTATAAAAGTGTCAGATACATACAGTATGTTAGGGATTCCTTCAGGGTTTTATAAAAAATTCGATTCATATCGTGTTTTTTTCTCTCAGTTATAAGTTAAGTTATACATCGATATTTAGAAATAACTGATCATTTATATCTTACAATTAATCAAATTACAGTAATACTATAAACATACTCAAAGAGAAACAAGAAAACCAAGGATAAACCAATTTTGTTTCCGCGAAAAGTAAGTTGTGTAAAGCTGTGATATTCTTCAAAAAAATATGTTCTTACGCATCAGGGTTAATCAACAACATGCTATAAATTGATACAAATATAATACAAATATTGCATTACTATAAAAATATATTTTTTAATTACTCACACCCTTTATTGTATTCCTTTCAATGCCGCATGTTGCCGCATGTCGGGAAATGGTTTAATTTACAGTGTTATGCGCACGTCACAAATAGGAAGTGGACATTAAAAGAGCAGCATTTACTTGTTAGTCTATTGTTTGTAACGTTGCAAACATTTAGTTAACTAAACTCCGACAGATATTTTCGTTGCACCGAAGATGAAATCTAAAAACAGATTTGTTTAAAAAATGGCACAGAGTGTTTATAAATTATCCAACACTTTAACTTAAGAATTTTTTATGTTTTAATCGCGGTATTTCTGGCATAGTAACCCCTAAAGTCCTGGTAACCAAAGGGTTTGTATGTGTGGGTGTAGTAAACTGGGGATACATTGTCCTTATTTTTCGTATCGTATTTTTAATCATTGAATAATTATTATTAGTCTTAACATTAATGAATTTGAATTATTATAATAGTAAAAAAGTCTGCGTAATCGGAGGGCATGTATGACTAGATGTATGGATGTGAAGGAAGCGAGGAGTGTATGTAAGGACAGAAGAGTGTGGCATTCCATCCTTTCTGCCTACCCCTGCGGAGAAACGGCGTGATGGTAGTACGGCTGTCCAAACTCAAAACACGGTAAAGGACATTTTTTTTGTAGTATGTTTTTTTTTGCATTTTTGAACTAAGTAGATTCTACTTAGTCCAAAAATGCAAAAAAAACTTACTACAAAAAAAAATGTCCCTTACTGTGTTTTAAGTTTGGACAGCCGAGTAGTAGTAGTAGTATAATAGTAAAATAAAAACCGTTAATCGCATCACATTATTACAAAGCAAATGTCCCTGTAAACTCATATTTTCCCATGTTTGTTTTGTGTTAACACATTTCAGACGGGTATTTTTTACGCCTGCAGACCGCTGGCGACGGGATTTGATAATTATGCACATATAGTTAAGACCTTAATAAAGAGATGATATAATATTCATAAAAAAAAAACATTGGATAATTCCTTCTTTTCTGCCTTTGAAATCAGGCCAACCAATCAACCGAACGGTTAGAAATACCTTTCCCGTCCTTAGTGTGTTAATGTAATTTTTTTTTAAATATACACAATAAGTTGCCCTTACAGATGTAGAATACCCCATTTTATTTATTTTTATTCCAAATAATATTTTTGAATTTCCTGTGAATGATAAATCATTGGAGATAAGAATGTAATATTGTGATTACAAGAGTTTCAAATGTTGTTATTGGAGCTCTAAAAATTATAATAGATTAATGTTAACATTACATGATCTATCTGTATTTACAATTATATAAATATTTTAGAAATAAGCAGAGATACTAGAGAGATATATATGAAAACTAGTCAATAAAATGTCAACCCTTAAAATTAGTTTATAGTGAAAATTGGTAATAAAATTTAATTCAATATATTACTTTTTTAATTTTTAATTATTTTTATTTGATGGAATAATCCGCAAGGCCTCTATTAGAGGCTTGTCTGCAGGTAGTATAGTAAGGATAGGTAAGGTAAATGTGAAAAATACATCACAAATATCCAGACCAATTGAAAATTAATCTTTCTTGAATTTATTTTGCACTTGGCGGGAATCAACCCCGCGACATCAGTTTCGCAGTTGAGCATCTGCTCAACTATGCCACGGCGACTTTCAGTGTCATTGTATAACCATTCATTAAGATTACCGTTAGTCTACCGATTTTAAAACGTACCTGTTTCTTTACCAGTATAACCAACACTACTATCATAACACTATTCTCAAACTTATACCTAGACAAAATTTTAATAACATGCTTTATTAATTAGACCAAAGACCAATATTCCTTAATGCATCTTGGTAATCAGTCTGACAGTCCGGTAATGCCTGATGTCACTGAGACCTGTATAGATTTTACACTTTAAATATTAATAATTTTAATTCTGTTTTTAAATGTAGGTATACAAAATACACAGAAAGTAAAATATATATATTTCTAACTAACTAACTAACCATCACGCCGCTTCCCCGCAGGGGTAGGCAGAGAGAATAGAACGCCACACCACTCTGTCTTTGCAAACATTCTTCGCCTCTTTCACGTTCATGCATCTCCTCATACCCGCCGATTATTTCGACTCCTAACCTGACCGCTTTCAAGTATTTGGCATACCTGATTGTGCCAAGTTTTTCTCGGTCTTCTTGTGCTCCTTTTTCCAAATACATTCGCCTCATAAATTTATTTTACCGTTCTTTCCTCACTCATTCGTTCTACATACCCAAACTATCTTTCTTAATTTTATCGATAATGCTTGTCTTAGCTTTGCATTTCTAATAGAAATATATAATATATATTTCTGATTAATTGTAATATTTTTTCAGGGATCATAGTAACCGCTTCACAAAGTTCCGACAAGAAGTATAATTACAGCACGACTTTAGTCGTCCTACTCACGGAAGTTTTAAAATTATTTACTTCAATAATTTTATACTGCAAAAAGTAAGTCTTATAATTTTTAATGTAAATGTTTTATTTCACCCATATAAAAAATGTCCCATTGTTTCAATTGAAATTATCCTATTTACCATCAGAATGGCTCGATAGACCCTTCGTCATCCGCATTACTTAATTTTCTTAATTATTTGATTGAATACAGGTGCTGTTTTTAATTTTTTTTTCATTTTTTATTTATTTAATATTTTTATTGAACCTATTATGATAATGTTATGAGGTTGTCCGCATCCGTGGTGTAATGGTTAGCGTGTTTAGCTACCGTGCTGGAGGTCCCGGGTTAGATTCCCAGTGGGGGGTGAAAATAAATATTAGTGATTTTACACTCTAATATTGATTTATTACCCTGACTGATGACTGGTCCCTGAAGCGCAGGAGTGATCACCTTGCCTTCGTATAAGTAACGATAAAAATAACACTGCGTCTATACGATGCAGTGCCCTATGCACCATTGGATGCGAATAAGGGGTTAGAAGGTTATGATAATGAATTTTGACACCCTTTATATACACAGGTTAGTCTTGGGAGTAATTTGTTTCCAAATTCATTCCGTTATTTTTCTCTTTAAAGCTTTATTTTATTGAAGAACAAAAAATATTGAAAATGTATTTTTCTAAAATATATATTTTTAAACAGACATGTCCATAGTTTTCCGTAAAGTAATTTTTTTGTATGTACCTGTTAAAAATTGATAAAACCCGTCCTTTAGCTGTCAATCAAATACAATAGATTTGATTATGCATGACATCAGCTAAGAATGTTTGAATGACCTTCCGTGCTTTTAATAATCACCTTCTTTTCAACACTTCATAATTCTCAAGGCCGCAATGTGTTTTTAGTAACTATGCATATTTTAAGTCAGTAACCTCATAAGTAGAAATTAGTCATCACTAAAATTTGTATTGCTGCTTAGCGATTACGTTACACAATTCAATAATTGTGCTTAGTAATTTGTCCACCTCTGTAATGTAGTGGTTAGCGAATCCGGCTACCACGCTGTAGTCCCCAGTTCAATTCCCAGAGGGGTCACAATAAATGTGATTTTCACTCTAATATTTACCATCATTATATTCATATGAGATCATCAATACGAGATGCCCTTTGCACCACTGGGTATGGATGAGGGTTATAAGCTATTTCTCTTTAAAAAAGATAAGAATATGTTGTAATTTTGGTCCACTTTTCTGGGGAAGCAAGTCAATTACTTCCAGTCCATATCCCCTCTTTATATAGAGCATATGGAGTCCACAAACTGCTTCCAGGCAGAATTATGTTACTGTGATAAATTTTAAATGAATTATCTTTTTTTTTACATGAAACAAGCGAAATAAGAATTATAAAATGCCTTTTAAAAATTAAAAAATATGTACAAGTTACGCAAGCTAGTATGAGTATGGGTATGCAGCCCTAAGCGCCCCAGCAACTGCCATTCTCCTTTTCCCTTTCTGCATGTTTTGGTAGATGGGAAAGGAAATGGAAGAAGAGTAGGTAGGAAAGGGAGTTTAGTAGTAATTGTCAAGGCACTTGGGTTTAACTCTTACCACTCTGTAGGCCAGACATTCTAGCCCGTATGATTCTAGTAGGCAGCTCCGTGGGCCACAATGTCTGGCCCGGTGCAGGTATAACTTTAATCACTGATTTCTCTATCACCCAAGTATATTCTACCGAAAAATATTTCAGATGAATACAGTTAATCTTAATTAACATGGTCATACGAATTGCCAGACAGAGTGTAGAAAATGGTAGAAAAATGTCGCATTTTTTTGATCAGAGTAGCTCATCAGTTGTGAGAAAAAATGGTCGCAGTGAAAAAGGTTAAATACCTGTACTCGTATAAACTGTACTCTGGAAATGACATTGACTTATGATGTATTTTGTTTTCAGTGAAAAAGTTATTACTATGTTGAAAGTAATTAAAGACAATTTGGTTCTTTTGGCGCTCTACTTCATACCCTCCCTGTTATACTCTTTCTACAACAATCTGTCCTTCATCAACTTGGTGACGTTTGATCCCACCACTTACTACCTACTTCTGCAATTCAGAGTCGTCATCACTGCTCTGCTGTTCCAAGTCAGTATAAAAAATATTGTAATATCTAACAAAATACGTAACACTTCTCTTAGCGACGTCATCTTGTATGTATGGATGTAGTCAATGATTAAGATAAAACTGCGTTGATACAATGCAGTATACTATTATGCATCATGTGGTTAGTAGAGATTCCCTTTAATAAAAATATATAAATATGATTTATGTTATATCTATTTTTCTGGGGATGCAAGTAAATTACTAACTTAATCCATATCCCATTTATTTGTGTAGCATATGGAGTCCGCAAACTGCTTCCGGGCTCTTCTTCATGAAAAGACCCTATTCACCGAAGAATTTCATTAAATATCTGAACATGTGGCATTTATATTACAGGTTATTTTCAAGAAAAATTTAAGCGCACGTCAGTGGGTCTCCTTGCTCATGCTGACGCTGGGCTGCATGATCAAGCACGTGGACTACGGAGGCAGCGCGGCGGAGAGCGCGAGTCTGGGCGTCGCGTCCACCGGTCCCCGCAACATTCTCAAGCAAATGTTCACGCTCAGCGCCGTACTAATATTAGTGCAGAGCTTCTGTTCGTCTCTCGCCGGCGTGTACAACGAGTACTTGCTGAAGAACAGAGGTCTCAGTGTAGATATATACATACAAAATATTTTTATGTATTTCGACTCGATTATTTGTAATGTTATAGTAATTATCCTGCAGGGAAAGGGAGAGGAAACCTTCAACACGGAATCACTCGGAGCGGTATTCCAAACCAATGTAATCATTATTATGATAAATAGTGCCATTATCGGTATCGTCACGTCCTTCTTTTTAAAGACGATGAATTCTATTTTGAAGACTTTTGCCAGCGCTCTAGAGCTCGTCTTTACGGCGATAGCGTGCTATTTGATATTTGGAATAGTCATTAATTTATTTACCGTGTTGTCTATTTTTATTGTTTCCGTGTCTGTTATTATATACTCGCAAAATCCCGTAGACAATCAGGCTAAAAGCATTAAAAATGAATCCGATCAGGTCCATCTGTTAGTGGAACCTGAAGATGTCTAATGAAGTTTATAGTCACAAATAGAAACATAAGTTGTAAAATAAGTAGCTCCACTCCTTCGAGATATAGTTGGTTGTATGTTTATATACATAACCGAAAAGTTCTGTTATATTCTCTTTTATATCTCTTTTAACATGTTGACTGCCAACTACGAGATATCTCGTAGGTCGTTCACTTGCCCAGGACGCCTACTACTAGTTATCTCGTCCCTTCATTACTACAATTTGTACAGTTACGAGAAAACTCGTAATATAATATGAATAGATAGCCTCAGGAAAGAGAATAAAAAATCAAATTTGGCTTAAATTAACAGAAAATACAACTATAAATAGTTTTGTTATTAAATTATTACTATGTACTATGATATCAATTCGACCATAGCACGTAGTAATAATTTAATAACAAAACTAGACCCTTAAGATAGGAATCGTGAAACAATCCATGGCAGTCAACGTGTTATGAAAGAAATATTTTGCCTAAAATTATTTATGACATTTGAAGTACAATGAGCGGTAATTTGTCATAATCCTATTTTGATTGCCACTATATTTTATTGTCACGAAACATATAACTTATACTAAAATAAATCATCTTCACTGTCACAAACATTACCAGGCAGTATTAATTTTGAGAAGTGCGATAAATAATATTTAATTTTAAATATATAATTGCCAATGTATAAAATGTGAAAGTATAGCAAGATGTGACATACGTGATACACACAAACTTGCCTGAAAGGTTAAAAATTAACATAATTAATTTTACTTTGTGCGAATGAATTTTTAAGCAGAATTATCCATGGCTGTTGATACAGGGTAACAGCTGTTAATACATTTTATCATATGCCTCTACCACCATATGGTTCTTTCGTTCTAAGAAAAATAATACTATATGTTCGGAATGTAGAATGAAAAATAAATAATTTATAAATGAACATGTCACAATTATTTAAAAATATATTTTTTAAACTACTTAACTTGTATAAAGAAATTAATTCTCTTAAAAGATTTTAATAATTCAAATCTGTGTTTATTTTTTTCGTCTTACATGTTTATGTTCTGTTTTGTTTGTAAGATTTTTTTTAAAAAGTATAATTTATTAATATTATATATATATTTTTAATTACAATGGTGACACCAAAAATTAAATTTAAGCTGTAATTTTTTAAAATTGTTATTTACTTTACAGGGTTCCATGATTCATATTTATAATAGTAAAATAAAGTTAATAACCCACTCCAAGCTATTGCACAGGAAAGTATAAATTTTGTTGCATTCATATGGTAAATAATATTTCAGTCGCTTTCAATCATCCATCTACAGGGAGCAAAATTTAAGACATTACTGTTAGATGATATTTACATTCCGTTAGAATTAGGTACTCTTAAGAGTTAAGAGGTACTCTTGTGCATTAGCACTGTATTAATAGAGTGCTAATGCACAAGTAATATTGTAATACAAACCATCATTTATTTTTGGTCAAAGATATTGACTAAAATTTAAGAAAAGTGATTGTTTATTAAGGGGAACCCATTTTTTTTTACATAACACGTGGATATAATTATCAAAATGCTTGATGTGTCTCTGCGAAACAAAAGATTCCTTATGGTAGGGACTGACCGGAGCCATTTCGTCGTAACTTAACACGTTACGATGCGAACATTTGTATAGTCAGTACAGCGAGCCAAGCGCTCCATCCATAGTTTCGGATGCTCGCAGCAATATTACGACGTTACGTTACGACGAAATGCTCCGGTCAGTCCCTACCTTTAAATATGATTAAACACAACTAGAAAAATGATATTTGAAAAAAAAAATTACCAACATAAAAAATTAACTCATCATGTATAACATATAATATTTGCAGCAGCTATTTAATAACAATAAAATATTGTTAGCTGGTCTCAAATTATCAGTATTTTTTCCCCAGTGATTTGAAGATTGATGTATTTTCATAGAAAATATCACAAAATATGATTGCTCCAATTACATTCAATGACCGTGAGCTAATTAATATGTATACATTTGGTAACCGACTATTGACTCAATCGTTGTACCAATTATTGTGAATACAGTAATATTTTATGCAAATGGCTCACATACTACAAGTATTCAAACATGTCTCTACGTTTTTATGTATTAAAATACGATCTCCAAATGAATTATTTTCGGTATCACAGGAGAGAATGTGATACTTAAACATCAAATATAAAAACAAGACCTTAGTAAGAAATTAGTATGTTAATCCTCTTTTACTTATGAAGACTTCTAACCCAAGATTAAATCAAGCCAAACTGGTCGATAAATCTAGGAAATGGCATGATGGTGATTGTAAAAACTCAAAATAAACTCTTTGCAACTTGATTTATTCTGCATTTAATTCATCAAAATTATTTTCTATGTACATATATTCAGGAATGAATTGTTTTAAACAAAGGGCGATTACAGTGAAACCTGGATGTAAGAGACCTGGACATGAACAGCGAAATCTCTTTAAAAGAGAGCTGGCTTAAGGTCCTGTCGTTTTAAAAGAAAGCATAGATATGAGAGAGACTTCTTTATAAGAGAAAAATGTCTCGGTCTTTTAGACTCTCTTATATCCAGGTTCAGCTGTATTTATGGGTACCAGCAAAACATTCCAAATTTTTGTGCAAGCGCTCCCTTTTTTTAGAAATAAAACTGAATCTTTGGATTTGTCTTAGAATTTGTAAATTTAACATTGTATCAGTTTCAATATTGACATCCGGAGAATGAAGGGAGTTGCGCCCGGAGATGAAGCAAACCAAGTAAAAATGAAACAACAAAAAAACAATTGTGTATAAAAATAGTTTTTTTGTCCTAGGTTGTTTTACAAAAATTGCATTTATATGCGTTAGAAATAATATCAGTAGACTTATGTATGTTTTATCTTTAAGGAGATGATGACATTATGTATTGGATTGTAAGCTGCTCAATGACCAATGAAAAATATTACCAGTTTGTATATAATTAGTGATTTGTATTATATACTTGAAATATACAATTATTTTATAGAATTTGTTCTAGAGCAAATTCAACTATGTACTATAGTTTTGCATAGACAAAACCAAATATAAAAAGAATTTTATTCAAATTAATATTTTGTTTCACTTACATTTATAATTGAATCTGCCTTGTTATTGTTTCTTCCATTGTCAAGCGGTAGACTAGGGATGGGTCTTCACCCTCTTCCGCCCCTCTTATCACTCTCTGACCAATGTTGGAAGACTGTTTTGACTTGAGTGAGCGGAAGTGGGTCTATATTTGATCCATAACTACAAATCAATTCCTTAAAGTCCTTTGAGTTGCGGTTAAACATCACTAAACACTGCGTCGATGTGCCATTTTGCTTATCAAATGGTGGCTTATAAAAACAGTGGTCCTGCACTCTGTGATTATATAAGGAAATCATGTCTAAAGGGTACTGACATTATAAAAGCAAAGGAATACAGTAAACCCCCCAACCCCCCCAACTTTATAACGTTGAGATAAGTACCACGTTATCGGAGAGAACGTTGCAGAGGGTAAATGTTTTAAAATTGTATTTTAATATAATAATGACTCATTTCAGTCATAATTTAAAACATTCATTCCTTATAACGTTCCCTCCGATAACGCGGTGCCTACCTCAACGTTAAAGGGGGATTTACCGTACTTTAGAACAAAAGGGTAGGTAATAAAACTTCAATTTCAACATCGTGTTAATGATTTATTATAACAAAATGATCTGCCTTTATAAAATTTAGAGTTCATAAGCGTAAAACTCATGCCATTAAAATATCATAGGAAACTATTTACAGATTGGCGTAACGCAGTTTCCACTACATTAGTATATTGCAACATATCCCCGCACATAATGTAGTATATAATATAATCCCAGAATAATAGATTGTTTGGAAGGAGAAAAGCACGTGTTCAAAGGCAGATTTAAGATTTTGCCGTCACTAGAAAAAGCAATAAATATTATCAACAATAAACTCTTGTATTTCTTAATAAAATTAATTTTTAAAATAACTACTGTTACAGTTGGATTTTCACCACCATAATTTTTATATAACATTTCGCATCTCCTTAAGTTTACTATAAGAATATACTTTGGCTGCTGAATATCATTTTCCAAACTAAATTTAGTATTCGGAATATGTTCACGTTGCGAGTAAACCTGACACCCGCGTAAGAAACTTTAAAACTTGTAAGATACCGTATCTACTACCGTCATGGACTTAGTTACAAAATAGCTCGGGGATAGCTTTTGCGAGTAGATAAAGTCTAAGGTATTTTGCAAATTTAATTCATTTTTCAAACAGGCATCAGAAAAATATATCAAAAAACATTTTATACAATTTTAAAGCCCTTTTGATGATTCTATTGTCCCCGTTCTGCCATAAATCACTAACCGACAATTTAAATAATGACTTTTCTCTATCCGTAACATGCGGCACCATATGGGTACACGGGACACCTCCCCGAGTTGAATATGTTAAATTATTAACCTACTTAATTTTAACTACTCGAATTAATTATAAGTCATTTGTTTGGGTATTTTGTGTTAAGATTGGCTGAGAAAGGTCACTTAGTGTTTGTTAGTGATTGTTCTTTGAACGGGGAAGATATATGTTGACATCAAAATATGTGTTTCGAAACATTTAATAAGTCAATTAATTTTCTGTACATTTTTTGCACAGCTTTAATACATAAACATGATTTGCAGCCTTGTTATTATTGGGTTGGGGAAAAAGTAATTTCGTATTTCAACTAAGTATTTCTTATTCATTATTGGTTACATCGTGAGTGTATATTACAATTGTATCTTTGTCAGTATTGCGCTTGGTGGGCTCAGTCGTGAACTATTGTGCGTCAAATATGGAGGTCTCAAAGGAAGATATTTTACATTTTTATTACCTGAAAGGAAAAAAACTGGGATTGGCAGGGAATACTTTACTTTGAGCTGCTCCTCTATGGCCAAATTCTGTATGGCTCGATTCTGTCCTCTACTGTGAACAACTCAAATGTTTGAAGCTGGCCATCATACAGAATTGGTGAATAAGAGAGGAATCATGTTTCATCAGAACAACTCCAAGCCACAGACATCTTTAATGATGCGCCAGAAGCTCCGGGAGCTCGGATGGGAAGTTCTTATTCATCCACCCTATAGTTCGAACCTGGCACCGACTGACTAACACCTTTTCCTGTCTATGGCCAACGCGCTTGGGGGTGCAAATTTGGCCTGAATAGAGGCCTGTGAAAATTGGTTGTCTGAGTTTTTTACCAATAGGGACAAGGGCTTATTACAGAGGGGCATTACGAAGTTGGATTCTCGGTGGCAACAAGTTATAGAACAGAATGGCGCGTATTTGACTTAAATTGGATGATTGTAACACTTTTGATAAAGCATTGAAACAATTTTATAAAGCATTAAAATATGAAATTACTTTTTCCCCAACCTTATATATCTCAGCATTTGAAATTAAATTAAAATCATAATTTAACAAACAGTATTTCTTATCATTCTAAAAATGTACAATTACATCACAAAATCATCTGCTGGATTGCCTTATGATGCATTTACACAATGTGGATTATCTTCCCTGTGTTTATACCATTCAAAATTTGCTAAAACTCCCAATCAAAGTGGGGTTTCATTATTCAAGAGATATCACCATATCATATTTTATCAAGAAATAAAATAAAAAAAAATTTACACTTAAATAATATACTCCGTGTGACGCTAGTATTGTCGCTCTCCTGACCAACTGTCGTACCTGCCTTTTCACAAATTTTACAGGAGGGTATCTTTTTTTTTGTTTGCCATTACAAGTATGAAAAATGTTCAAATATTGTTATCTATTCAACGGCAAACAATACACGTATGACACTTAGTGAGCGCATGTTGAATCTAAATATAATTTGTCAGTCACAACAGTCAGCGACAATATATGTGGTGAACACTATCTACTGATAGTCACTCTTCTCGAATACCCCACTTATTGATAAATCGCCTCGCATTGTCCAGTAATCCATGAACAATTTGTTTCTACGTACAAAAATTATGAATTAAAAGGATAATGATAAAGTATATTGCTTTTGTCGATAGCAATAGCACGCGGAAATATTCCCTGCCGGAACTTTGTACTGGCGGGTGCATCAGTAAAGTAATATGTCGCTATATTTAGTGTTAAGGCATACCATAGGTGAATCAGCATCGAGACTTGTACATCAATATTAATAGATAAACCCCAGACTTCAGTATCGATAGATTAACCTTTCATTATCAACAAACGTTTGCAAAATTATTTTCATTATCTGTCTCAAAGAAGGATGTACGAATTTGCAAATATTTTCAGTCTATATGTAGATTCTCAATCTTTAAAAAAGCTAGCTAAATTCAACAACGAGTAAAGAAGCCAGTTGACCTGTGTAAAAAGCAGCGTAGCGTTTGTGACAACCCTCGAGGCATCCTGTGACCTTTTCGAGCAACAATATGAGAAAGGATGAGAATAACAAACTCACATTTCAACTCCGATTTCCTTGTCTCGACCCACTTCCGCCTGGTAATTTCACACGCTGTGAAAACCAGGGGTCATATTTTTGTAAATGTATATCTCAAAAAATTGCTTTATATCCAAATAACACTTTTTGTTAGCCCTCTCGGTTAAACCCGAGAGCTTCAGATGACTCAACCGGAGTATCGTCATAAAAACACGAGATGTTTATTTTACGCTATATTATACCGAGTAATATTGTCATATGGGAAATACAAACGAACCGAAAGGGAGAGAAAAGGCGGAGAAAGCTTATCCCGTAACTCAATCCAAGTTCCGCTAACAAGAGGACTACTAAATGCCCCAAGCTTTAAAATAATACTATACCAATGGTAACGAGGCTAATCTGTACACAGTCCATACAGAATCGCCGATAAACAACAACAGTAGAGGGTCTAATCATATAGGCTTGTACAGTAAAGTCGTCACATACTTTTTTCTATATCTATGAGTGGCTGATAGTACCATCACACCGTCTTTAATCGATAAGGCATATAGGTGATTTAACATTACGTGATTTGGTTCTGGAAGCAATGTCGGCTCGCACTGAAATAAACACAATCCATCAATTATAAAGCGCAAACTAATCCATATATCATATGGCTAATTATCATTTTACATTAAAAGTGTGTCCTAGGGCATTACATCAGATGAGTATTCCAAGATTAGATTACAAGTCGTAAAAATATTCAAAGGATGTTTTATGAACCTGATAATACCATAAAGATAATACTTACTGATAATGGAGTGTCTTTATTTAAGATGACTTGCAACAGGTGGGGAGGTAATATAGGAGGACCAGACACTTTATCCCGGGGTTTACTCTGAGGAATTTCCTGAAATAAAATCACCATCAACTTGTGAATATCTGGAGCATTAACATTGTGCTTATCTAAATTATAACTTAAAATTACTTTATTGTATCTTCCTGTTCTTCTTGTCCTAGATTATACATAGTGTTTGATCAGAATAAAGTACACTCAGAAATAGGAAATATTTCAAATTAAAAAAGCAATTAGTAATAATTTATAATAAATTAATGCATAATTAAATGATTGAACTAAAAGTCCATTTCATATTATAAATGTCTCCAATTATTGGCCACCCCCGATTCTTTCGTCTTCAACTGTAGATCAATATATGTATAAGAAAAAGCTATTTGAGATTTCCACCCGAGCACTGCTCACCGCCAATTTTTATAAATTTTTGCTAAGCAGATAGTGTTTAATCCCGGGAGGCTGTGCGTTTTGAAACTGGCTGATGTTACAATTAAGCCAATGAGATAATGTAGTCATTTTATGACAAAGTAATTTTTAAAGTTATTTTATACAACTTGAACGTAATCATTTTAACCCTTTGAACACTGAAGCGCTTAACTTTTGACCAAAAAAATATATTTGACTAAAAATGAAATTTTGATCCAAAATTAATCTGAGTTCATGTTCAAACAAGTTCTCCCCCCTCTCACACTCGCGATGACGTCGTAATGAGTCAAAAGTATCTTCGCAGGTTTTTTCTTCGCAGCCCGGTATTCCAGGCCGTAGGATAATGAGGTTAGATGTTGGGTTCAAAGAGTTAAGGACAACCTCTTAGATTACAATCGAGACATACATGTTTCGAATAAATAACTGATTGATAAGTTTAATGAATTTTTCACATACTAATTAAAAAAATAAGATTCACGGTAGAAGAGAATCTTGTATTTTTCTTCATAAATTTATTCACTAACTACATAGTTGAGAACTATTAGCTAACCATACTGGAGATACTAATGTCTAAAAAATTCCAGCAACATAATTCCATTTATGTATTTAGGCATCATCACAGTCAAAGTGCAATAACAAAATGAAGGTCGTATTGAAAGAAGTACTAAATTCATTCAAATGAGAATTTTTTCAGACTGAGAACTTTTGAGTAAATAAGTCGAATGTCATATTGTAAATAGAGGGCATAGTTTTTGGTAAGATTTATGAATAATTTGTTTGTTTACAATTTGCGACGGCGTTGCATCCAGAAAAAAGTGGCACATAATACAAATGGAATTATAAATCGTAACAACTTATTGGCTTAATTTCACCAATCTTTTTTTCCAATACAAAATGCATTTTTACATTGTAAATAAAGGTTTTGAATAAATATAATACAAATTATGTTCTTATTATACCTATTCACTTTTTCATTCAATTGAAAGATATTTTCATCAGCTAGAGCAGTGTTCCGCAAACTTTTTCTATTCAAGGTACACCTACCAAATTAAGAAATTTCAAAGGTGCATATTTACCATATTATGGTAACATATTCAACATATTATGTTCAATGCGAAATGTGAGCCTACTTAACAATCAAAATTTGGAGCAATTATGTTATTATTTTCAAAAACTAGACTTTTCCGCGGCACACCAACTAATTACCACGATTCACCAGTGTGCCGCGGCACACACGCGGCGGAATAATGAGCTAAAGCAGGCACGGGGAACCTTCCTATTTCAAAAGGCCACATTCACTTATCTGATTCAACATGAGGCCGCAGTTAAGAAAACTTTGACACCCCCCCCCCTATAAACTAAATATTTTAATTATTTCACAATATAAATTGTTAAAAATGCAATTGAAAAAAATATAGAAAGAATGCATATTTACAAAAATTGGCATTAGTCAAAAGGCCGCACTAGAATAGCCAAAAGGACGCATGCGGCCTTAAGGACGCAGGTTCCCCATGCCTGAGCTAGAGGATCAAACCGCAGGCCTCACACAAGAGAAATTACCACAAAGCCACAAACCGACTTAAATTTTGAGTCGCATCTTATATATTCGGGAAATATCTTATAAGATCATATATATATAGAATTTGAGACAAATGTTTTTAAATTTACAATGCGTACGATGTTGTTAGGTTAAGTTACTGAATTATTTTGCTGGAAATCAAGATGCCATTGCATACGATGGTTAGGTGTGAATAAATAAAATACATAGTTACCTGTGAGTATTCTCTTTGTGTGTGAGCGTGAACACTTTCACTATCCATCGCTAAAGCTTGGAATACTTCAAAATCTGAATTCTTAACTGAAACTAAGTTGTTTTTGGAGCCCATTCCGTTGTCAATTAATTTCTGAAAATCAATCATTATATTACCATCTTGTATTATTTATTGATTCGGCATTAACTTTGTGGAATGACATTATTATTTTATTAAAATTAAACACTTGAATAATCCACTTAATCGAGTTTTATTTTATTTACGACTAGTTTCGAAAACGACAATTGTTTTCATCTTCTGGTACAAATTAAAACTAACGAATAAAAATATATTTCGGTGTATATATAGGTTAATAAATATAGGTAGGGGGGTTAAGGAACAACATTTTTTGTAAAAGGAAACATTGATAATAATGGTGACGTATTTTGAAACAGTATATTGTTAATTATTGTTTTATCTGAATTTAAATTTTTATATATTTCTAAATTTTCTAAATTATTCATGACTTGACCTTTATTTGTAACAGAGTGTAATAATTTAAGTGTATGAGAGTCAAATGAGTGGTTATATATATACACCTAAATATATTTTTATTCGTTAGTTTTAATTTGTACCAGAAGATGAAAACAATTGTCGTTTTCGAAACTAGTCGTAAATAAAATAAAACTCGATTAAGTGGATCATTCAAGTGTTTAATTTTAATAAAATATTACCATCTCATTCTTCTTCATAATCCAGAATGTGAGGAAAATTTACATCTCTAACATGACCAGTATTGTACGCAGTCAGTAAAAAGTTGTCTCGGAGTGCATATGTAATAAGAGAAATAGGGAAGGACGCGGATCAAACTTTTATTTTCTCGATGAAATTAAAATCATCAAGAATTATGCATGACAATTCTCAGTATAATATAAAATATGTGTATGAATATTCTTTGAATTTTTTTGTGGATAGGTACTAATAAATATTTATCGTAATCTATCACAATACAGGTTTATGAATTGGGGCCAAAATAATAGCGCCAATCAATAATTATTTTTGTGTATATGTACTAAAAATATAAACATATTCACTGCATAAATAAGATACCTTATATAAATAGATAAAATAAAGATAGATAACATAATCTTATGACAATGTTTAAAGCTCATGGCTGTCCACCAATGATTAATTTTAAGGTGAAATACGCTTATTATTGCTATAATCAGTCGGTTTATAAACCTCACAAACTAAAATATTTAAAAAAATTCCTTCATCCTTGAACAAATCTAAATTTTAGACATGCGGTATTTTAAAATGATGCGGAATACAGTAAAACACATGAAAAAAGTGGTATTTACCAAGTAAAATTTTAACTATAAATGATAGAGTTAGTGACTCCCAAATCAATTAATAAAATTAAAAATAATCTACCTATTATAATTAAATTTCAGCTATTGTTATTAACTCTCATGGCTACAAAAGAAGACATAAGGAATTCACGTTTTTAAATATTACCAAATAAATTTTTATAAAAAATTACAATCACCAACTTTATTGTGCACCCTTTAATGCTAGACGTCTATGAAAGGGTATTTGAGAAGGTAAGGTAGAATCTTTTACCTAGAAATGTGTTAATGGTGTCACAAATACAGTGGTCCTAAAAAGGACTTTTAAGATAATAATAGAATAAGAAATATAATCAAGAGCGAGATGCTGCTCTCTAAATAAAGAATTGATTTTGGTTTCATGGTTGGCTAACTACCTTCATAAATAGAATGGTTCTAAGAAAGACTTTTAGGTAATTCATAACAACATTGAATATGTATTGGAATTAATGATGTTTGCTAGGAGTGATGGTGCGAGTGTGTTCGGTACTGGAATTGTTTCTCAAATGACAGCTAGAGACCGCTCCCTTCGCCTTTAGCTAATTATGTGGGCTGCCACATAATTAGCTGCTGCCTGCTGAGGCGGAGTGGAGGGGGGACGCCTCTCGGGCGGCCGAGAACAAGCGGACTCTCCGTTAAGGAAAGTCAGTAATCACCGTGAGAACTACGGAGCTAGTAAAAGTACCCGTTTCTCGGAGAACTACGTAACCAGCAACAGTACCGCTTTCGAAAAGAACTTGGAGCTAAACGCACAGTACCGGTTCTCTGATGCAGACACTTTATAGTTCAATACCCACCTTACTCTGGACTATCACCAAAGCGGTATGTACGACACCAAAATCGTCGGGACTTGTCCCGAACCATTTCATGAAAGAAACCAGAGGCTGTTAGTGTATCATCCATATTACACAATACGGATGTCTCTTTACGAATAAACTTAACTTTTTTTGGTGGTTAATTTTAATACTGTGCAATTCCAAAAAATGTCAGGTTCTTGCTTATCGACCAACTGGCTTAGTGACCTAGGAAGGAAGGAAGGAAGGAAGGAATATGGGCTGTTTAATAAGGAGTACCCGTAAAATAAAATAAAAGTCAATCTCGGAGACTATAAATAATTAAAGTAAAACAAATATATACATACCAGCGATGGATCGTGCTTCCATTCACCATCCACGCAAAACTTATATTGGTGTTCTCCTTCTGGAAGATCTATTATAGTGACAAAGTCACCGTGCGACTTTACCATAGGAAGTGTCTTCCAGTCTGTGAATGTTCCACTTATAAAAACCTGTTGACAATTAATACGTAGTAAGTTATATCACCGGAGATCATATGACTTTATAAAATCATTTAATAAATCACATAAAGACTTAATATAGCATTGTTTTGATAGTAATATATATTATATTAGTAGTATATTGTATACTGTTAAAGGCAAAAGCGAGGAGGACAGTACAGGAGGTATAAGGATTAACTGAGGTTGATGGAGATTGATGGTGACTGGGAGTCGCGGGCTAGACAGAGATGGATGGAGAAGCTCCGCAAACGGTGTTCATGAAGTTTCTACGCGCGCCAGTAGCCGCACGGCTACCGGCACAACAGAAGTGACGAGGACACGGAGTGCGCAATGTGTGCTTCAATTATTAAGTCCGAAATTGGCATTTTCAACCACACTCATAGATAGCCCTACATGCTGAAGACAACATACTCGGGAGCGAGTTGGGAGCTATGAATTATTAATTAATTAGTATATTGTCGAACTTTCTGATCGTCTGTGGACTTTAGTGAGCACTTTTTATAAGTTGTATTTTATCTTGCCAAAACTGACTCTAAATATTATCTACTCTTCGTTGGTAGAATCCATTTTGAAATATGGAAAGTCTTGGGCCCATTCTACAGAGACAAATTTTAAAATGGTATAAAATCTGAGATATTTCATAGTAAAAAAAATTGTACACAGTTGTACAATATATATCATAGGTATACTGGCGAAAAACGTTTACATTAAAATTTATGTTATTTAAAGCCTGAATAAAATACCCGCTATTAAACTTAAACTTGAGTTTACTTTTAAAACCACATAATTATGACATTTCAAAATACTTAGTGTATGCTCTTATATCACTTGGACACAATTAGCATACCCCACTTCCTTATTCAAGAATCTGGATGATAAACTTTCCCCGATATAATCAAAGATCCAGTTAACACTACTCGGCACTACTCGGGTGCTAATGGGGGCCAGCAAAAAGCTATTATAACGCTCTGATATCATTATATCATTTTTAATAATGCCTTTACAGAGTTGATTGGACTTAGTTTCGCAGATTGACTAAGGAAAAGTACTATCGGTCAAGTAAATGAGGCAAATATGTCGCAGTAATTTATAAAAAGTTACAATTTTTTGAGACAATTTTACCTGTTTCCCGCCACCTTCCCACTTGAAGACTGTAGGGAGAACCTTACGGTTATCAGGGATTTTAGTTCCTTCTGAAACCGTGTTAGACCTAGGCCTCTGTCTATTCGTCTTAAATTCCATATCATCCTTAGATAAATTTTTAGTATAAAACGAGTCATCGTCGTCTGTGGATTTGTCGTCTTCTCGGAGAGACGATCTTCTAGGTTTGGGTTGTGTATTTTTATCGAATACGAAAGCCTCTCCCTCCTTCAGCGGTGACGGCGGAGCGTCGAGCAAGGCCGACTTCAGCCTCTCCCGGGGAGGGTTGATTCCAGCATTACCCATATTTTTTTTATTAAACTAACACAACTGTGAGTCAATACATTAAAATTAAATTAAATATTTTAATACGTCTCCGAAAGTACCATTTTCCCTCATGTCAACTGATGTCAACAGATTTTCTTTATATCTATGTATTTTCTATTTCTATGATATCCAAACATTGCCAGCGATATAATATTTCTTCCACATATCGCTCACTCCTTTCAAGAACGTCATAAATCAAAATACTTGATTTTTCAGGAGAACGATTTTAAAGTTTAAAAATAAAACACAATGTATTAAAAATAAATATTAAGCCACTTATTGAACTTTTTACTGTGCAACAGATCTTTTTAGGTAAAACCTGAAGGTTTTTTCTACATTTGAAAAATATTTAATTTATTTATAAAAATAATTAAACAATACATTTTCTTCAAAATGCAAAAACAGCATTTTATGCCCTATAGCGGGTAAATATTAAGTTAAAAATATGCCTCTTTTGCTGGGATATAGTACATTTTCTGGGCATTCCGAAAACATGCCCAACTGAAAATTGTCGATTTTTGATTTATGACATTCTTGAAAGGAGTGAGCGATATGTGTCAGCCTAAAAAATCACACAGACCAAATTTTGAAAAATATTATTCAAAAGAATAAGTAGTTTTGTATTATATACATGCACGTTTTTTTTGCTGTATACGGATTTGTAAAAAACGAAATTGGTTTTCTATGTACTTTTAACAAATTCATATATAACTATTTATTTTTATTTTATTGAATAGATATCAACAAACTCTTATTTATTTTAATTATATTATAAACTTGCTTACTCTTATGAAATTATCTTATTACAATATATTCAATCGTATTATTTTTAAGAAATTACTGATTATATGTATTTTTAATTTATTTTTTCATTATTACTTCTGGTTTTTATATCGTTTTTGACTCGTTTTTCATAATTAGTTCTGTTTTATATCGTTTTTCGTTATTTGTTCTTATTTGTTCTAGTTTTAGTATCATTTTTGGCTAAGTTAAATTTACGTATTTTAATATACACGAATTGGTCTGTTAACCGTGACTGAGGTTTTTTTTTTTAATTAAGCATTTCCATATTTTTTCTCACTTTATATTTGTACGTACTTAAAAAAATAACACATGAAAATAGTTTAAATACAATAAAACATTATTTTAGAATAAAACAAAATGAATTACTCAACAGCGTAATAAATTTGTAAATTTGTCCTTAAGTAAAGCGTAAGAAAAAATATTAAATACTTGAATGACAGTAAATATTATTGTTTTAACGATATTCCTTGCACCATGAAAAAAAAATGGATATTTCTATTTACCCCATTTGAAGACAAATGAAAGAGCATCCGTTTTTTTCCTACTATGACGTAATTTTGGTATCTACGTAACTCGTACTGTTTCCTGACAACACTGTTTTTAAACGTCAATGATCAAAAACACTTAAAAATGTCGGAACCGTGTCATGACGGTAATTGTCATGGTACTTCTAGTAGTTTTAGTGCGGACGAATCGCCCACGAAGTTAATAGTTAACTACATTCCAGAAGTCATGAACCAAAATATGATGTATTCCCTATTTTCTACTATGGGTAAATTAGAAAGTTGCAAACTTATATCAAACCGTGGTTATGGCTTCGTGGAGTATAGTGATCCGGAAGACGCACAGAAGGCCAAAAAGGCTTTTAACGGATTGCTCATGCAAAATAAAACTATCAAAGTATCCCACGCACTGCTAAACCCCGGCTCGAAACCGCCAATCAAGCCGGAAGCCGACTGGAACCTGTACGTGTGTAACCTTCCAAACGAGATGACATTACACGACCTGCACAATTTATTCGGTCAGTTTGGGAAAATAGTGAATTCGCGCATCTCGGCGGGCATCGCGTTCATCCTGTTCGAGGAGCAGTACGAGGCGGAGACCGCCATCCACCACATGAGCGGCGTGGTGCCCGACGGGTTCGTGCAGCCCCTGACGGTGAAGTACGCCAACAAGTCCAACCCCAACAAGCACCGCGGCGCGGCGCGCGGCGGCGGCGCGCTGCACGGCGCGCACGCGCGCATGCTGCTGTGCGCTCCCAAGGCGTACAGCTGGTACGGCGCGCTGCACGAGCCGTCGCCCTCCAGCTGGTCCGTGTACGTGTACAACGTGGCGCCCGACGCGGAGGAGCTCACGCTGTGGCAGCTGTTCGGCCCCTTCGGCGCCATCGTGTCGGTTAGGATAATCAAGGACCGCCAGACCTACAGAAGTAGGGGCTACGGCTTCGTGACCATGAGAAACTACGACCAAGCCGCCATGGCCATCCAGTCTCTCAACGGCTACGTACTCATGGGACAGCCCCTGTCCGTAAGTTTCAAGACGCAAAAGAGATAATGCATACTGTCGCCGGTAAAGTTGGGGAGTTCTAGTGCTGATACAATATCACGGCTTCATTGGGTGTGGACTCGTATCCTTTGTCTGTTTGCTGAACTGTCTCTGTTTGAGGAATCTTCTAATAATGTTGTTTTGATATTACGTAGTTTATTTTTATGACTTTAGGAAGTGGTCGGCCGAGGATGCAGGAATCAGACCGAGGCGCCCTTTTGTTCCTTGTTTTCTTTTACAATTAACATATTTACGCGAGTTCTCTATTTAAGGATTTGGATTTTATTATAAAGCTACACGACCTGCCTGTTGAGAGTTATTATCTTTATTTGTTATTCTTGACGAGAGACGTTTCAAAAATATCTCCACTCGAGAGTGTGATTAGCCATCGTTTAAGTTAGATGTACTTTTGTCATTTCAATATAATTTGTTATATTATTATATTATATTTGCTGCAATAAATTGCTGGGTTGGCCTATCACTTATCTTATTTTTTATTATCCTTTTCTCTCGTCGCCTCGGCATTAGGTTAATTCCCATCCGAAATCTAATCCGCATCGAGAACAGGTTATCAGTCGGAGCTTATCTCCAGATTTACATTCCTCATTTTCACTTATTATTAATTTTATCGCTATCAATTCATCATCACATATCCCTACTCTAATGTTTACAGAGTGTAGTCATCAGATGGTTAGCTACTGAAAATAGTGTAAAAAAGCAACCGGGGTGAATGCGCTCACTCATAAGTAGTGTCATTTCTGCAAAATGTGTTCAAATTCATTTATCAATCTTATACTGTGAAGAAGTGTAATAAAATTTTGTTTGTTTGTATTATTGGCTAACATGTTGATAAAAATACTCATTGCTTAGTTTGTTTATTAGTTATTTCTAAGTTCACTTATAAATTCTTTTTTCATTAACTTTATAAAATGTGCCACAAAGTATCTGCAAAAAAGTTTCAAGAAAAAAAAAAAACTTTATTTTATTATTTTAATTCTCTTTAATTATTTGGTCGATCACTAAAAGCTTTGGAAAACATCTAAAATGACAAACTTATACACTATTTCTCAGCCCTATACACTTCTACAGCATGGAGCTTTCAATTTGTCAAGCAATAATTTTTTTTTCTACTTAGGTGTTGTTAAAAAAATAGGGTACAATGTATTAATGGAATGAAAATTAAATTTTCAGAATATTATCTTATGGACCGTATAAATTAGGCATTTTTAACATAAGTAGGTTGACAATGCAGTGCCATTAAAGTGAAAATTGAACCCTTTATTTTACTATAAACTTTTTATTTACGAATGATGTATGTATTCATGAAATGAGACTTTTGAATGTATAGACAATCAGATTACCGTGAATTGTACTAGTAATCTATTTTTTGGAACTAATTTTATATAACTTATAAACAGTTTATGGTAAAATAAATCTACGAAAATACTACATATTGGTGCCCCTTAATTCGCTGTGATAAGAATGATTAGTATAAGACTAACTTATATATTTCATTATTTAAGATGAACATTTCCTAAAAAAACTAGCAGCCTAATTGAATTAATATTTAATGTTAATGAAATAGGATAATTAAACCATATCCGCTCCCTATGTTGAGCATATGGAGTCCACAAACTGTCTGAAGTAGGATATCTGTAGATTAACTACTGACAGCCAGTAACTGGCCACATTTCTTCTCGTACTTACACCTTGTTTTAAAAGCCATCTCATTTTCGGAGTTTAAGGCAATATTCATAGGAGCCTTCAAAAGATAATTCATTAGTCTAGATCTAGATTCACCTCTAGTTTTCTTTCAATTTCTATCTGCACCTAATGGTGTATAGGGCACTGCATCATACTGAGGCAGTGATAGTTGCACGAAGGCGAGTTTATCAGTCCTGCGCTTCAGCCATCAAGTCCAGGGTGATATTAATACCTCCCTCGAAGTAAAACTACAGCGCGGAAACCAAACGCGCTGACCGCTACACTACGGAGGTGGGCCAAATAAGCGTATCATTTTACTTACCCAATCTGTTTGATAATGTTCTCATACGCCAAACGCATTCACACTCGCAGGGAATAATAAAGAAATAATTTTCATTATGCTGGCTTGAAGTTTTATTTTACCAAATTGACAATCTTGAAAGCTGGTTACATTAAGGATATGGAGTTAATTTGTGACATTGTTAGGTTATCTGTTGAAATTTAAACATTATATTTGTTACATTACATGTTACATCTTTTGTTATATTTTTATTTGGACCTTGGTGAATCTACACCGTTTTGGAGCACAGCTCTCATGGTCAACTAAGTGTCTACCGAGAGACATTAAATATTGTTTTTATTTTATAACTCGCTATTAACTGTCATTTGACATCAAATACGATTAAAGTATACTAACATTCAAAAGCGAACACAAAAAGCATTATAATAAGTGACTCATGTTTATTGATATGTTTTCTAATTCGTATTTTTTTCATTAATTTATAATGAAAAAAAAAAGTTAAAATTTTGTAATAATACCAAACGCAAACATTTTTGTGCGATTATTGTAGTTTGGAGATTCTGCAGAGAATGTCACAATAAAAAAAGTCAAATATTAGCACACGCTGACATGTGCCAATATTATTTTAGTCTATAAAGATGTTTTGCTTTCTGTAAAATTACGATTTTCTTACATGTAACAGGTGCACAAATACTACGCAACGTTTGATGACTTATTTAATGAATTGTGCGAAGATGAAACACTCGTACTCACTTGTAGTTTCATCAGCAAATAATAATTCTGGGTTTAATTTTTTTTTTAACAAAAGGTATTTATACTTGAATCTACTAGACTTGATTGACAATTCCGATTTAGTCATTTTTGTGGCATCATTACAGGTAGGAGCTAAAAGAATTGTTACACTGATGGACCTGTACATATGATCATAGTACATCATTATTGACGTAAAATTACTTATTTACTTTAAAATCAATGTGGCGCTGTATTTTGAATATTTATAATTGTAAAATAAAAAATGCAAAAATAACCTCGTGTGCATCTCATCTCACATTTATGTACTCGGTAAATGTTTTTGTTCTGTAGAAATATGATAAAAAATGCTTTTTGAAAATGAACAGAATTTTTGTGATTTATTAAAAAAATTGATTCTTGTATTTCTTTAAACACTTTGAAATATATTCTACTGTGTGAATTTTTTAATAAATAAATAAACGCCAATTTAGTTAGCACTGAACTGAATAACTCTTTTGGACATGATTGGAATTTGGGTTTATTACTTGATCATTTAGGATCACAATGTTTGATTTAATTTTTCAAGATTAAAGTATCAGCCTGATGTAACGTAGAATTTGAATATGCGTATATTATTATTATTAAAGGATTTTATAAGCGTTAATACTACATTGCAATAGATTTGTAGGATGGGAATACTCACACTACATAGTATAAACATGAAGTCACTTATTGCACAAGGAAATTTATTATGAAAATCTAAAATCAAGCCTCACAAATTTGCTGTATCTTTGAGTCTGAAAAATCATGGTATGACCTACAATTGAAGTTTATTATACATGTAAGAATATAGAATAACTTTTTACAAAATACTGTCTAAAATCTTATCAATGAAAGAATCCCTAATTTGGTGGAGTAGTTTTTTGCTAAAACTGAACTAAACTTAATCGAACAAGAGACATACCGAAAGCGCAGAGAGATTCATTTTGTCATCAGGAGAGGCAAATTGACATAAAAGCTCACATTGTGAAGTAAATGTTTTTATTACTGTCCGAGTTAAATGCTTGTAAGATAAAATATTTATTTTTTTTATTCTGAAGTACTTTGATGATGACTTTTATAATTAATTAGTGGCATCAAGAAATATCAATACATATAGAGATTTGCGATTATCTAAAACTTTAGGTAATAATATTATTACAATGGAACTCCACCAAGAAATGTCAGAGATTGGCAATTACCTAACAATTTGATTGATAATATCATTAAATAGAATTCCATCAAGAAATTTCAACAATAACAACAAAAATTCTAAACATCAATGTATTTCTTTTATTATTATATATTTATTCCACACACATATTAAACTTATCTGGAGACCAGCTCCTAGAAGGTAAAACATCTCTGACTTGTGAAAGCGGATAAGGCATTTGCAAATAGGTATTACAGTCCTAATGCTAGACACTAACATTTTATATCACCAATTCTAAACACAATATGTTCACGTGAAATTTGCTTTCATTGTATATTTCATTTCTACGAGTTTGTTTGTATTACAATATTTCTTTAAGGATAAAATTTTTCAACAGGGAAGACAGATTAGAGTTTTGGATATAAGCTGGTGGTTTAACTAAAGCGCGAGAGAATCAGTTATCTGCATAACCCAACACAACATTTACGAGAAACTAAACTACGTATTACAAAAAATCTAAAATTGTTTTATTTTATATTTCTGTTATTTTTTAACAATTCCGCATCAGACTAAAAGATACACAAATGTGTGGCAATATTACAATAATTAAAATTCAATCATTCTAATTTTGTTTTCTGGTTATTGTTTTGTTGAAAAAAAAAGCATTACATTCACTACAATATAATTCACTTGGTTCGTTGTATTAATGAAGCTAATTAAGTCAACAATTAATAGTACATTTAGATTTGCTCATTGTCACATTATAATAAATAATTCTGTAAACTTAGTTTCAGCCGACAGATAGTTAGCGCAGGTACAATGTTTTATTTGTTAAAAATTCACATTAATGCCCAAAATAATTTGGAATAAAAAATCTCTACAAAATAAATATTAAAATAAGTACTCGTATTAATCAAATAAATTTGTACAAATTGTTGTGCATTTAAGAGAAAGTAAACAAATATGTACAAATAGTTATCAGTGACAAGAAAATGGGATTGTAACATGTAACGGGGAATTATCACTTGTTGTAATAGTAACTACGGAACACGGAGAAACGGGAAGATGAGTCTGAAGGAAGATTGTTAATGCGAAGATTTCGATATGTAGAAAGTTTTGAATTAACGAGATAACGTAATATTTAGACAGGTTAATGTTTGGACCGAGTTAAGTGCAATTCCATTATTAAGGGCAGACTTATTACGCAACCAATTTATTATTAACATCTATTTGCCTAATAAATGCGATTGTTAAAAGATTAAAATACAAAAATATGTTAAGGTACGTGCGATGTAAATTTGACTAGAGTTTTTAAGCTATACAAATTATAACGGGTAAATTATAATAATATATATATTTTTTATACATAACAAAATGGTCGACGGAGAAGCCGGATATGTGTCTCTAAAATCCTAAATTACGACTAATTATGTAAATTAATAATCTTCTATTTGTCAAATGTGTAAATAAAATCAACATTTCAATTATTTGTCAATTGCCAACTCTCTTGCGAGAGCATTGATCCCGAGGTACATATATAAAAGGCATCACGTTAAGACATTGTATCCATATTGGTAAATCAGTACTTTGTTTCCAAACACGCGACAATATTGCTTTAGGAATCTACACGACGGAAACGGGAACCTTTCCGGAACATAACTACGCGGGGATATTCGAGTTAGCGGCGGCCATCACAGTCGGTACCATTTATAACACTGTACACAAATAAATTACTTATCAAAACAAACTTACGACCCCGAAACGTCTCCCTCTTCCTACCTAAGCTACTTTATACACGTCTATGCACACATTTACAACAAAGGGAGAAACCGGAAACACAAACAGAAACTAGACGGCACCGTCGACATCCGTATTGTCGCCCATTCCGCAACTACCGAGGGGACAGATTCTCCTCCATAGAACTAATCAACGGACAATACGAGAAAATTAGAGAAACTTGTTATTTCTACAAGATAAGCTTACAAACCATAGCGCAAAGGGTCGTCCCGCCAAAACATAAGGCACGTCCCGCTACAAAATCTCACGGAACGTCATCTACTTCCGAAAAGCTGACAATCCGCCTTCCCACAAGTCGGGATACGGGCGTTCCAGCCCACAAAGTAGCCGATGGGGCTCCTCCATCCTTTCACAGGATAAAGGGCCGCGACAAGTGAAAAACAACGGTTTCAAACCGATGGCAAAACATCTCCAGGGGGTTGTCGAGGAGACCATCAGCGGTCCGTGTAGCGCGTCATGGCGCCGCTCGCGAGCACACTCATGGGCGGCAGCTTGTTCCCGTCCACGCTCGCCTTGTCCGGGTCGGCCGGCCCCTCCACCACCTGCACCAATCTCAGGCGGTTGGCGCCGTTCCGCAACAAGTCCGCCACGCCTGGAGCCTTTGCCTGGTACTGCTTGAGAGCGGGCATCTGGCCTCTAGCGACGCCGAGATCGGGCGAGAGCGGTTTCTTGGCCAAGTCTCGGGACGGCGTGAGGCGCGGAAGGGGCGCCTGCCAACAGTTTCTATTGTTGAGGAGCCCCGAGAGTATCTTGCTGTCCCCCTTTGCGGTGGAAGTGATGGGAGTGAGCGGAGGAGGTTGCGCAGATAAGATAGATTCAGATTTCAGAATAACGATGTTACTGGTGATCACGGTTTTCGATTCCTGCGGGATAAACATTCATTTTGTTATTTGAATGAAATTAAAAACAACAGCGTGTAGTATTATTGATAATGTAATACAAAATGTTACTTTATTTTCCGAGTATAGCGTTATCGGGTCGGGAATGGGGTTGGTGCTGCTCGTCACATTGTCTTTAGATACCGACGATTCTTCATTATTCTCATTGGTCAGGATTGTTTCTAGAGAGTTATCCTTAAGTTCAGATGCCACATTCTGAAAATACCATCATTTAATGAAATTTTAATAAACAAAATTTTATATGAAACTTATTCAATGTGTTTAATTTAAATCCCAAAGAAAAAGCAAAAAAAAAACCTTTTTGGTTACAGAATGGTTTGATCCTAACTTTTCCCACAATGGTACTAAAAATGTCAATACTTTAGGGTATTCCCATGTTAATTACATTGGTAATGTTACTCAGAGACAAAGAACTTTTTCTTTGTCTGTGAATAACTTTTCCCTTCTGTCTATGATTGAATAAGCACGATTTTAAATCTTCTATATATCTTTATGCGATAAGGATCATTCACAGTGTCATATTTTTGCCAAAATTAATATAGGGGAGACATTTTACCAACGTATGTAATATGCTTCTAAATTATTTCGAGGCACATTTTTATGAAATCAGTTTAACCCTTACCACCGAATTATCGCCATAGAGGCGGTATGGATAATTAATTGTATTACTCGGTGTTGCCCGCTATGGTGATAAAAAAATCGTGTTTAATATATTTTTTTAAAGTTTTTAAAATAGTTAAACCAAAATTATATTAGTACAATTAAATTTCCTGAAATGCAAAATTGAAACTGCTTTATTTTTTATTAAAATTAACCTTTCCGGTCCCCCTAAATTAAAAAAAAATCTACGTAGACACATGCATTCCAATTGGAAAAAATCTTTTGTCTTCTGCTCCACATACTGTTGTAACAGATACGAGTGACAAAAGTGTAAGCTTGGAATTTAAATAATTAATACTAATGATGAAAAAAATGTAGAATAACATCCGACATGGGATCTAAGAGGGAAAAATCGAAGTCGAATGAGATTCAATATTGGACCGGTAAGGGTTAAGATATTCTAAACCTGTTTATACAAAGGAGTGAAATGTTTTCTTTTTTAAATTGCAACATTTTGATTCGCAGTATATTTTGGTTGGTGAAATTTGAGATTAACACACTAAGGACGGGAAAGGTATTTCTACCCGTTCGGTCGATTGACGCTTAAGGACAGGAAGGGTATTTTTACCTTCTGTGCCGGCCTCATTTCAATGTCAGTAAAGAAGGAATTATTTAACCTGTCCAGGAGTATGGTCGTATGACATTCTTGAAATGAGTGAGTGAATTATCAAATCCCGTCACCAGCGGTCTGCACCCATCCTCAGTGTGTTAACGAGGTTTACCTGGTGATTGAGGCGAATGTGTTGCAGCAGCTTGGCCTTGGAGGCGTACTGCTTGTGGCAGGGCTGGTGCGGGCAGTGGTGCGGCGCCGAGGGCACGGCCCCCACGCAGGCGCTGTACCCCGCGGCCCACGAGCCCCCCGACGGCAGGCTCACCCCGCGGCTCGACGGCGGCACCGACCCTCCTACCGACATACCGACACTCGGGTCACTGCGGCTCGTAGCACAAACACCAAAAGCACTCGCCGAGGCGAGAATAACAATAAGAATAATAAATTTGCTTAATTAATATAGCGCCATTTTTGTAAAATACTACCTCAAGGGCGCTTCACTGTGAATGAATTGGGGAAAAGAAAATGGTGATAATGATTTAGCAAACAGTGTGTTTTTAGTTTTTTTCTAAAGATCATCTCACTCTCACTATTTCTAACCACTGGTGGAAGAGAATCCCATTCCATCGGTTCCGCAACAGCAAAGGCACGCTCACCAAATTTAGTGCGCTGGTTAGATCACTTTGCCCATTGCAGTTGTTGTAGCCGATCGAAGCGTAAAATGTCTATCTACCAATTTGTCCGGAATGCACTGCTTTTTTAGATACTCTGGAAGTATATTTTGTATTGATTTATACACGAGTAGACAGATTTTATATTCAACCCTTTCGGGAAAGCGTAACCAGCGCAGTTGGTGAAGTAGTGGGGTGATGTGTCTGAATTTAGAAATTCTTAAAATTAGTCTCTGCTGCGTTTAATACTGTTAATTGTTTAATAATTCTTCTTCTTCAAACCCTTATCCGCACCTCAATGGTGCATAGGGCAATGTATCATACAAACGCGGTGTTATCTAGATCGTTAACACATGAAGGCAAAGTGATCAGCCAGCCGCTTCAGGTACTAGTGCAGGGAAATATTTAACAAATATGAGAGTGAAAAAATCACTTATATTTATTTGACTCCTTCCTCTGGGAATCGAACCTCTAGAATGGTAGCCGGGCGTGCGGAGGCAACACGGAGGCCACTCACCGGGATGGTTCTTGAGTATGTGCGCCTTCCTCTTGGAGCTGCTCTTGTACACCTTGTAGCAGTGCTGGCAGTAGTAGTCCCGGGCGGCCCGCAGGATGGGCAGCTGCAGCTCCGGCACGGAGGAGCGGGCCACCTCGGGGTGCCGACGCGCCAGGTGGTTTACCTGCCAATCGTAACCATACCAAACATTATTCAATTTAAGATTTTTTTAAAAACAAATTACAGTAATAATTCCAATTAAGAGATATGTTTATTTGAAAAGTGTTGAATAGTTATTTACGTATTAGAAGCATCAGGCAAGAGTCTTCGAGATAGAATAAGAAGTGCCAGGATCAGGGAAATATGCGAGATCGAAGATGTCGTTAGGTGGGGAAGGCAACGAGGAGACAATGGTATGCGCATGTGAGGAGATGGGTCGATAGCTGGGAATCGACATCGCAGGAGGCTAATCCCTCTTAAAAACAGGCCGCAAGGCGTACAATAAGAAGAAGAAGAAGAAGATTTACATATTTTTAAAGATCACACGTTTGTACAAAAACATTATAATATATACAGCAGGACCTCTATAATCCGAATCCTCATAATCCGAACACCTCTGTAATCGGAATGCCCACACATCCCTCCCGTGATTCTTAAAAACGGAAATGACGGTGAAATACAGTAGAATCGCGATATAACGAAATCCAAGGGACCAAAAAATATTAACTCGTAATAACGAATTCCCACATATAACGAATTTTTTTAAATCATACTTAGTATGTATATGTTGCACGCCGTTGCAAAAAATGTTGCGCGGCTTTTCAAAAAGATCGCAAGTTCTGCAAACAAAGGAGGAAGGGGGCCATATTGAACTGAATATCTACATATTTTCACTAGTTTTCTTATTAACCTTACGGTGATAAAAGTGCCGCGGGAATCGATGATACTCGTATGTATTTTGTACACAATATGAGAATGTGATTTTAAAACCGGAAAAACGTAAATATTCCTAGTTGCTTTTACTGGCCATATTTAAAGTTGAAATATAACAATTTTGTAATGTTGGGTCTGGTAAATATGTATCTGAAAATGAGAATAAAATAATAATAATATCACAAGTAGCCGCCAAAGCCGAGAACGAGAACGGCTTGCGCGCTACTGACGGCCAGTGTTGTCAGACGTCAAAGAGTAGTTTTCGATATTGAGATTGTGAAATTACGAAATTGCGAAATTACGAGACGGCGAAAAAATTTTTTTTTCCAAAATTTACGCGATGAATTTTTTTTCGCCGTCGCTAAAAATTTCCTAAAATCCGTTAAAATTCCGTTATAATCCTTCAAATTCCGTTTGATCTCTTTATTCCTTCAAAATCCGTATAAAACGGACAAATTCGTATTTGTCCGAATTTGTCCGTCATATTTAATATTCCTAGTTGCTTTTATTGGCCATATTTAAAGTTGAAATAAAACAATTTTGTAATGTTGGGTCTGGTAAATGTTATTCATAATGTCATTCATTTGCAGCGACGGAAATAAATAATTTTAAAAAAAATCGGGAATCAAATCCTAACATAAAATCGTAAAAATACACAAACGTTTCTGTGTTTGCGCGTGTGGCGTGCTTTGTAAGTATGCGTGCATGTCGTACGAACACGTTACTCCGCTAGTCCAATAGTGTGCAGATTGTCTTACCCGACACTACGCCCCACTTAGGGCGCTTGTCCACTACCCGAAATTCCGTGTAATTTTACTGTCCGGCACGTCAGTTAGCGTTTTAAAATGACGATTGGCTTGGATTGGCTTGTGCTTTTGTCCATCTTTCTTCAGATCGGAGCTCTTGATCGGTGCGTGAACACGTTGCGCGGAAATTCGATCGTAAAATCGTCGTTTTAAAACGCAAACTGACGTGTCAGACGGACGGCAAAATTATTCCGTGTAGTGGACAAATGCCCTTACGATGTAGATAAAAGACAGATGCAATTTGAGGATTATTATTGTCAACAGAATCATTTCATTGAGATAAAAAGATGGATTGTAATTTAAGAATTATTATTGTCTACCATTGAGATAAGCAGGTGGACTGATTATGGGAGAGAATATACTTGAGAATTTTTATGGCATACAGAAATAATTTCATTGAAATAAGAAGAGAGATTATAACTACGTCGCCTACTTTCAAAATCCGCCAGATCCATATAAGTCGATTTTACAAAAAAAATCCAAATTCTCCGGATAACATTTATGTTTCAAAGATTTGTCTATCTTTATATAAAATATTTTAAAATAGAGAATTTTCCCATTTTTTTGGAAAGTTTTTCAGTACTCAAAAAAAAACACGAGACACAAATCGATAATGACGTCATCTTAACTTTTGACCTATCTCCGCTCTCTGATTGACCGATATGGGTCAGAAGGCAAGTTTCATGAATATATCGGAATTTGAAATACAACGCTGTTTTTAAGTATTTTTTAGCGGTGTTTTCAAGTATTTAAAAATTTTGAACAATAAAAACCACAACTGGCATTCCGATAGAGTATTTATTTTGAAATCTTATAAAACTGGATCTAGCGGATTTTGAAAGTAGGCGACACAACTAAAGAATTATTATTGCTAAAGTAAATCATTTCACTGACTCATTGACTCTAATTACTAATTACTCAAGATGATGGGATATTGTATGAATTACTTTTAAAAATCGCCGCGCGGCTTGAATAATTTTATCTTAACATTTTTTATTTCCGCGCGGCGCTGTGGCGGCGCGGCTTTGAAATATTTTTATCATAACATTTTTTATTTGTTATAAATTTACATAAATGTATTGGCACTTTTTCGTACGGGACAAAAGTGATTTTGTTATACATAATAACGGGATTTCGTTATATAAATGCATTTTTGTATGAAAAATTAGTTTTAGGGAATAAATTTGTTTTTCTTTTTCGATATACGTCATTTTTCGATATATCGCGATTACTTATATCGCGATTCTACTGTAATAAGGCAAGAAACACAAGAATGTGATACAAGGGCAAAAGTGAAAAAATATTTGACACTGAAGCAGTAACAAATACTTGTGCCTTAAATACATACCTAGATGGGCTGAATACATACCGAGTGGATAGTGGATATTCCTGTGCCAGAGAAGTGTTTTTACATGTTTACATCCAAGGTATGTGAGGGTTGAGGAAGAGCTTACCAGCATTCCGCGCCTCTTGAAACCCAGCTTGCAGGGGTGACACTTGAAGGTGAAGCTGAGATATGCCGTGGGGTCCACCGGGGGGACGAGAGCTGGAGTTTTGGGCGGCTTCACTACAATCTGTAAATACAATTTGTCACATCTGAGCAATAAATAAAATAACATTATATACAAAAAGCCATTAAATAAAAAAATTATTAAATAAAAACATTACCATAAAATTTGCGATCCATGCAGTTTCCTATACACCATTGGGTGACGATGTAGATTGGCAGGAGAGTGAAATATATATTTTTTTTAAAAAAAAAGATAAAAATTTGTGTTTTTATTATTTACACAATTTTTTTCAATTTCATACTATTTCTGTGAGCCCAAGCGGCTAATTATTAGAAATAGGTATCAAATTGTGGTAGAGTGGGTTTGAACCGAGAAACTCTGACTTAAGAGTCTGCAACACTAACCACGGGATCACAACCCGACTCATATACTTTATGAACGCAAGTACACGTGTGTTAACACCACTTTCCAAATGTACAAATAAAAAGTATAACTATCTATATTAGAGTCTTGGTAATATTAAATGTCAATGTCAATGTCAGTGGTGGCGTTTTGTAAATTGATTCGGCCATCACTTTGTGGTAAAATCTATTCATTTTTAATTTAAGTTTTGCTTAGTAAATACCACCATTTCTTACAATCTATTACGACATGTGCTTCGAAGCATTTGGCATAATTTTTAAACACCGTATTGTGTGTTTGAAAACCATGCAGAGTGCATTGAATAGATTTTATAGTAGATTTTATGAAATGGTGGTATTTAATAAGTAAAACCAAAATTAAAAATGATTAAGTTTTGCTTAAAATAACATTCACGCATGCTTAATATCGTAATAGTTGGTCACTCTGAATAAATAATTGCGTTTATTTGCAGAATCACTAAGCAGTCACATTAATGACACTTTTTCTTAACATGTGGTTAAAGCAAAGTAAAGGCCAGATATATCTAGCTGTGATCGCACTGCCGATATAAGATAGCGTAAGTACTAACCTCAGCAGTATCCTTCTTGGCGGAATTGTGTATCTTCTTGATGTGATCTTTCAGCTTATCCTTTCGTTTAAATTGCTTTCCACAATCCGGACAAAGGAACTCTCGGTGCTCGGAGTGCCTGGAAATGAGAGTTTGGTGTTTATTATCGCCTGAAAACCCAGACAGTCCATGTCTCGCCGATGAAGTACACCATTAGTGAGATGTGTCTTACTTGAGCATGTGCATCTTGAGTTTGTCTGGCGTCGAGAAGTTGGTAGCGCACATCTGGCAGGAGAAGCGGCGCACAGCGTGGAATCCGCGGATGTGCTTCTTTATGCTGGCGTAGTCAGACAGCCTCTGTAATATCATCAACGGTGATAACATTCCTATATTGTGTACAGAATAAAATCTCATAGCCAGTTAAGTTATAATTAGATTCACTATTGAGTAATTTTGGTAAGACCGTTAGTTTATATTTAGTAACTGACCACCGAGTGTTTTCATACAGAAGTCATAGTTCACCTTGTCGCACATGGGGCAGTCGTACTGGCCGTCGGGGCGCCGGTGCTGGCTCTTGGTGTGCTCCTTGAGCTTCCAGGTGTGCGTGAAAGTGCGCGGGCAGATGAGGCAGTACACGCCGAGCGGGGGTGCCCCCCCACCCGCCGCCTTCTTGGCTTCGTCGCTGGGCTGCGACAGGCTCAGGGACGCCATGTCGCCCTTCTCCTTGTGACAACTTCTGTAATCGTACAATCGTGCCCTTCAAAATGACATTGGGATCTATTTTGTTAATTAAAAGCGTTGTTAACTTTGTGGTATGGTAATATAACACTGTCCGCTTCCATCGTGTAGTGGTTAGCGCGCTAGGCTACCATGCTGGAGGTCCCAGGTTCGATTCCCAAGAGGGTCAAAATAAATATTACTGATTTTTCAGTCTAATATTTATTTAATATGACCCTGGACTGGTACCTGAAGCGGGAGGCTGATCACCTTTCCTTCGTGTATTTAACGATCAAGATAACACTGCTTCTATACGATGCAGTCCTATGCACCATTGTGGTGCGGATAAGGGTTAGAAGAAGAAGAATATAACACTCTCCTTATCATTCATCCTTCACTATAAAAAATTGTATTAAAGTGGTATTGCACAAAGTGAACGATGAATTATAAGATGAGTGTTAGATTGGGATTGTCCATAGCGTGTTGATTATTATTACTTTTTACAATACATGTTTAATTTTTTGATGAACGTCTCACTAGGCAGAACCAGTGACGAGACGTTCATTTTCATTATAAAAAATATTATTTTGAAATTACAGATATTAAAACGTAAAATATAAAATAAAGTTGTGTTAACAAATTAAGTACAGTTTAGCTGAGTGAGAAATTGACAAATATGCAACAATAATAATAATATTAGCCGACTTTATTTAGGTGGGGTGACCAACTTTAGGCAGCTCTTGTGTTCCGTATCAAGAAGCCACTTTCCAAGGCCTGCCATAGCGTTCGTCATCGTTGACAGACTCATGGCCACTCGTTGCTGAAACACTTTTCTAGCATTTTCAATGTCGTGGCACCACTTAAACAGCAAAATTGAATACAAACTCGTTGTAGCGAATTCCATTCCATTTTTCAAAATTGTCAAAAATCGAAAACACGCACAATCGCAGATGTATTCAATACGGCGCCACTTTTACAAATGTCAAGCTATCAAGCTGAAAATTTCATAGAATATCAATGACAGATGTAGCAACCTAAAAATTAAACTTAAATCGGGTGACTGAGAACGCCACACGGTGGTGATTCCGGGAACTTTTTGATCAAGGTACTATATCAAAATGTCTGTTTTTCATGTAAACATAGTAGCAAAAAATTAAATGACAAGAATAAATGCAAATACGTTTTAGGTTAAAAATAGAAATCTACATATTTGTATTCCTGTGATATACACAAATACATACTTCAATTGAATATATTTTTCAAGTCTAATAAAGTGGGCAGCGTTTGAAAATGGAAATAAAAAACCAAGAAAACTTTTAAAAGAATTACTGCAACAATGAAATTTGCTGGCTGGTTAATATATCGCTCACTCCTTTCAAGAGCGTCATGAATCAAAAATTGTCAATTTTCAGTTGAGCATGTTATCGGAATGCCCAGAAAATGTACTATATCCCAGCAAAAGAGGCATATTTTTAACTTAATATTTACTTGCTACAGGGCAGAAAGTGTTGATTTTGCATTTTGAAGAAAAGGTATTGTTTAATTATTTTTTTTAAATACACTAAATATTTTTCAAATGGAGAAAAAACCTTCAAGTTTTACCTAAAAAGATCTGTTGCACATTGAAAAATTCAATAAGTGGCTCGATATTTACTTTTAATACATTGTGTTATATATTTAAACTTTAAAAAGTTCTCCTGAAAAATCAAGTGTTTTGATTTATGACGTTCTTGAAAGGAGTGAGCGATATGTGATTAATCTAGTAGTTACTTGTGTCGCTCGTATTGGTCCAGGGTGGAGCATATCTTGTTGCAGACGATGCAGAGGTAGATGTGGGTGTTGGTCTCCACAGGCGTGTTCTCCTTCTGCGCCGTGCCGTACGAGTCCGCCGAGTCGTGGTCCATCTGCCCGTCGGGCACCAGCTGCTCCGCCTCCGCCTGGCGCTCCGGCAAGCCTCCACCGCCCTCCGAGGCCACCGGCGCCAGCTCGTCTTCCGGCTGGGAGGACTCGTTCATTTCGCAAGTTCTGGACACGGTGAATAAAATAAAATCAGTGAATCAGTCCTCATGCTTCAGTTTAATTTGATTGCTTCGCTTATTCCAGTGTATGATTTACATAAACTTTTTTTAATTTTGTACTGACATTTCCCGGTGGAACTGCATTTTATATAATAAAATTACAACTATTTATGGTTTTTCCACATTTTATAATTTTATTTATTTTTTAAAGAAATAACCCGCAAAGGCTCTGCTTTTAGAGGTTCGTCTTCAGGTAGGATCTTAAGGATTATTTATTATATTTACATAAGCACCCGCATAAATTCCCGTTAGGCACATCTCTAGGGTAGCGTGACCATTACTTACGCAATTACGAGTGTGACTAACCAGCAGTGGTGCATTCTCTATTATTATATTTTATCCGTAGCATTGTATGTACATAAGAGTATATTTGCAGTTTGCCACTGCTAACCGAGTGTTGAAAACCGGAGAGTGGCCTTTGTATGAACTCAGGCTCAGGCTTTGTTTATTTTTATGTCTGAGAATTCCATAAACAGGATAATATTTTAATGGAATTCTTATCAATTCAGTGCAAATAAAAATGCGCTACTTACATATTATTAGATGTCTCATCGATGCTTCCGTGTGTCATCATGTGACGTTTTAAACTGAAACAAATATTTAAATTTTATTTTTATGCCTGATAAAGCACAAATGATTAAAATTTCAAAGCAATAATAATTCATAAAAATCGAAATCAAAAGGAAAGAAAATATTGTACCTAAAACTTCTGGGAAAAGTCCGGTTGCAGACATTGCAACGATGCTCCATGTTGGTATTCAAGTTAATTTTGGGCAGTTTCTTTCTCGGTCTTTTGATTGTTGCAGACTTCTTTTCCTAATTAATAAACGTTAAACATATTAACCAACCAAAAATAGGAAATTTACAAAAAAAGAATATATAATGTTTAACACAATTTGCCAGTATTGGGATGCAAACGAAGGTGGATTGGGGAGCATGTCCGGAACACTCAATTTACAGGACCCGGAATATGCGATCCGCCTTAGAAGTGCAGTGGTCAGTAGTCACGTATATTCCCGGAGGGTCAATATAAGTAATATTTATATAATTGTAGTACAATTAGTTGTAATATTTTTTAATTAGCTCGGAAACTTATTTGCCACTCATCCCGGTGATTGGAAAGCGCAGTATATGTGATAAGATAAGGGGAATTACTTACATCCTCATCGTGCATATTAAGATGGGCTTGGAGTTCAGGAGATGAAGCGAATCTCATGGAGCACTCGTAACAGGGCCAATCTAATGAGGAATCTTCACTGTCTGGAAATACAAATATATTATGTTAAGAAACATTTATTTGAGACGGACTGTACTTGAGAGTATGTGATTTTTTTAAAATTAATTTTACATATCTATTTATGGACACATATTTTTCAACAATGATGTTTGAGTGAAAATTTGCACTTTACACAACCACAATGTGATGATGGAGGCGGGACATCAACATTTTAAAGGGAATGGATAATAATTGAACATTTGAAATGAACTTATCTTGGAATAAATGTAATACTTTCATCAGAAATTAAAAAAAAATATCAAAACATGCAATTATTTGAAACAAAAAAAATATATTTAAAACGAAGTTTGAAATAGAATCGTAAAACCATAAAGAAAAATTGTATTTTTATTTTTCAATTAATTAAAAAATTTCATTTTATTCATTACTTCAGTTATTTTATGAACAAAAAATACAATTTAATTTTAAAACATAGTCAAGTGTAAATTTATTAATGAAAAATAAATATTTTTCTTTCAAAATTTTACATATTAATAAAATTTTGTTCCCTTTAATTTTGAATTAGAGAACTTTTACTGAAGCTGGGGGAAATGGTTACCAGTGGCGTGAGAAGGGGGCGGCTGCAGTCCCCAGTGGCGGGCGTAGGCCGAGCCGTACCCGAGGACCAGCTCCTGCCTCGGAGCGATGGGCCGGCAGCTGATGAAGTAGAGCTCCGAGTCCGACTGCTGAAGGCACACATTCTGCGCCGCGCCCGGCTCCAACCTTACGTAGCGCATCCAGTTCGATGTCTCTGTTATAATCCATTATTTATATAATTTTATCATTTTTCTGGATAAAATATGAGATATTGTTGGATAAAAAAAAATTGCACTATATGTGTGACAATAAAATAAAAATTACTGACAAATAAATTGATGTAATATTTTTTTTCTAGAATTAAGATAGATATATTTAAATTGCAAGAATAGAAAGAAATAGCATAACTCACAACTTTTCTTACTAAATAATTTACGTCTTCTTCTAATCCTAATGATGCATACGGCACCACATCATATCGACACAGTTTTATCTCGAGCTTTAACTGCACGAAGGCAAGGTGATCAGCCCTGCGGTTCAGGTACCAGTCCAGGGTGATATTAAATAAATAAATAAGTGAAAATCATCCATATTCATTTTGACCTCCCTGGGAATCGAATCCGGGACCTCGACCAAAGTAGCCAGATGCGCTAAACACTACACTATGGAGGCGGAGTTTACCTTGGTACTTAAATGATTTACTTTAAATTCGGAAGCAAATTTCGCAAATAATATTAATAAATTAAATTATTGATATTTTGTTTATTGCAAGCATTGATAACTTTGTGGTATGGTAATAAAACACTCCTTATCATTTATAAAAAAAGTGGTATTACACAAAGTGAACAATGGATGATAAGGAGAGTGAAATTGGATATACGTTTTGTACTGACATTTCTTGGTGGAACTGCATTTTATAGAATAAAATAACAACTAGTAATTTTTTCCACATTACATTTATTTGACCAGCAAGACTGGTCTGACGATGTCGATAACGACGAAATGCGGTTGCTGGTCAAATAAAAAAAATGTGGAAAAAATTTGTTAATTTATTCTAGAGAGTGAAATTATTGATATTTCTCTCTATTGAGAATCTGGTGGAGATAGCTTGTCTTCCACCTCCCAGGAGCGGACCGGAGAATGACAGGACATAGTCCCATATAAAGAGTAAGAAAAAGACAATTTGATGTATCGCATGCGAAGACAAATAAGGATGCAGTGGACTCACTCTCGTCGGACACATCGACAGTGAAGTCCCCCTCGGGGGTGTGCAGCAGGAAGTGCGGGGGGTGCGTGTCGGCGCCGGCGGGCAGGCGCCGCCGCACGCCCTCGAGCGGGCCGAAACGCGCGCGCGCCGGGATGCGGCGCCGCGCGAACACGCCACGCGCGCGGCCCAGATACAGGTGCGCGCCCGGCAGCGAGGCGCGCGCGCGGCACGGGACCGACTTGTCCGGGATGCAAGCTGCAACCACAGGGATAATTTATTTATTTTGATATATACGGTACTATTTTACCATTTATATAAATATGTATAAAAAACACATCAATTGCAACGCAGCAATTTAACAAGTTGTTATAAACTACTTACATAGAAAAATGTTATAAGAATGATATTTAAAAAATAAAATAAATGCTATGTGTAAACCACTGTAATAAATAAAATGTTATGTGTAAACCACTTACAATAAACATTTTGGTTTTTCCAAATCTTATATAAATGTAAAACATTAAACATATTGAAAGTAAACAATAACATAAATAAACATAATATCTTTTCATCCAAAACGCGACATTCTATGGGCTAGGAGTAAATTAGTTATTGCCAATTTACATTGTTGAAGCGATATATTATAGAAATCTATATTGGTGGCATATTCGTTACTAGTATTTTGGATGCTAAATATGGGAGTATTAAAATGAGCTACCGTCCGAGCATTTGGACAATAAAATAAAGTAGATGTTCTACTAGGCCGTGGCGGTACTAGAATGATATCAGTTTTAGCAATTCAGGGCTGTCAAAAATTGTTATAATATCTGAGGCAATTCGACTTTCGTTTGATTTGGATAATTTTAATAGATACAGCAAATAATCATAATTAATTTGGTCTTAACGATATTATAAAGGATTATATAAGGCACCGAGCGGCAGGCTTTCGGGAGAGGCTGATGAAGAGCTCCAACCTCATCATAAAGCGGCTTGTGGAGCGCAGGTTTTAAAATTGTTTCCAAAATCGAAATATCGACATTTTAGAAAAAAAGTATTACGTGAATATAAAATTTTATTGTGAGTACGAAGTGCAGTCAGAACATAGTTTGGCCAACAAAGTTCACGCAGAACAGTTTTTTTTAATTACCTAACGTCCAAGTGACTCTGAAATCTAGCTACAGTTTATGCAACACCGCTTATCATGTCCCTACTCAGGTTTCAACTTTATAAGTTAACTATGCCTACTCGTGAGTGGATTTACTCTTTATGTTTAAATTTACTATAATTTGATGTAGTTCACTTTCTCCAGTTCTTTGGACACGTTGCGCGTGGCAACGAGGATAGCCTGGAACGACTAGTTGTGATCGGTAGCCTGGAGGGAAAGAGAGGGAGAGGAAGATCCCCCACACGATGGACCGATCAAATTAAGGCAGCAGCAGGCACCTCAGTGGTTGGAGCGCTACGTGCAGCGCAGTCAAGGGATAACTGGAGAAGAGTCATTGCTTCTGCAAGGGTCACAACCCTCAGCAATGAGGAGTAAGACGGAGAAGAAGAAGAAGAAGAATTTCATGTAATTCATGAGTGAAAATTCTAGGCAAAAACACTCGCTCACGCAGAACAGAAAGACGCATCTAACATAGGATGAATTACCAAACATTTTGGATAATGCAAGGTTGAATTTCCGGTGCGATGAAAAAAATAATAGTAAAATGTCTTACTGATGGAATTATCATCAACGAGTAGCGATTGTTGTTTGCGGCGTTGTCGGCTCCCGGAAGTGGTCGTTTCCGTGCTGCCCAGGTAGTCTGCAAACTCCTGGAATGCCACCATCTCCTCGCACCCCACATCATCGAGCTGCGACGGAGAGATGCCTCCCGCAGAGTCGTGAGACAGTACCTAAATTGAAATTGATTATTTTGTTAAAAAGTCTAATACCAAAAGAATGAAATTAACTAAATAACTAACCATCACGCCGCTTCCGCAGGGGTAGGCAGAGAGAATAGAATGCCACACCACTCTGTCTTTGCAAACATTCTTCGCCTCTTCCACGTTCATGCATCTCCTCATACATACCCGCCGATTGATACGACTTCTAACCTGACCACTTTCAAGTATTTGGCATACCTGATCGTGCCACGTTTTTCTCGGTGTTCCTCTGCTCCTTTTTCCAATTGCATTTGCCTCATAAATTTGTTTTGCCGTTCTTTCCTCACTTATTCGTTCTACATGTCCAAACCATCTCAACACACCTTTCTTAATTTTATCGATAATCCTTAACTCAGCTTTGCATTCCTTCCTTATTTCACTATTCGAACATCTATCATACATCGTTTTGTCGCACATTCTTCTGAGAGATCGCATTTCGACTGCATTCAGTCTACTTTCATCCTTCTTTTGCCAACTCTATGTTTCACTTCCATACATTGGAGTTGGAACCAGGACTCCGTTGTGCACTGCCAGTTTAGCTTCCGCTGATAGGTTTTTATTTGCTATAACTGATTTCAGTGCACCATTCACTTTGTTCCCAGCATTCACTCTCCTTTCTATGTCTTTGTTATTTTGTTAAAAAGCCTAATGCCAAAAGAATGAAATTATTAACTCTTCAAAATAATCATTATTTACAAGTTCATCAGATTGGGTAATGTCGAGGTGCAGGTTCGTATTGTCGAGTGTCTCCGATTCCATGACGATGCTCTGGTCTCCGTCGAACTGGCTACCCTCATCCAGGGAATCCAATAGTGACACGTCTACCGCCATCGAGTTTGATTCTGTGATGACATCCACTGGAAAACAAAAAATCAGTTTTTAAAAAAAATCAGTAGACGGATTCATAAACCATCCTAATGTAAGAAAAAATAATACCAACATAAAATAATAAATTTATGAGGCAAATGTGGTCAGTAATAGAAGTAGAAGAAGACCGAGGAAAACTTGGCATGATCAAGTATTTCAAATATTTGAAAAAGTAAGTAATAAATTAATAAATAAATGTCGAGTTATTTATTGATTCGGCGTTTAATTTGTAGAACTCCATTTTAATTTATGTATTAATTTTAAATCAAACACACATTTTTTTGGTCTACTAAGTTGTATTTTATTAACAAAAACACATAAAAAAATTATATTGTAACAATTGTTTCGCCTTGTTAGGGCATTATGAAACGAATATCAAACGAACAACTTAGTAGACTCAAAAAATCTCTCCTTTCAAGAACGTCATAAATAAAAAAAAAAAGATTTTTCAGGAGAGCGTTTTTAAAGTTTAAAAATAAATCAAGCCACTTATTGAACTTTTTATTGTGCAACAGATCTTTTTAGGTAAAACCTGGGTAAATATAAAGTTTAAAATATGCCTTTTTTGCTGAGATAAAGTACATTTTCTGGGCATTCTGAAAACATGCACAACTAAAAATTGATGATTTTTGATTTATGACGTTCTTGAAAGGAGTGAGCGAAATGTCAAGTTCCTGACTCTGAATTTGGGAGGGTTTAAAAAGCCCAACTTCTGCCTGCTTAAATCACTAAATTGACAGAATCAATTAGCTGGATTAAGTGTCTTATTCCCACAGTTAGTTATTGAAATGTAAGGTATTGCAGTTATACCTTGATCCTTGACATCGGCACACGGGGCTAGAGTGGTGGGTCGAGCCACGATGAAGCCATTCTCGCTGGACAGGGAATAGGATATTCCCGACTGGCCTCCGGTTATCAGTAGCTCCACGTGTTCTGCTTTCATTCCGCTCCCATCGATCATGTGATATTCACCTAAATTATCAGACTAAATATAAGCAAAATATTTCAATTATCGTAAAATGTAACAATATTTTGGTGAGGGATGATAATTTGAAAAGTATCACTAACGCAGTCGCCGCGTTTCAAATCAGTTGTGTCATTTACAACATGCGGAGAATGGTGATATCGAATTTTAAAGCATTTGAGAAGCATTATTTATTTTTAATTAATGTTTTACTTAGGAAATACCACTATTTCTTAAAATCTACTGTGACACGTGTTTCGATGCATTCTGCATCATTTTCAAACACCGTATGTTTTACTACAGTAAAACATTAATTAAAAATGGATAGATTTTACCACAAAGTGACTGCCGAATCAATTAATGAAAGCATTATTTAAATAAAAAAACAGATATGCAAGTAATTTTAAAATTATACATTTTACAGCGGTAGTATTAGATTATAATGGAGTTATGGCCCAAAAATACGACATCTTAGATCAGTTATCTTTGAGAATCTAAGATCAGTTTTAACCTTTGCGGAAGTACAAAAATTGATGTCTGACTTTCTCTGGAGAGTGGGTTCTTTTTAAATGAAAGATTTTTTTTCATTAAATCCATGCATTATGAAGATAGAAATTATGTTAAGATTATTTTTTAAAAAAAAACACCTCTTCAAATAATTTTTGAATTATGACAAAATCACACACAAAAATCCACAGATGTCATTGCTATACAAGTTACATCATACCAACTGACAGACGGACCTTGATCTTCATTAACGTCGATACTTCTTTAAGGAAAATTCGTACCGACGTTCAATTACGTCCACACTCCCAGAAAGGTTAAAAGTAGTTATTGCATTGCTTTGCAATAATGCAGTATTTCAATATCAGAAATGAAAAAAAAACTTGCCCTTTTTCCAAATAAATCTATAAAACTTATCAGTCAGGTTAATCAATAGTATCTATAGTTTCTCCTCCATTTCCAATTGACAGTCCAAACTCAATTTGCAATTTTAGTGCATGATCGTGCGACACATGGCTCAGGTCCTTATTGGAGAGGTTCATCGACAGCTAGGGACGAGTGGTACGGGGGTACTCACCGTTGGAAGCGAGGACCAGCTGGAGGTCGGTGGTGGAGTCCAGGAGGTGGTGGGCACGGGGGGGCGGGAGGAAGGGGGCCCCGGAGGAGGAGGAGGAGACTCCGTACGCGTCGGCCCCGCTGCCCAGGGGCGGGTACAGGGGCAGGAGGGGAGGCGCCTCCTCACCCATCACCTGCACAAGATGTTCATAAAGATCAATAATATTTTTAGTGCTATTGGTGACTGCATTAAAAGCGTCCGAAACAACACTGGTCAAAAGGAAATCACATAGAAAAGAAAAATAAATATTTGTGTTTTTACAATACAAAAAAAACTTCATCATGTGGTGGATTTTTGGAAGAAATAATATGGCTTGCAACACTGACGTCAAGTTAGATATAAGTTAGATATATAAAACCGATTGTATTTTAATATCCTTTCTAACTCAATAGGTTCAGTGTAGACAGTGTGGACATTTGAAATGGTTTACTTAAAATTTCAGATATAACAGAGTTTTTAAAAAGTTTTCAAAACCATCAACATATTTTATTTTTTGTATATTAAAAGCATTGATAACTTTGTGGTATGGTAATAAAACACTCTTCATATCATCCATTGTTCATTTTGTGTAATACCAATTTAATAAAATTATAATACATAGTGATATTACACAAAATAAACAATGGATGACAAGGAGAGTGTTTTATTTTTTACCATCAACACATTATTTACGGGAATTGCTTAAAAACATCTTATATATATTGTTGGTAGAGAGCGGGAGATGCTTATAAGCGTTCTATTAGCTTATTTTTAGTAGAGCGTGAGAGACACCAAAAATCATAGTACAGATAGAAATTGTGGGTTTGCAGTTATAGTGGTATTACACAAAATGAACAATGGATAATAAGGAGAGTGTTTTATTTTTAACCATTGACACATTATTTACGGGAATAGCTTGAAAACATCTTTTATATACTGTTGATAGAGAGCGGGAGATGCTTTTAAGCGTTCTATTTGCTTATTTTTAGTAGAGCGCGAGAGGCACCAAAAATCATAGTACAGATCGGAATTGGGTTTGCAGTTACTTGTGATTAGTACACTAATAAGGGTCGGGGTTGATGAAAATGTTTACAACAATTTGTTAATAATTATGTATACCGTAGAACGGGTAAAAGAGATGACATATTTTAACTGAATAAATAGGGCATTACAACATATGTACCGTAGAATGGGGCTACTTGAACTTTGATGTGTTACTTGAGCCCAGTACAAAAAAGAGATTTAAATATGTATTTGGTCTACAATTATGAACGTATCGTGACAATAAGTGTCACCTGTCAGGGAAACAATGAATCATGTAGATATATTCATTATTGTAGACCAAATACAGATCTAAATACCAAATCAGATCAAATACCCGACAAGACACACAAGATGGCTTGGTGGGTCTCAGCAAAAAAAAATCTAAATATGTATAAATTGTGATTTAAATAAATTTGTACAAATAAAAAAAATAAAATAAAATAAGTCAAATAAAAAAATAAAAGAATAATAATAATATTTTTTTTTGTACTGGGCTCAAATAACACATCAAAGTTCAAGTAGCCCCATTCTACGGTACTGTTAAGTATAAGATTGACGTAATAAAGAAGGTAGTACTAAAAAATAACATTTACATAAAAGCATTGACTAAATCAAAATCAGCATTATATTAAAATCTGCACAACGTTTCATAGGGATATTAAAAGTAGAATAAGTGCAGTGCACAAGTGCAGTGTGTGACAGTACCTCTTGATGCATGGTGTAGGGCTGCATGTAGTGGGCGGGCTGCGGGAAGGGCGGGAAGGGCGGCAGAGGGGGGTGCGGGTGCGCGTGGTGCAGCGGCGAGTAGCGCGCCGCCGAGCTCATGTTGGGGTCCCGCTCCAGAAAGGGCGGCGACGCGGGGTACGTCTCCTCCAGCTGAAATATGGCACATTAACAATCGGGCTTCATTATCAAGCTTCTCGGCCGGATAGGCAAAAAAGTATTTATTCGCTGAAAGTAAATACAGGTTCCTTGGGTCAACATCAAAACAAAAGCTTAGTAATTTGTCTCGCTCTTTCTTTGTGGTAATACCACATTTATTAAAATGATACAAATAACATGGCGCTAGCAGACTAAAATTTTACATTAACTGATTCGGTAGTCACTTTGTGGCAAAATGTATCCATTTTTAATTTAAGTTTTACTTAGTAGATACCATTATTTCTTAAAATCTATTGTTACATGTGGTTCGATGCATTCCGCATCATATACGTGTTTAAAAATAATGCGGAATGCATCGAAACATGCAATTTTGACTTAGTAATGCAAATTAAAAAGTTTTCAAAGTTCTATAAACTGGTAAAATACACTAGGTAGTTTGAAATGTCATATTTATGTGGTTTTAAAGTAAATTAAACTTCAAGTTAAATAGCAGGTAATTTATTCAGGCTAAATAAAAGCTTTAAATAGCAGGGGTTTCAGAGTTAATATTTTTGCCAGTATACCCACAATATAGTGTTGACAATTTTTAAGACAGGTCCGTACTCAGTCTACTAGTCATTAGAATGGGACGGTAGTTACTCACGTTAACATAGAGCATGTCAGATGTGGAAGGGCAGGCTCGGGGGGTGGGGGCCGGCTGGGTCCAGTGGGACACCCCCCCGCTGGGCACACTGCTGGACACCCCCCCTTCATCCTCAGGGGGGTCCCCTACAACATCAATTTCACACTCTTAATATATAATAAACAAATATTACGACAAAGTCAATTTTTTTAACCAGTTGCCAGTTTATCCCGAACGTGACTCGGGCAAGGAGTTTGTGTTGCATCAATGAGTCCGAGTGCTGCTCGGGCAAATCGTATTCCAACTTGGTGGTATTGATTTGCCCGAGCCTAATATATTTATGTATTTATTGATTTGTAAACTAATCATCACGCTGCTTCCCCGCAGAGGTAGGCAGAGAGAATAGAACGCCACGCCACTCTCACACCTTTCTTAATTTTATCGATAATCTTCGATCTTATCTTATCTCAGCTTTGCATTCCTTCCTTATTTCAACATCGAACATCTATCATACATCGTTTTTAATTTATGTATTAATTTTAAATCAAACACAGATTTTTTGAATCTATTAAAATGTATTTTATTAACAAAAACACAAAAAAAAATATATTGTGATAATTGTTTCGCCTTGTTAGGGCATTATCAAACAAATGTTTGTATTAACAAATATATATTTATGAATTTGTTTTTATTGACTAACCCGAGCAGTGTTCGGATAGTCCTGTTTCGAGTTTAGCGATGATTTTCTGCACCGACGAATTTTCTCGCCAAAATTCGAGTGGTAAAACTAGCTGGTTTAGTAACAATATAAATGATTTATGATTCAACACTCCTTACCATATATACCACAATAGTTAAAAATGTTTTTACCATACAAAATACTCTTCTTATCATTCATCGTTGACTTTGTATAATACCACTTAAAAACTCTATTTCACGACAACCGTTTTCGAAATAACCATTCCCTCCTAAAGTAAAATAGCTGTGGTCACCTATTTAGATCTAACAACTATTATTATTATTAATAGATTTATATTATCCACTGACACTTCGTGAGGGAATTGCATTTTTAATTTATTATTAGATTAAAACCAATATTTTTAGCTTTTCCACTTTTTTATTTGACCAGCGACCGGGTTTCGTCGTTACCGACATCATCAGACTGGTCTGATGATGTCGGTAACGACGAAACCCGGTCGCTGGTCAAATAAAAAAGTGGAAAAGCTAAAAATATTGGTTTTAATCTAATAATAAATTATTATTATTGTTTTATTATTTTTTAATAGAGAGAGAAAGGAATCGCAAAGTTTTAAGCGGTATTAGTGGTTTAGTATAGAACGATGAATGACAAGAAGAGTGTAGTATTACCATACCACAAAGTTAATAATGCTTTAAATATATAAAATAGATATAAAATTAAATATATAAAACCACTATCCACCCAATCGTGCATAGGGCACTGGATTAGATGGATGCAGAGTAAACTTGATCAATAAATATACTGTCAAGATGATCAGTTCTGTGCTACACATTCTTTGATGAAAGAGTAGCGGACTTGGAAAATAGAGGGATTTTTTTTAAAAGAAAGAAATATTGGTATTTTTATTACCAACATAATTCAATTTTATAATATTTCTGTGAGCCTAAGCGGCTCATTATTAGAAATAGGTATCAAATTGTGGTAAAGTGGGTTCGAACCGAGAAACTCTGACTTAAGAGTAACGGCGACACTAACCTCGGGACCACAACCCGATACATATGACGTCATTGTATGAGCTCGGGTGAAGGTTGTTATTGGATATTGTTGTGAAAGAAAACCAGGTAAGAAAAGCAACAATAAAAAAGGTTAGGGCACTCGAAGTTGCATACTACATACTACTCTTGTAAGGACACTGCCATCGTGTAAGTGTCCCTTTGATTTACAATACCAATTCTAAGCTTCTCAAATTAAAACATCTCAAAAACAAAATGGTATTGCACATTCGCATTTGCTTAGACCTGACGATATGATAATAACCTAAACTGTCAATAATTGAAATAAAAATAGTTTCGTCCATGATATAATAGAAATTTGTAACACAGTCGAAAGACCTTGAAAATAAAACCGTATTTGTAAGCAAATGGAATGATTAATAAATAAACTAGAAAGACAACATACCTTCAAGGGTATCACCGGTTTCCGTACCCTTACTTCGCATTGTCGAAATTGTTTATTTTGGTGACATACGCTAAAGTGTCCAATCAATCATAGCAACTGAAACAAAATAAATTATTTTTCATAAAACTTATATTGCTAAAAAATAAAACATACAAAACGCACTAAAACATCTAAATTCTTACTAATCGAACTTAAATAATAAATTATAGTTGAAGGTTTTATTTTATAAATAATATATTATTTATTTTTCACAATAAAAAGGCCGCCATTTTGAAGTAATATGCTATGGCATGACAAAGAAACTATTAATAAATTTGGCATTACGGGAGAATTCATCTAATGTACACTTAAAGCAAACATTAAAAAATACAATAATAGAATATTGAACACATTTTATATTTCGAAAAAACTAAAAAACACTTACGAAATGATAGAAAAACACTTTAAAACCAACATCACAAAACCACAGACAAAAGCTATCACCATAGACAATATAAATACAAAAAATAAAAATAAAACTATTAAATAAAGTACCTACCTTCATTTATTCATTTGTCTAAATCCGCTCCTTATGTGGAGCATATGGAATCTACAAATTACCTTTAAGCTCTTCTAACAGCTGCAAGCTCCTTTGTATTATCCTAAGTCAGGTTCCGAACGGTGCAGGACCGCAAAGCCTTTGCCACTGTGATCGCCAACGTTGGGAGGGCCTAAGCAGTCAGGTTGGCGTCTCGAAGTTCAGACAAGAACTGCAACCGAATTGTTTGAAGTAGACGTACTGGATTTTGGGGAGTTAATGAATCTTGGACTTTGCATAATCTAGTAATTAAAGGAAACATGGTGAATCGTCTCAATCTCGTTTTCCGCTTCGTCTGGCTTCTCATCACCAATCTGTTTTGAATGGGAGATGCTTCTGAGATTTATACTACAGCCATAGCCATAGTATATGGCTATGGTTTAAATATAAACCTCAGAAGGGTCTTCTATAACATGATAAATCATTGAAACGCTACAAATTTTTAAGAATTTTTTTAAGTATTCAATGTTTATGTTTAGTTTATTAGACTTTGGCATGAAGTTAATATTTTTGTTGTTGTTTAAGATATTTTTAAATTTTATGAATTTTAAACGAAAAAAAAACTAAGGTTAAGAAAATAAAAAATCTTATGGATATCAACAACGACAAAAACAATATGGAGTTATAAACTAATTTCAAAATGATGTGGAACGAATTGAAACACGTGTCACAATAAATTTAAAGCACTAGTGGTATTTACCAAGCAAAATTTAAGTTATACTCCCATTGATTGGAGAAGGGCAGTTATAATACCTTTTTACAAGAGAAAGGGACCTAGAGTGGAATATGGGCGCTACAGACCAATCAGTCTATTGATTGCTGTTGGCAAAACCATAAAAAGGATAAAATGTGGGGTGTTCAGATTAGATTTAGGAATGGAAAAGGATGTACGTATTTGATTTTTGCTTTTCGCAATATAACGGAAAAGTTTTTGAAGAATAACCAAAAGCTTTCCACCGCATTTGTGGATTTGCAGAAAGCGTATGACTGACTTGATAGAACGAAAGTATGGAAGGTATTATCTGAGCATGGAGGAAGCAATAAACTTATCCAAGGTGTTGCAGACTGTAAGTAGTTCATGTTCATCATGGTTAACATTTCTAAATGTGTTAAACAGGGATGTGTAATGTCACCTTGGCCGTTTAATCTATTAATGGATAAATGCATGAATGAACTGAGAGCTAGAATGAATAATTTGACTGTTGCTTTTTGTATGCCGGAGATGTTGTTCTTCTTGCTGATGGCTGAGAAGATTTGCAGGCGTTGCTGACAAAGGTGTATAATATTTGCAAGGAAAATGATTTACTGATGAATGTTAGCAAATCCAAAATTATGGCTTTCAAAGAGAGGAATTGTACTTCTACATGTAAGTACCGGGTTATTTACTTATTATTAGCTGTCAACACTGATCTACAATCTACATTTATTTTCTGTTTTTGTATTTGCGTTTGACGTTAATCTGATAGACCCAAAAATAATGTTTTTAAAGTTATAAGTTTCACAAGTATATTTACACATTTTTATCCTTAGTCGATTGAAAAATCCCTTTTTTGTCTTGCTGAATGAGGTTATCCATTCAATAAAGAATTATAACGATTTATTATTGTTTTGACAGCTGTCATTTTTCATTCCCTAAATTGTTTTTATTGACTTAAATGTATAATGTTATAACACATCATATTACATAATAATTAATTAATTTCTTCAAGATAATAAGGGTTTAAAATGTCACAACGCTCAAGAGTTATAACATTGTATAAAACGGTAAGAATATTACTAATTTTTAATCAATATGTAAATATAAATGTATACACACACATATAAACAGCTTCATATAAACGCAGCGTTAATAAATAAAGCAAATAATATAAAAGAAAAAATCACTTGTATTTATTTGACCCCCCCTAGGGAATCTCACCCGGGATCTCCAGTACGGTAGCCGAGCGTGCTGACCATTGCACCACGGAGGCGGACCCGGATATATATATATATAAATATATATATATATATATATATATATTATTTTAAATTTTTTATTTTTTTATTTATAATTTTTTTATAAATAAGTTTAATAAATGATTATTTCTGCTCACATTAAGTATTTCTGGCGATAACTGAAAACATTTTTGAGACACAGAATCAAACATTACTTCCCACAATACTATTAAATTTAATGCACTTTTCATATTTTGCAGTTATATCACCTCGGAAAGGAATGGCCCCAAGGACAAAAAGTGTTTTCGGAACGTTTGCACCGAGCTTTCTTGAAAAACCGTGACGTTTCCGATCCAGAAAAGATCGAGGCATTGATAAATCATGGGAATTTCGTGGTTAAAGAAATTGAGGCTTTATATTCCTTAAAGAAATATCGTGCCATGAAAAATAGGTATTATACATCTAAAATTGATGAAATAAGCAAATATGAAAAATGACTGTCATTTTTATGAGATTATAAGTTTAATAAAATTTTAATTATTACCTTTTACGTGTTTTACTTTATTGTGTTTATGCATTCATGATTTGTTTAGAATTAAGCGTTACATTATCATATTTTCATATATTATTTAAAAAAAATTAATAGTATATTTTCATTTGTGAATATTAATACTTGGAATGATTTTATCAACAGCTACTAAGTATTGTTAATTTCCTGAAATAAAGGATTATGAAGGCTGAGACTATCTTCCTCTTTCCTGTTTTAAGAGGGCACATGCCACTTCTGCAATTATCTGTAGGTAATTGATTTATATTTTCTAGAAATAAAACAACGGGACTCATTTGTATATATATATTTTTATATGGAATAATATAGACAGTAGACATTCTGTATGTTACGACATTTTGTCAATATATTTTATTTAAAATAAAGAGCATATCATAAAAGAATGGCTCTAACTAAAGAATAACCAATACGAACTGACACTATGATGAATGACTTTTAAGATGAGGAATGATATGATATCATGTAGTTAGGTATTTATAATATATCTACTGTCAACGAGAGAGCAATATTAAATTTGATACATTATAACCTTAAAATGTCTGCTGTTTGATGTAATATCGGATGAGTTATGTTACAAGATCCACTCGCAACTCTCACACAAACTTCATTCACAACTAGTTCATACTGTACCGCCGTAGTCTACTTGGTAAGCGGACATCTACAAGTTTAATAATCTCGGAACAAATCTTCATTTCACACATAATCCTACCCCTAGACTTGTACATCGCGGAAACATTTGTGCCTTTTGCTGGCAACTTGATATTTCTTCCTTAGATCATTACGTAACTTTCTACACACGCAGTTAACAATTTCTTTAACAATCACGGACCATTATGAGTGATGGAGAAGAAATGAGTAACAGTTTTACAATATTCTAACTAAACTCCCGCCCCAATCGGAATGGCTTTAATCTGTAATGAACAACAAGATGCTTACCAATTTACATAGAATCTATGATAAACTCCAGTTATAATACATTTAGCGTAGTATACAATAAGATTATGTTTTTAAAAGTAATTAAGGAATTTTAAATGGTTCATTAATTTTTTTAAACATCAATAGTTATATACCAAAGAAAATATACAAAGAAATCTTTTTTAAAATATTCATTATCATTTGAACTATACCAGTAAAAATCTTACCAATATTTTATTAAAAAAATAAGTAATGAAAACTTATTAACCTAAATATATGTCTATAATACAAGAGCCCAGCATTAAGTTTATACACACTACAGCTGGTGCCGTCCTTATCGGAACGTGGAATACGTAATTTGGAACACGGGAATACGGGCTGGGGAACTTATAGAAAACATTTCCTTTAATATATTCGATGGCCTTTCAAAGGAGAACAATAATACATATAATACTGGGCTTAAAAAGACTTTAACAGTTAGTTCAATAAGTTAGGTAAATATATAGATTTATTATTAAGTACGTGTCTATATTGTCTTGCTTCTACTCAGGCCCAGTTACCTCGCTCCCGTTCTGTGCGAAGATTTAACATCCAACTTACATTTAGAGACTTTGTGATTATTCCTAGGGTTAGTACGACCTGTAAGCATTTCTTCTTTCTTTTCAGGTTCAAAAATATTCTATATAATACAAGTGAAGTCATTGAACATTTTCTATTAAACAATTTGTGAAAAATCTAAAAGTGCCAAAATAATAGTACGTAGTGATAAATCAACATGAAAAAATGCTACAATCTTTATTACAAATGTACACAAACTAATTTGTATGGAACAATCAGGGTCTGAACAGAATCACCGAGAACAGATGACTATTTTTAATTTAAACATAGAAAATATGCTACAAGATTAGTAATCATTCAGCTTAAAGTATAAAAAAGTAATGTTCAATATATAAGCAAACATTGTTTATACTATGCAGAACATCGTCAACAGATTTCTGGATAAATATATCATTTTACTACAATAATTTACACCTATAGTCTTTTAAGATAACAACATATAACAATTTAATAAAAGTTGAGGAATGTATCTCCATAAATATAGAATATAAGCTTCACTCAATGATATATATTTTTTTGGAAATTTTTCTTTAGAGTTGATAACATAAATTTCCTCTTCATTACTGCAGAAGGAATGATTATAGTTTAAGGGGCGAAGGGTATCATATACATACACGGGATCCCATATTTGTGTGGTATGTATACACAAAGCAAAGCTCGGCCAATACTTCCTGTGTTTGCACACTCGTATTGAGATCAACTCGAGTATAGGTAACTCTTTAAATAATAAGATTGCGTGAAAAAACGTACAGGTGGCCTTTTTCTATAGACACCGCAACTCTTACATTTCAGACAGGGAGATCGTAACAATTTACTTGCTGCAAACGGATCTTGGACATTTGGAAGTTGAAGAAAATTTTGGATGTTTATTCTGCGGTTCGATGTTGTAACCTTTTGCTTTTTAATCACCCCTCTGAAATAATAAAATACGAATAATATAAATGCACAAGAACATAAAACAAATGACCACAGCTTGAAATTTTAACAAAAAAATGTTGGATGAAATGATAAAAGATTGGTTTAAATAATAAATGTTTTAAATAAATGGAAAAAAACAGGACTATACACATGAAATTGAGGACGTAATTAAGATTTTTCAGAGATATTAATTTAAATTTAAAATAAGTTTGTACACTCGGGCCTCATATAACACGGTTATATGGTTCCACAAAAACCCGCATTATACAAGGTTTGAAGTTCATACAAAATTAGGGTTTGCGTTCCAAAAAAAATCTAAGATAGTTTATATGCATATGTACTTTATTTTTTTAATGACAATCATATTATTTAATTTATTTATTTTTCTGAAACCGTGTTATAAAAAGCTTGTACAATACATGTGTATACAAATAATATGCCTCAATTTATACATCCGTGTTATATAAAACCGTGTTATACGAGGCCCAAGTACATCTAGTTAACACTGCAACAAAACGATGTAACCGTTTACAGGATTAGGAGCCCATAAGGGTTGGAAAAAGAAGAATGACTGTGAGAACTAATCTTCTTCTTGTTATTAAAAAAAAACTTTAAAAAAATATAAAACGCTCTTATTATTTACATATCGCTCACTCCTTTCAAGAACGTCATGAATAAAAAAACTTGATTTTTCAGAAGAATGTTTTTAAAGTTTAAAAATATAATGCAGTGTATTAAAAATAAATATCAAGCCACTTTTTAAACTTTTTACTATGCAACAGATCTTTAGAGCTAAAACGTGAAGGTTTTTTTCTCCATTTGAAAAATATTTAGGATATTTAAAAAAATAAACATAAACAACATCTTTTATTTAAAATGCAAAAACAACACTTTCTGCCCTGTAGCGGGTAAATATTAAGTTAAAATATGCCGCTTTTGCTGGGATATAGTACATTTTCTGGGCATTCCGAAAATATGCACAACTGAAAATTGACGATTTTTGATTTGTGACATTCCTGAAAGGAGTGAGCGATATGTATCTAGAGTGATTTGAATATTAATCACAAATTGAGTCAAATATTGATTTTTTGGTATGATTATGGTTGACATACATTCTTTAACACTGACAATGTTGCTTGATTTACTTTTTCACATTGGGATATTACATGATGTTGATTATAGCCCCCCGTAATAGACAGACATATCACAAATAAACCACACACAATTATTATGTGGTCATGTATCATTAATATTAACTCGTAATTAGGATGCAGTCAGTTTTTGCCCAGTAACCTTGTTTAATTTTGGATAAAATATTTAATTTTATCCAAAATTAAACAAGGTTATTGGATAGAATTCTACTTTTATTTTCATATATGTATATGATAATAAAAATAAACACTCTTGTCTTAAGGCGAAACGTGTCACATATATATATATATATATATATATATATATATATATATATATATATATATATATATATATATATATATATATATATACATATATATATATATTTAAATACATATATATATATATATATATATATATATATAAATATACATATATATATATATATATATATATATATATATATATATATATATATATATATATATATATATATATATATATAATATATATATATATATATATATATATATATATATATATATATATATATATATATATATATATATATATATATATATATATATATATATATATATATATATATATATATATATATATATATATATATATATATATATATATATATATATATATATATATATATATATATATATATATATATATATATATATATATATATATATATATATATATATAAATATATATATTTATTTAAATAAAAGTAGAATTCAATCCTTGTTTAATTTTGGATACTTAATCCAAATTTTTTAAATGAAATTCTACCAACTGTCTGCAGTTACAATAAATGATGTCAGTTTATTATACAGGTCGCTTTCACAGTATGATAACAAGTGTGTGCAGTCTCCTTTATCCACTCACGAGTAGGCATAGGCTAAAAAACTTAAAATGTTGAAGTCTCAGTAGGGTCACGATAAGTGGTGTTGCATAAGCCATAGCTAGATTTCAGAGTCACTTGGGTGTTAGATAATTTTTTTTTATTGCATCACAAGTATTATTACAAGTAACCTTACATCTCTCTTCTCTCCTAATAGTTTAGTCCTTCTTGTCTCCGTCTTCAGGGTCCTTCAGCATGTGCCATTGTGCGATGGGTCTCCTCGGGGAGGCGAGCATGTCGGACCAGTGGCGCAGCTCCGTGCCTGACGCGTTGTATCCCAACACCACCTTCCCGATCGGCTCCGATGTCCCAATACGATCATAGTCCACTACTGTCACCATCAGGTTCACTTTCTAGAGAAACAATGCAAATACATACAATCTACTCCTAGAAAACCGTTCCCGGCTATTAATATACTCTTCGATTTATAAAAAAGCATGCATTGTGGATTTGATGAGACTATAATTCTAAATATATCTTACAAAATAACTTTGTTTAAAATCGCTATATAAAAAATGTAAAATCACAAACTTAGTGCTTTAAATATTGATTATAGTATTCTAAATACTAGAATGAGCAATGCCAATGTCTGATTTGAAATAATGATATATTTTCCAAATACGATATGTAAGACAGGTGCTGTAGTATATTTAGTTAGATATTTGATTCTGAAATTAGTGTCGCAGGTCCGATTCCCCCTAATTTTTTAAGATTTATTTTCTACTGGATATTTTGTCCGCCTCTGTAGAGAAGTATTAAGTGCGGTTGGCTACTGTGCTGGAAGATTTAGGTTTGATTCTAAGGGGAGTCAAAATAAGTAATAGTGATTTTTTCACTCTAATCATCCAGGACTGGTATTAAGGCGCAGGACCAATCACCTTGCCTTTATGGAATCAAACTTTCCTTTAAAAAAAGTTTTGAGTAATTCAAAATCCATTATTTGAAAAAAAAAATTCCCTTACAAATCCGGATTATGTCAAAATTATATTGTAGGTCTTTTTAACATTAGCAAACTAACAAATGTGAGAAAAATATAAATAGGGGGTGTTTGAAGCAAACTGGAATTTCCAAATAAGTTCTTTTTAAGTCAAAATTATTGCACATTTGTACAGAAATACATAGAATCTTCAATATACTTATATATATATTTAAGGTCCTTTGAATAATTTTATTGTTTAATTTTTATATTTGATATTAAGTGAAACAGCTAAAAAGATTTCAGTTAGATTTTATATGTTTTGGTTCAAATATTTTCATAGATGAAAAAAGTTTTTAAGTACTATTAAATTTAAATTAATTTATTATTGGATTTTTCAAATTAAATGGTATGTTTTATTTAAACGTTTTATTATACTTGGCACATGTGTAGATTTTATATAAACTTTGTATGTATTTAGTGAACACTAATTTAAATTTAACGTGTTTAAAAGCTTGATTATAATACATGTTTAATTTATAAAGCATTGCTAAATTTAAAAGCATTTTGAAATATGTATTCATATAAATGCATTTCTTATATGTATTTTATATCATATATGTATATTATTTTGATCAGTTGGAGCATGCATATTAATATTACCTTCATTTAAAATTTGTACGAGTTGATATTAGCACCGATTTATAGTTAAAAGTAATGTATCAACCTAATTATATTAGGATTTGAAAGCTTTCCAATTACCATGCTATTTTTATAATCAATTTTGTGCGTATTCGAGTCATTTTGTGTTTTTAACAAATACATGTTGTGTTAAACTTTCTGTAAGCCACTAAATATTTTGTACAAGTTAAAGCTAATTTTACAAAATGTCATTAAAATTATTTAGCCTAAGGCGGTGGTCCAATTAATTATTAGTTTGACATGCAAAAATTTATATTGAAATACTGCGAGGTTTATCTACAGTTATATTGTTGATTTTATCACCCTATGGGCATCGAAGTTCTGAATAAATTAGATTAAAATATGTATCTCTATATGATGCATGATGGAATTTAGCAGTGTTGTGAGCAGTAATATGTGAGTAGATTGCAATGAAGCATTTTATGATAATAAAATGTGTAGTAATAGTAATCTATTCTATAGCTAGCGGTAGTTATGTGGTATGAGTTAATGCAACTAGGTCAAGCTAATCTAAAATAATAAAGTGTAAGAAAGAGTAGAAAAAAGAAAGAATGTGGTTTAGAAGTAACCGTTTGATAATGCAGTTACGAGGAGAGATAGAAGACACCATTAGATTCGACATTGCTGAACCAACTACATGCAGATTCTCTTTTCGGAAATGGAAAATTGCCAACAATGATTTCATGTGACAATTCTGGTCGCAGTGGTGTCTGATATGGTCACAAAGTACACTTTGTGCGCTCTGGAACCTTATCAGCCGTCACAATGATCATGAATGTTACATAAGTTGTTTATGCCGTGTCCTATAAAAAGTATTTGTGATGTTATGGTTTACTAGTATTTCAACATCGTCAAGAAGTGTGTCTTGATAACCCGAAAAATGCTATCAGCATATTATATTAAATTTACTCAGAACTAGTGCATGAAACATGGGACTAATCACCTTGTCTTTATGTAATTAACAATCAAGACGACACTCCATCTATATGATATTGTACCCTATACACCATTGTGCGAGGATATGTACTAATATTCACTAATTTTTCTTTCGTTATCATTAATTTCCTAACAATACTGATTGACAGACGGTTTTATAATACCAAAGGTGTCAGAAAAAATGTGTGAAGTAAAACTAAAGATATCTAAACGCGTAGGTAAAACATTTTTTTCACAGTAATTGCGAAAGAGTGACTGTCATATAAAATGGCATATTTAAATATATTTGTTCAAAGCTCATCATAAAATAGGTGTTCTAATGAGAATCTGTCTGTTAACAAAAATTAGTTTTTAAACCCGGTAACTGAATTGAAACGTATCATGAATAATGGAAGACACAAACAAAAATAAATCATTGTACACATGAAATGAAATCAGTATTTTTTTAATTGTTCCATAATCCTCAATCTGCATGTAGTATCGGCAATTGTATTAAACAAAGAATGGTACCATTTATTAGTGGTAGCATAGACTTGGAAAATGTTAAGTGTATTTTTGTGTATTTTGTGAATTGTGTTAAGTGATCTGTTTAAGAGAAAATGTTCATTGAAAATAGAAAATGATAAAACAAAATATTTATGAATGATTGTTAATTTGTTAGATGATATTTTTATTGTAAAAGTTATAGAAATTTAATGATTTTTTTTAATAAAAATGTTTGTAAAAGTAAGATACTAGAAAAATATAAAGAAAATGAGATACTGTCGAAGAAGTTGTTAATATACTGTGAGGTTAATGGTATTAGTTTATTGCTATAAGTACGTTTCTCGTTCTTATAGTTGTTAATGACATTTTATGACATTGAATAAATACAAAAAAATCAATCATGGTTTCAGTCCACAAGTCTGGAGAATGAAAGTTTTATATCGAAGGTAATTTTGAAACATTTTCAAAGGTATAGTACACAGGTATATCTCAGTTGGCGGCTTCAATAGTTTATCTCGGCTCGTACCTGTATTTGTTCGAACGGCACTTCGAAAGTGAAAGACTCATTGTAATACGGATTCAGGGTGCACTTCTTGATGCTGGTCTTCTTCTTCTTCAGTCGTTTCCCATTCTGCATCAGGGCTATCTTAACATACGGATCTGCGATGTGGTGGAAGGTGTTAGGAAGAAAATACACAATATTAGTAATGGTGATCATTTTAACAGTACATAGTGTGCAAATAATACACTTCTTACTAAAAAAACACACAGTAATACTTCAGCTAATTAAACTTATTTTCCTAGGTGATTTTGTTAGCCAAATCACGATTTTTCATAATTTCACTCATTCAGGCATAGGCCAAAGTATTTCTGTATTTATGAATACTTCTTTAATGAAAATCAATTTAAATTACCTGATCTATATGAGAAGTTTAAAAAAAGTACAACATGTATATATGATGATGTGTTTTGCGGTTACCTGAGAGACCACCGACGTCCATTTTCTTGAGGTTTTTGGCTTCCAGAATGACCACGGTAAGTTTCCCGGCAGTGGGAACATAGCGCAACGAGAAGCAAATGTCTCCGAGCTTGTTGTCCTGGAATTTCCATCCTTTGTTCAAGCACTCCGCTCAAAACATTTATTCGACTTTTAACTATATCTATTTGTGAAGTATGTGTTTGAAATATTTACCCAAGTCTCGGTTGGATAAATAAAACAAATGAGTGTATGAAATTACATTGCATTAGACAGTATTTTATTTAAGTTTACATCATTGCACCAAATATATTATTAAATGTAATCAAATATTGGATATTGAGTGAATGCTATTCTAAAACAATGTATTTCTATAGGCAGTTCTTTGAAGGTATTGGGTGTTGTATTTATCGTGTGTTTGTATATTTAGGTTTGATACCAAAGCGACTGAGAGATTCATTCCAAACAATTATTGTAACGATTCAGAGTGGAATTTAGAAAGGTAAATTGAATGCAGAAAGTATTCTACAAGTACTTCACTCTCATTAGGTTAATAGGACGTGAGATAGACAGAATCAGAGTGAGACAGAAGGAGCACGGGAGGGGTCACAAGAGCCAAGGCAGGGTACACACAGTGACATGTCCAATTGTCTATAGAGTAATATAACGGAGGTAATGGAGGTCTGGGAAGTTCACAACACATTGTGGGTAATTGAGTATAAATGTAAATAATAGCGTCTTGTGATCACCTAGAAGCGAGTACCCACGGGTGACAATACAAGGCCGTACGGAGCTCCGACCGGGCGAGCGGACAGTGGTCGGTGACCAAAGGTGATGGTGACGAGCGAACGAGTCTTACTCGAGCTCACTAGAGTTCACTAGAGCTCACTCGAGCGGTTGGAGCTCAGCATTGCCTATAAACCACTGTGAGACAAAACACAGGGGGCGTATCAACAAAATATATATTTATATATTGCAACTTCTAAATGTTACGCACATTTTAACAACCACATGTAATCACAAAAATGAAAACATCCAAATAAATATTGTAATTTAATATTTTTCAATATATAAAATACGAAGCCAAAAGTATAGTAATGTGGATCGGTTCTAAATCCAATTGATTACCGCCATCGATTCGTTTAGCACCAATATTGAATTACATTTACTGACACCCAGCTCAAACCAGCCTTTCATTATTACACGAAATTCATCTAATCTTTGCTAAAATGACTACTACTAAAATGAAAGTATTAGATATTATGAAGTAATGGTTTCGTACACGTTGTGGATCAAATAAAAATGTAAGAAAGAAATGTAAATGAATTCACGTTCTGTAAAATACCTTTCATCTACACCATCGAAAAAAAAATGAACGAGTAATGCTATGAAACTTTTATAATCATTTGAAATGAACAGACTCACGGTACAGCAGTCTTCCCCGCAACTAGTGGAACATGACAACACAGAAAGTACAAAAGGTTAAACAATTTGCAACACAGATTAATATACAAGTACACAACATATACACAGAAAACAACACATCGAGTGTGACACAGAGGAGCAGGAACCAACAGCCACCAGTGTTTTCTGTCACTTACCGTGAAGGTGTCTAGTTCTATATCTAGTTTCTAACCCTAGGAACTACCGCATACTCGTACCACGCCTGACACGTACATACCTGCAAGCAACGATCCAATACTATCTTCCCAAAGAAGTCGCATTCGTTGGGCTGAATGTAATCCTACACTTAGAGCAACTTATCTTAGTTCTGTATTGAATCGTCTGTTACAGAATCCCGAGGAATTGTAAGTATGACATCTTAATTATCATAAAAAATATTACAAACATTTAATAAATATTTTATAAATGACATATTGCTTTTGCAAAAATAAATTTCAATAATTAAAATGTCATACTCCAAATTGTTAGGTACAGATATGTACATACATATATACAAACATGTATTTTGTAAGTCTACAAAACAACAATTTTACAGTGCAAAAATACCAAACTAAACAGCTGTAGAAGTGCGTTTATAAGAAGAAATGGTGCTCTTTAAAAAGAATCATTTATAAATTTAGCAACAAGTTATTGAATGGAAGTTAATTATCTTTATTCTAAATAAAAAAGTGAATGTGTATTGATATTATAGAACAAATAATGATATTCAATCGTAACGTTAAAAAGTTGTAAAAAATGCATATATATATAGTTTTTCACATCGAGTTCACAAAACTTCAGGGGGTTATTTCTCATAGGACTCACATTTTCTTTCTTATTTTACCCGTAAAATGTATAAAATGATGCCAAATACTTATTGATAATTTTTTTTTATTAAAAAATAAATACATTACCCTTTATTGATCAATTTCTGCTATGATGACCTTTATATTTTAATAACTGCATGAACAAGAGAAAATTAGCTTGTTAAGGATTGCTTATTTTAATTCATAATGCGAAAAATTGTTTTTAGATTTTTCTTCTCATGTAACCATGAAGAATAATCCCTTGATGTTCCGCAAACTGGCTGTGAAACACAGTGTATATATGAAAATTAATATAAAGGTAAGTAATATATGGTAGCGTGAAAATATAATATGTATTAAAAATGATTTTAGGAGATTCCAGTGGCTGAATTAGTCAATGTGTTATGTGCATGTCGCATCGTCTTCGGGCACATGGCACACGGTGACACGGCTCACGGCACACAGCACATGGCGACATGACACACAGCACATAGCGTGGTAGTAGTGAGTAAGAACACATTCATGCAGCAAACGCGTGCGCATGCAACTCGTGCCCATGCGCATGCGTGCCCATGCAACATGAAACACAGCATGCTGCAGCCGCCCAACAAAAGAGCTCGTAATAAATGGTGACAAATAATAGATAATTGCTCGAGTCGATATAAAGGAACGAGAAAGAACACGAAGTAGGTAAATAGAGATGTAGTAAGGTGGAGAGTAGAGAATTTGAGAGCAAAACTAAGAAATCGTTTGTTAACAAATAATCTCTCAGAGTACTGGGCAATGATTTATTGAGATAAGATGAAATACTGTCGCTTAGGTCTAATGGCTGTGTAGGTAAAATGTGTATAGCTAGAAAAATAAATGGGTCAAGACATAACTTTTAAATATTCCTGTTTAAACCAAATTATGTCTATTCCCATAAAAATAGATCAACCGTAAAAAGGATGACATTTTGGAAATTTGGATCACTTTTAAATAACCACTTCATTTTACCGGGATAAAACATGGTTTCACCACAAATCAAAAGAAACCATTTCTTTCAATAAATATCTCAACATCTCGAGGAGCTTACATATAATCATTTCCTTAGATCACATCTCTAATGATTTGGGTGACTTATTCCGGCAAAGAGTGTGGTACCTTATTCAGCATTTGTTTTGTAAAGTTATGTCCATTTTGTTATAAAATAATACTTACGTGAATGATTGTTTTGATTGTATTTGAAGCGTCATGCAAATTGTGGAGGACACAACCAAACACAGCCACAAGCAGAGCAGAGAAAATATGAGGGAAAGAGAAAAACAATTCCAGTAAATACAGTATGTCAATAATTATGTAATAATAATTATGATAATGTATAAAGGAGAGAATAAAAATCAATCATACTAGCGAAATCCTTCCAATTGTATTCTTGGTGTCATTATTCTAGTCCTCTATTCCCAAAACACAATATCTTGCAAATCCAAGTATCGAACCACCTTCCTACAATTGGAAGATTTGGCAAAACTTCAGATGCTTTTTCAGCAGCTGGGTCCATAGTCGGTATCAATAATCCAATAGAGAAAGAGAAAATTCTAACGATACTTCAAATGTAATCTAATATTATGTTTTTAAATTCTATTTCACACTTACTTTTCCCAAAATCAAAGTCTTTGATATTTTTAAAGGCAAGAAAAGATTTATCACCATTAAAAATGTGATAAAAATGGATGTGTCTAATATTAGGAAGCCGAAATTGTTTTTAAAAGGAATATTTACCTGTTTAAAATCATTTGACAATTTATAAGTTTACCCAATTACATAGTACAAACCTCAAAATTATTATTTTTCATCCTGGATACACATGCAACATGTAATTTATTGATATATTTTAACATTGATTATTAAGTTTATACATAAATAATGTGTTCATATCCATATTATGATGATAACAATAAACATCGACATATTCAAATTAACTATTAACATCAAAATGCAATTTTGGACACAAAGATGGTCACAATGAATGTGATAAAAAAGCAGTCAAGTTTTATCTGTTTAGTATGTAATTCTTTGTTTTTGGTATCAGCGGATTGTTTTATTTGTGTGATTCTTCCAAACCTATAAATCTGAAAGTGCGTGGAACATTTTATCAGTGCGCCGTTCCATTCAATCGTTCCACGGGTCTGCGAAGCCCGCGGATAACATATCTATTAAGAGAGATTGATGGCAAACTAAAACAGGAAGTATTATTTCAATGCATAAAACAGGTATGTTATGACAAATCTAAAAAAATCGATAAAAATTTGTCAATATTGAAATGATGAGATGTGATTTGTAACTACGAAAGTTGTAACGACAGAATGATCCGAACTGGGTGTTGTAATTACATTTAGTTGACACGATAAATTAACTTTGTTATTTAATGTTATTTTAGGAACCTATCAATTGAAAATAAAAATGTGATATTCAGACCTGTATTGGGAGTTGGTTAATTCATTTTATTTATATGAGGGCATGTTTAAATTATTTTAGGTTTGAAGAGAAATGTGAGCTTTCATTAAAAGTCTTAATAGAGGTGTATCCAGTGAACTAGGTATATGTTTTACGGAAAGAGACTAATATCATTTACAAAATTAATTTGTCAATTGAAATTCACTTGTTATATTTGTATTGAAAATTGTACGAGTATTCAAAGTACATAGATAGCAGATATACTATGATATCGATTATATTAATTGTCTGTTAATATAAAAAGTACATTAAAATACAACTGAACAGACTATTTGCAATGAATTTTGATACATAATGAATATCTTGTGGAACCTATCCACACGTAAGTGATGCATAGGGCACCACATTGAATCAACGCAGAGTTAACTCGATTTGATTGAAGGCAGGGTAATGAGTCTTGTACTTCATATTCATGGATACGGGAGTGGAATATGTTTGTTGGGATTCAGATGACATAGGGAAAGGAGTTTAGGGTGAGGGCTGGAATATGGAAGAAGAAATGAAGGAGGATTGTTTTTTTTAAATGAGCAATAATTTTGTAAATGAAGTTACTATTAGTCAGTCTTTATTAATATACTTAAAATGTAACGGGGCAACAGAGATTACACATTGTTAAAGATGCTTTCTTTAATCGTTTCAAATATTATTAAACGCCTTTATTAAGTACTTTCATGAGATATTTGATTAAATATTAGCACCAGCTAATATAAACCATTATGTGAGCAATGAGACCTGTTTGTTTTTTCTATAAATAAAATACTTGTTCATCATGAAAAATAGAGTTTTATAGATACAGATATAAAGTGTAAAAACAGGGAAAAAGATTTTGATCGGTCCAGTACTTGACCGATGCATTGAATGTTAGTGTGGTTGGCTTGTGTATGTGTGTGTGTGTATGGTTGGCGTGTGTGTTTCTGCGACGTATACCTGTCCTCCCTCTCCCTCTACACTCTGCAGCTCCCTCCATTCCTCGATGGTCTGCGCCAGATCCACCTGACAGAGGGGGACCTTCACTTCACCGATCTGGTCGTGCTTAGAGAAGCGATCAAAGTCAAAGATGGCAAACACAAGGGTCTTGTTCATGGCGTCGGCGTACGGTACACTCTGAAATTATAAATGTTTTAGTCAGTACATATTGTAAAGCGAGTGTTTTTGCCTAGAATTTTCACTCATGAATTATATGAAATTATAGTAACTATAAACATAAAGAGTAAATCCACTCGTGAGAAGGTATAAGCTATAAAACTTATAATATTGAAGCCTTAGTAGGGCCATGATTTCGGAGTCACTTGGGCGTTAGGTCATTCAAAAATACATGAATTGTAAGAACAATTTTGATGGTTTTAATGTTTCTTTGTCGGTATCATATGATTATCCATATTAATTTATATCAGGTTAAGGGGAATATGAGCAAATTATGTAACATTTCTGGCTGAAGTGGCGGATGATATGGTCACAGAGTACATTCTTGATGCTGTGCAAACATAATAGTTGCCACCGTTACTAAAATGTTACATCTCAGACAAATGTGCGAATCTCATGTATGATAGATGTTCAAATGGTGATATAAGGAAAGTAAAATAACAATGCAAGGCTGAGATAAGCATTATCGATAAAATTAAGAAAGGTGTGTTAAAATATTTTGGGCATGTGAATCGAATGAGTGAAGAAAGAATGGTAAAACAAATAATCAAATGTGGTTGGTAATAGAAGCAAAGACAGACCGAGGAAAACTTGGGATGATCGAGTATTTCAAACACTTGTGCGTGGTAAGGTCAAGAGTCGGAATAATCGGCGGGTATGTATGACGAGATGCATGAATGTGGAATAGACAAAGATTGTTAGCAAAGTCAGATTGGAGTGGCATTATATTCTCTCTGCCTATCTGTAAAGTGAAGCGGCGTGATAGTTAATTAGTTAGTTAAAATGAAATGATTACCTTGAAAACAAATGTCTCGTTGAAAATCGGGCTAAGAGTTTTGCGGTGCACTTTGGTCTCGAATTTCTTTTTCTTGTCTGGGAGAAGATAGACCTTCACATAAGGATCTGATGTTCCTCCCATGTCCAGAGCCGGCAGGTCCTCAGCTTGGATTACAGTCACCGACAAGCTGTTGGAGTTGAAGTCATATTCCAGCTGAGAAAACAAAGCATTATCCAGTTAATATATCTATCTTACATATCATTTGAGTAAATTTTTATACCAACAACATTTTATCACTTAAATGCAGAGCTATACTAAGTGCATATAAGGAAATTTTACAGGCCAGACAATTCAAGTTTTGAGAGTGGGTTCTCTCTCAATCATTTAGTAGTATTTTCTTTTGAATATCGAGATTCATATCCTTTGAATAGCTATTTATTCATTTTAAGAACTGTAAACCAAAATCAATTGCTAATGCAACATCTCCTTAATATAATATCCTTTAGTAACTATAGTAAATATTCATATTAAATTGATTCAAATATCAAACTGATTATTCTTCTACATTTTCGGATCCTTATCCGCACCCAATCGGTATTGACACAGTGTTATCTTGATTTTTTATTTCATTGCCGTGCGATGATCAATACAGCACTTTTGGTATCAGTTCGGAGTAAAACATATAACATAACAATAAATGTTATTGAGAAACCCAACAAGTCCCGGGAATCGAACCTAGGGTGGTGACTGAGCGGAGCCATTTCGTCGTAACGTAACACGTTACGATACGAGCATTCGTATAGTCAGTACAGCGAGCCGAGCGCTCCATCCATAGTTTCGGATGCTCACTGATGCTCGCTGCGAGCGATGTTACGATGTTACGTTCACGAAATGCTCGGGTCAGTCACCACTCTAAGACTTTGTGCTCACTGTCCAAATGCACTAACGACTGCACTATAGAGATGAGCCTATGAATCATACAAATCTACACAAAATGTTGCGTAGGGTGCTGCATTGGATCGACGCGGTGCTAATTTAATTGTTAATTATATGTTATAAATTCAAGCTTACGAGGTTCTTGGTTCAGAAGTGCAATTTTTTTTATGAATAATAATAATAGTTTTGAATAAAGTCCCATTTTTGTAAAAAACTACCTCAAGGGTGCGGTATATACATACATATATGTATGACGCCTGTGAAAGAGCTCAGAATAAACGACATAACTGCTATACGAAGAATGAATAGTAGGTAAGAAACGGAAAATAGCAGTGATGGCATAGACACTCAGGATTGCATGATGCGTCAGACACTCTTGAGGTAAATATATAAGGGAAAAGTATTATTCACCTTGTACTGGAGCTTGCCGAGTTTCACCTCGCTGACCTTGCTCTCTCCCTCGTCAGGCTCTTCTGCGTTCTCCGTCAGCTCCTCCATGTCGGGCTGCACCTGTGTGTGTGACTTGTCAATGGTCAATCATGGACTATTACTGGTCAGAAGATACGTGAGCTACCTGCCCATGGTCAATCAGCACCCTACATTAATTACTTCGTCAAGTGGAAAAATGCAAGTCTGTTGGCATTTGATTTGATGGTATATTTTGTTGGTTACATTAGCAAACTGCCTTTCATTGCTTGGTATGTTACATAGACAATCAACAGATCTTGTTGGACTTATTTAACACTGATTATATAAATCTTATTCTAATTCAATTGAGTGTCAATGCCATATAAGACTTCAAACATCACTGCAATATGTAAAGATCTATTGTGATAGGCCCCTAAGTTAATTCTCTCTTTCCAGCCCAAGGTCTGTGATACACTTCTCACATCCTTGAAACTGATAAGGCACCCCCTGAGAATGTAGCTATAGTCGTATATGGTTTAGTGTCACATTTACACATTATTAGAATAGTTATGTAATATCTTTGTAAGAATACATATTGAGTACTGCTTGTAAGTTGGTTGTTTTTTGGAGAGTATTAATTTTGCTTGTAGACGCCACGATGTTTACAAAATTGATATTCTTAACTGCAAATTTGTCCAGTCATGTGTTTATTTAGCATCAATAGTCAACACAATGGGAACTAAAATGTTGGAAAAGAAGTTAAGATTGAGCGATAATTGTAATAATAAGAACGGGGATAGAAATACCATCCAAAATATGTCTATTAATTAGTGAAACGGCTAAATGGTTAAATATAAAAAAGTAACATTAGTAAGTTTTTCATTGTAGGTTAAGAAATAGTGTAATCAGGCAATAAAATATTTTTAAAATAAAAAACAAGTTAATATGTTTTTTTTAAGATAGTAATATTTGCATTCCTATTATTTTATATTATTTGTAATTTTTTAATTTTTTTTACTATTTTCGATGGCCTAAGCAGCCCAATATTAAAAATAGGTACAGTATAAGTTGTGGTAGAGTGGGTTCGAACCCAGAAACTCCGACTCAAAGGGACCATGGGATCACAACCCAACATCTGACACACTGCAGTTAGTTCAGTTGAAAAGATTCTTTCATTTTATATACATTAAAACTATTGAAGGGATTAAATGATTTCTTACAATGTAGTTAAATAAAAAAAGAGAAAATTGAAATTGTGTAAGTTTCTGGAAGATGATGGTTGACCATGATCAAGTATATCAGAACCAGTTTTAAAATTTCTATTACTGTAGACCTACTCTCCGATACCTACGGAATTAGAACGTTACCGTCAGGCAGATAACTTTATCCTGTTCCACGATGCTCAACTGCTTCTGCGATAATATGAACATCATTAAAAATAAGTACTCCATTAAAAAAACCAGCATGCATGATTCATTCGTCTACAGTTTATTTTAAAAAATGTGTTGCATAAAGTCAAGTAGATAATGTTCAAATGAAAACTGATCATGAAGCATGCTAGTCAAAAACTAAAGCTATAGAAAAATCGTGAAATATTTAAAACTGGTTTTGAATGGTTCAAATATAATATTTGAGATGAAAGTCGGAAGAAATTTTCCCTATGAAAACCAAGTAACGCCAGAAGGCCAACGTGGATTGGGTTGTTCAACCATTAGTATAAGTCTCAGTACCTAAATATGATCAAAAGTTAGGCAATTCGAAGCATTAAAATCTCTGTTGCAATACATTTGTTATAGTGCACTGAAATCCCTTTTTACACATTTATTTTTTATATTTATTTTACAATATATAACAGTGATTTGAAATTTCCTACATCCCTTGCATGTACTTACTTCTCAGTACTATGCACAGAGGTATGCGGAAGGGGGCCAGATGAATACTTTTTGTTTTCCTTTTATTTATTATCTATTTCGATTTATGAAGTATGTATTTTAGAATAATACTAATCTATGATAACCAATAATGAATTTTATTTTGTATATATTTTTGATGAATCCTGAATTGATACAGGAAAACCCATATACCATGTTGTTTTTTATTTAAGAATACCATTTTTAGACATTTTTCATATGGTATCGCTTGGAACGTATTTAACATGTAAATAGGGAGTTCAGTGTATATCAAAAACATCAACATTGCAGCATACAGATTTGTAATGACTGTAGATATAACTGTACAGTAATTAACCTTTTTCGTTGATTTTCCATATTATAAAAAAATTACTTTATTTAATTTGTTGCCTTTACTAATGATTGAATAATCCAAATATTTTATATTATATTTAGTATATACATAATACAAAGCACAAAAAGCTGGGTAACACATTATGACTCAAGAGGTCAGTAAAAATATTTTTATGGAGTTTGAAAAAAAAATCAATTTAATTTGAAAAAAAAATACATACACATGTCTCATGTTTTTGACTTAGCAACTAGCTTTGAAATTGTGTCGTAAGAGCATAGAAATATTATATTTGAGTTTTGATTCTATATGTGTAAAAATAATACAGTTCAAATGCATTACCCATATCTTTTTTTACTTAAGAAGGGAGTCTACACTTTAGATCCCCTTTTAAACAGACTTTTCTATTTTCTCTTAACGTCAATTTATAATAATCCTTCAACCGATAAAACACCATTTACTTATTTAACTAAAATTCTTTAAAAACTAATATCGATATTGCATACTTTAAAAAAATCTTATAGCAACTATAGGAACGCAGTTACATATAATTTACTTGAACCAATTGATGTCTTAAAATAGACAAATAATTCATTCAGGTGGTCAGCCTAGGTATTGCAGAGCTTACGACATACACCGAATGGTTTAAGTGATCATTCACCACTCAAACTATGAATGATATTCATTCAAATTATAGTTCCGAAAGGAATCTCAGGTGCATTAACAAAGGTTTCTTCTTATCTTACAATTTTCAACCAATGATATCAGCTATGAAGATTGTATTTTAAATGTGAAGTTTTCTGTTAGTTGACATACATATATGCAGAGGTGTACTTTCTATATAGGCAGAGAAGCAGTGCCTACCTTGGATTACGTGCGTTCCTTTTAGAAACACAACCAGTGCCTACTATGCCTTATCCTTATCCAACCCTACTGCTTACCCTGATCAAAAACTTTGTGCGCGCCACTGCATATATGTATACTTATATACTTATTTTCGAGATTGAGGAGTATATTTGTCAGTCATGGGTAGAACGACAAATGTAACACAGTGCATGGAGTGATCACTTTAAGCAGCCAATGAGAGGTCATAAATTTTATAAAGCCCTTCACTTCCCATCTCGATAAACCTTTTCATCTACATTGAGATATAAATATAAAAAGAAATAGCTCCATTTAATATCGTTGAAAAAAATTTGGACACACTCAAAACACTGTCAATTAAATTAACATTAAAGTATGTAACAAATGCAATTTTTTCGATGTTTTAATAACGCAGCAATTGTGAACTTTATTTGTAGGAGTAAAACATAGTGGATTTTTCATAATCTAAGGGAAAATAGATAAGTTTGGGAATAATAATCAGCATCCATTTGGTTTGTTGTAATCTGAAATTGTGTGAGTGAAAAAAAAAACAAAAACATGTATTTATTTGTAGAGACCGTGATATCACGTGTTTTATGACTCCCCTCTTAAGTTTTTATTAGGAATATAAAAAAGAATGTGTTGAAAACCTAATCATGCTGTGCATCAATATATTAGAATAAGTTTGAAAAGGAAAAAAAAGCTGTATATTATTTCTTGAATCTTTATAGACTGCGGCATATGTATTGTAATGATATGTTTCTTAAGATGATTTTAATTGAATAATATCATGAAAATCTCTAAGTTAAATAATGTCATGAAACTGAAATCAAAATTGAGTCATCTACATCAAAAATGTATTTCCTAGTGACCAACTGAAAACTGACAAAATGAACTGAAAAAATACTGAAAAATCTACTGAGCTGAAAACCTTTCTAATAAATAATATACAAAGAATCAGGGCAAAGAGAGAGAAAAAAAGCTAACGAAAATGTTTTCTTTAAAAAAAAACTTTAAATAAGTATTGATGGTTGTTTATTTGAAAAATTGTGCATATATTTAATTTTGGTGATCGTTACTTTCAATTCTCACTAGGTACGTAAGTAAACTGGAAATAAAAAATAAAATATATTTAATAAAACGTTGGGGGCTCAAAATATTATACTTTGTATGTCTGATGTGTTAATCTGAAAGAAGTAGAGTTGTTTATGGTCAAAAGGACTAAATCATAAAGACAGCACGAAAAACAGGTTACAAGTAAAGATTATGCCTTAAGAAAGGAGCCCACGTTTTAGGTCCCTATACAAACGCACTTTTCTATTTTCTCTCTAATTACGTACTTAAGTATTATATGTGTTCCCGGGTCTTAAGGGTGTATTCTCAAATATACCATTCAGTACGAGAAGCCACACGCGTTGTCAGCGCACATATTTTAAAAGAGTAAATATTGGAATTTATTTAATTTTAGAATTTATATTGAAAAAAAATATTTTATAATTTTTTAACTCCCTTACTTTCAATGATTCTTTTTTCTTCAAAACCATATATTTATTTCGAAAAAAAACGTATTTCTTCATTACAAAAACGGTTTTTTGAGCAAAAAAAAAATAATAACGTTAAATGTTACCTGAGTTTAAAAAAAATTAAGTTGCCAGCTATTGATTTTTCCGTTTTAAAAAATTTTGTAGCCATAGCAAAATCTGATTTACCAAAAAATATTTTTTGAGGAAAAGTATAGGAGATGTAACTCAATTACATTTTCTTTGCCGGCTCTACAGAGAATATTAGTCACCGACAATCAGTTTGCGAATGAAGTGTTACACACGGATATTTGCTTCACGCAAAATGACGTGAGTACCACTTTTAAAAGTCCCCTTACTCGCAGACTGATGACATGCGACTGATGCTTTGATGGGCGGGAAAGAAAACAAACTTAAGCACGAAGGTACTTTCCATTTCCTCAGTTCCAATACTATTCAAATCAGTTCTTGTTCCAATACATTTAAAATATTATATAATATCATAATCTTCTTCCTCGATTTTGTTACCATTTTACAATATAATTTTAAAATTTAACTCATAGAACACAAACGAGACACATAAAATAGAAGAGAACATAGAAAAGTCGTAGGTATAAAAAAATATTTTGACAGAAAATTTGGTTTGGATTTTGTATCCTTCTTGTCGTTTTCCAATCGTGTTTTGTGTGAAGTGAAATACCATGTATTAAAAATAATGCCTTACCGTAAAGGCACTCTTTGAAGACTCCCCTCTTATGGACGTTGACCAAAGTATTTTTTTAATGTCAATCGACTTAGTAATACAAAAATACCTGTATTATATCGAATCGATCTTCAGACCTTTTAACAGAACTCTTGACAGATGTGTCATTTTTATATTTAATGAAATACTGATATTTTATGGTTTAAAAAGAATAGACAATTGTTTTTATTAATAATTTGTTTCGTAAAGTTGGATTAGGTGTGTGCGTAAATATAATTTACGCACATTTGTCAAATGAAAGTCGTCAATGTCAGTTTTCTACACTGTTTAATTAAAACTTGACTGCCAAATTACGCCTGGATTTAGGGAAGTTGACGATTTTTGAAGATTTTAACAACGTGATTATTCGACAATAACTTTGTGTATATATGTATGTATGTATACAACAAAATTGTACATTTTAAATATAACTATATATTAATTAATAACAATCACACGTATTACAAAAACAACATTCAAATCCAAAAAAGTAGAATTACTAAAAGTCCTGAAATTACCGTAAGTATTTTTAATCTTTTTTATGAATCTCTAAAAATTCATAATTATGAATTATTCGTATATTTTTTAAAAATATAATGATGAATTGAAAATTTTAGAAAAATTTTATGATCAATTTTTTAAAGGAGTATTTCAATTTCATACTATTTTTTGTAAGCCTAAGCGGCTCATTATTAAAAATAGGTGTTAAAACACAGAAGCTCTCGTTCAAAGTTCGCGACATTCAATATGGCGATATCTAAAGCTTTTTAAATCACTCGTAAACGAGTAGAGACTTAATATACATAACAAAAGCTTCCCCTCTTTTGTCAATATTTCCACTGAAGGATAAAAGGATACAACACTTATACCTTCCTCATCCTTAAACGTCCCGAGAGCACAATTTTCAGATGTAAGTTTTCCAATATCACAAATGTTTGACAATGATGTTGAGAACATTGAAACACGTGTCACATTATATTCATTAATATATAAAGTGGTATAAACAAAGTACAATTAAAATATAAATGTGAAAATTGGTATTTAAAAACATGTTTTTTGTTTTGTTTTATAATATTTAAAGTTTGATTATTTAGGGCTCTTACAAGATTGACGAGCTTCATTTGAGTTGTATCTGGTTATTGTTAGAAAAGTCGGTAGGGAGATGGGTAGTACAATTAAATTAGTGTGGGGTTTGAAACGTACCTTTTCCTTATAAGCAGATCCTAAAAGCTGTACCGATTTGAGGTCCACCCCTTTCATCCCCTTCTTGCCGTCCTTGGATCTTCTCTTCCGGAAACATCGCCGGATGCAGCAGAAACATATCCCCAGCACGACCACGGAAACACCTAAGTTTGAATACAGAAAATACTTTATGTCATCAAAACCAAACTAATTACTTGGACTGTCCAGGGCTATAATTGCAGTGAAACGATAACATTAACTTTACTTAAATTCATTTAAAAAATTATATATTTTTTTATTTCAGTAAATTTCTGACGAAACTGATATCAAATTGCTAAAGTTAAAGTTATTCACAGTACGAGTTTTCATAGTTGCTCAAACCTCCTTACTGCTTTCCGAGATATGAATGAAAAACTTAATTGCTTCCTAATTGAAAATAATTGGCTACAGCCATACTTATCCACCCCTATCTCCATAGCAGAGTCGTGCAATCAGCTAAGTTTTTAATCAGGGTAGATAGTAAGAAAACAGCGAATTAATGGATTAAAAAAAAAAACTTGCCTCAGATGTCTACCTTCATTTAAGTCTCTTAAATTTTATTAATAAATTTCAATAGTGGGTGATTTGAAAAAAATACTAGTTATCTTTCAGTTTTAAAGTTTATACAGATATATTTTTTGTTTTTGTTTTATTTGCGAATTCAACAGATCAGCAGGAGCAATCAATATACATAACAATATAAAAAAAAGTATTTGCACTGTTCCAATTGCAAAATTCTACAAAATGCACAATATAACAACAATTAAATGCACAATTTGTACGCTATTAGTTTTCCCAAAATATTCCACTTAAGTAGGGAAAGCGCTGCTTACGTGAAGGCATAAATATTAAAAAATAAATAAATAAACCAGCTAAAAATTATGCTTCTCCTACTAAATAATCATGAATCTTCTTCTGCGTCATTATCCTAATGAGGATAATAGCAAGCTAAGGGCTGTGACCATCTTTTCTCCTTAAAATATTTTGTGTATGGTAGTTGTCCTCCACTACTCCCGACACACTACCATCTGCATCGCTTCACTGATGAACTTGTGGCAGCTTTGATTTGATCAATACATCAAGTGAGGAATTCTTCAAGACTGTCATCGTTTCTTCTGCAGATGCGTCCGAAAAATTTAAGCGCTCATCTTAAAAGGATGAAGGAAAGATGAATAACTTACCTATAATAATGGCAACAAGCCCCCAGGTCGGGATACCCATTCCCGTCGCAATCTTGGTGACCATCTCGCCAGCTTTCTCCACATCCGACTTCGTCGGCGCTGCTGTGGGTCCGGATGAAGAGAACTCATCTGCAAAACGATAATATTCATCAATTACCTATATCGGCTAAATTAACGCTTAAATCTTAAATTTTAGGTTTTAATTGGAGTTTGAACTGATAATTTATTGAGAAATAATCGAAAACTTTACACAAGACAAGAATCTAAAACTTTACACAACATTGATTGACAAAACAAAAATTCAAGAAATATTGTTGTCTGTTATAAAAATCGAACGAAAGTGAATGATGTTGACTGTGGATCTTGAGTTAAATATAAATTAATTTTAGGTAAGTATGTATTTTATTGTTGGTTAAAAATTTGGTATTTTTTTACTATTTTCCTACTATTATTGTAGTAGTAAGGTCGTAATGTCGTATCCCCTTCTCTCCTCTGCTTTATATTAATTCAAAACATATTATTCCTTCTATTGAATGAATAATATTTCTTCTATGTGAATGACTGTGTATAAAGTGAATTACTGTGTATATTACACGTGTATATAAAACCAGAAAAGTGAATTACTGTGTAAATTAATTGAATTTAAGTGAATTACTGTGTGTATTACACGTGTATATTAAACCAGATTATGACAGATAATAAACCCTGTAAATACACAGACTTCCATATTCTTCTTTATCCATGTTTAGATGTCAAAACGTATTTTATTTTGTCCAAGCGGCCAGACTTATAAAATTTCTCATTACGTAAAAAATGCACCATCGTCGACAACTCTCAAGATCCGTCTAAAATATCTTCTTGGAACCTTAACTGTCCATCATATCAACCTATTATTGGTTCCAATATTCCCTCAACTCCTAAGCGTTGGCGAAAGGTCATAAGCCCTGTAAATACACAGACCTCCATATATTTCTTCATCTATGTTGATATATTAAATCAAGGCAAAAAACAAAATGGTCGTCATGGTGGACCATAGTAGGGTTATTGGGTAATTTTACTATCATCCCTTATTATTTATTAAAGGAATAATGCATGAAGCACTTACTTAAAGAGGCGTGTCTGCATGTAGGATCGTAAGGATAGGTAAGGTAAATGTGAAAAGTTTATCACAAATACCCATACCAATTGAGCATAAATCTTTCTTGAGTTTATTTTGCAATAGGTGGGGAAAATATATATTAGTGATTTAACACTCTAATATTTATTTAAAATAATCCTGGGCTGGTCCCTGAAGCGCAGGAGTGATCACCTTGCCTTCATGTAAGTAACGTCACACACACAGGAGGAGCTGACGAGTATATAGAGGAACATGACAAAGGAGAGAGCAAGGATAGAGAGGTGAAACTCAGAAACCTCGGTAAGCTGAGCTCGAAATCGCCTATATATGTTATTTCACCCTCGACGTAGTATTTATACGAAAATGACACTGCATAAATTATCCCAAATTACTATTTTAATGATATCACATCACAAAAATTGATTGCTTACATGGTCAGCAGGAGTGTCCCTTAGAGACAAAATAAAGAGTTCACGCATTCGTGGAAGCCTGGGCGTAACAGACATTAATAGGAAGGTAGACGAAGGACAATTGAGATGGGATGGGCATATATGGTAGGACGCAGAGAACCCGATCATCTCGTAAACCAGGCAATAGCAATGGATCTTCCTCGGAAGATATCTAGAGGAAGAATTAAAAAAATTCATGGATGGTTCAAAGAGAGAACATGGTTCGAAGACATGACCTAGGTGACGTTGTCCATGACACAAGGAGAGCTGACCCCAGCAGTCTATAATGCTGATAAGTTGGGATGTAGCCAGGAAAATTCGTCACAAAATTCACTCCTGAACCAAAATCCCCATGAGCTTGCATTTATATAATCGATGATAAAGTTAACACTGCGTCAATACGATGTAGTGACCTATATACCATTGGATGTGGATAAGGGTTAGAAGAATAGGTGGGAATCGAACCCATGGCTTTAGTTTCGCAGTCGAACGTCTACAGCGTCTGTCCTGGTAAAGGATCGTGGAGTCGATGTAATAAGAGGAGGTAACGGTGAGGGTAAGAGGTTACTCTGGTTACCTAGGTCAGGAGCCTCCGTGGTGGTGGACTTGCGTCTCTGTAATAATAGTTTAGCATAAGGCAAGGTCACGGTGGTGGTCCAGAGTGGGCTTTACCTAGGTCAGGAGCCTCCGTGGTGGTTGACTTGTGTCTCTGGTGCACGTTGAAGTTGTGCAGGGTCAGGGTGGGGGCGGGCGTGGGCGGGGGCGGGGCGGCCTCCGACGCGTCTACCCCCTCCCCGCCGCCCTCCCCGGCGGTCGTGAGGAACTTCGCATTCGATGGCGCCATTTTCTGGAAACAACACGACGTCATTGGTAATTTTACTCCAAAAATCGGTCACAGTCAGTATTTTTTCACCATTTTTTTTACCGCAAAGGACTACAAATTAGCAGTGTTCAAGTTATACAAGCTAGTACGAGTGCCCTAGCCATTTGTTTATTTTTTTTTTATAACATCTTGAGTGTGTCCACATACTTGTTCACAAATCTGGTTTTTCTCCGCACTTTTATTTTTTTATTTATATTTTTTTTAAATACATATTTTAGACGCTTTTCTAATTTTACATAGATGGCTCTTGTGGACCCATATGTACAGCGTCATGAAATTAATGATATATGTAGGAATTCCAACAATTGAGTTGTGTGATGTTAATCACGTGTGAACATTGTACGTGCGTAAAGTGATCACTTAACTAGCCTACGACAGGTCTAAAGCCCTATAAATATCCAGACGTCTTTATTTTTCATTTATGTTGAGATTTAGTAAAAATATAATTTATTTTACAAAAAATAACATAGAAATAGGAAATTAAGATAGAAAACAGGAAATAATAATAAATGATATAAAATAAAAATAAAAATAATGAAAAACGAAAAGATAAGTAAAAGTAATAAAACAAATGCTATTATTTATTTATTTAAGACACATGTTTCACCAAAATAGTTTCTTTTAAAATGGTGTGGTAGACATCGAAATACGAGTGGCACACAACGATGAATAAATAGTGGTATTTACTACTCTATTTAGTCCGCCTCAGTGGTGTAGTGGTTAACGTGGTTAGTTATTGTGCTGGAGGTCCCGGGTTCGATTTTCAGGGGGGTGAAAATAAATATAACTAATTACACACCCTAATATTTAATTAATTTTACTCTGAACATGTCCCTCAAGGGCAGAAGTGATCACCTTGCTTTCATGTGATCACGATCAAGAGAACACTGGGTCATTACGATGCCGTGCCCTATGCACCATTGGGTGCCGATGAGGATTAGTTAAATATTTGTAGGATAAATATGCATATTGAAAGTCATCGAGAAAAAATATTCGATGAATTGAAATAATGAAATGTTTTTTTTTATCCTCGGATCTTCGAGAGGAATTTTGATGAATAAACTATTAAAAGAACTAAAAGTTAAGGTTTAAACATTTTCGTTGATAAAATACACAATAACCTTCTATTTTGCGTTAGTACGATGCAGTGCCCTATGCACCATTGGGTGCGGATAAGGGTTAGAAAAAAATTACCATATTGACATAGATTGTTAAATATACATACTTACATTATTATAAGAGCTATGTGTATGTGTAAGAAACTTGGGTATTGAAAATGCAATAATGTGCTGTTATTGGTGTAAATAAAGCCTTCACCAACTTTTCTTCAGGGGCTTCCTTGCAACCCTCACGAGGGTTGGAACTTGAAAACTGCTATTAGGGCTGTGTTTAATATTTAAAAAGGATTTGTAAAAAGTAACGCCTCAAGTGTTACAAGGTTTTTGTTGATATGATGAAATGTAACGAATTTGTAAAAGAGAAAAATAATTCACGAATATGACAAATCGCTCACTCTTTTCAACAACGTCATATATCAAAAACCGTCAATTTTCAGCTGTGTATGTTTTCGGAATGCCCAGAAAATATACTATATCCTAGCATAAACGGCATATTTTTAACTTATGTTTATACTTATACAAGGCATAAAGTGTCGTTTTTTGCATTTCGAAGAAAAGATATTAATTTTTTTAAAACTAAATATTTTTCAAATGGAGAAGAAACCTTCAGGTTTTACCTAAAAAAATCTGTTCCAAAGTAAAAAGTTCAATAAGTTATCTTGATATTTATTTTTAATACATTTTATTATATTTTTAAACTGTAAAAATGATCTCCTGAAAAATCAAGTTATTTTTATGTAAGTATGACGTCGTTGAAAGGAGTGAGCGAAATATCGTTGGCCTCTGTAGTTTAATGGAGAACGGGATTCGATGAAAATTATCATTTTATTGGTATTTGAATATTTCATTATATGAATTGGCGGACAGATAGGCCCCCCGTTGTTGGGTAGACAGACTGCAAAACTGGCGACGCGGGTTGGATTCCCACCAATTGCAAAATGAATTCAAGAAATACCACATGCCATCAGCAACGAGCCTCTTCAATAGAAGCTTGGTTATTCTTTAAAAAAAATCACACATACACATACAGATTAAAATATATTTGTCGTATTGTAATGATCCTGTCCGCCCCCGAAGTGTCACGTCAGCACGCTCGGTTACCGTACTGGAGGTCCCGGGTTCGATTCCCAGAGTGGGGTCAAATAATTAAAAGTATTTTTTTTACTCTGATATTTATTCAATATTACCCTGGACTGGTACCTGAAGCGGAGGGCTGATCACCCATCCTTCATATGTTAAAAATCAAGGTAATACTACGTTTATATGATGCAGTGCCCTATACACCATCGGGTGTAATTAAGGCTTTGAAAAACAATTCTGTCTTATAAATCTGTATAAATACATAATAATTTTAAAAAAATACACAAAGAATGTAGGATTTTACAAATTTGTTATATTACACAATTTTTAGTTTTGAGACATTTTGAGGTAATAACAACTAATTTTAAAAATATCACTTGTTTAATACCACTAGTCCATCTACGGTGTTTGATAATGAGTGAAAAAAATTAATAAAAGAGTTTCTGCTCAATAAAAAGCTTCTTTTCATCTCACCAATAGATGTCTCTTGTGAAGTTCTAGTGATCTAAGAACAATGTTTCAAAATTGGTTCATATAAATATAGAACTTCCAAGAATTTGAGTAGTGTGGTTGTCAATAATGGGTATAATCGGTGAATGTTACACGTGTGTAATAAAGTGATAACTTAAACCAGACCATGATGGTCGTCAGCCCCGTAAATGCCCAGATTTCCATATTCTTCTTCATTTTTGATGAGATGTCAAAAAATAATATTTTATAATGATGTTCGATGCATCATAACACGTGTAACAATAGACGTTATCATAAAAAGAGAGGTTTAAATTTGCATGAAAGATATTCTCAATATTATTCATATTTAAAGCATTTACTTTGTGGTAAGTCATTTTTACTTGTTTATTTTTTTACAAAAATGTTAATAAAATTAGTATATAACCACTCACCGAGATTTTTACGTCTACCGGTTTCGAGACGTACTCGTCTCTTCGTCAGGACATGAAAGAATTCAACCAATCAAGTCATTATGTACCGTAATTTATCTCCCTTAATATAATATGTTCATGTAATATGAGAGCAGTTTAGTTTTCCATATGCCAGCAAGGCACAGTTCATATCTTGTGGCCGCTAACTTTCCACTCGACTCCCACACAGCCCTATTTATCGACGCGCCTGAAAATTATTTTCACGCCATCATTACACCCCTCATTGACGTCATTCATTCATCCCCGCGGGAACTATCGCTCAAACGGTTGAGGCAGACGAAAATCACAAGACATAATTATCACGCGAATAGATATACAGCCTTATTCAAATATGATAAAAATAAATTGAATCATGTAGTCAATTTATCATTTTGATTTATTTATGTAAAAAAAAATACAGAATGTACGAACACCGGTATCTTTTTTAAAATTTATAAGCAGCAATATTTTCCAACCAACTCTAAACAGATTTAGGGTAGAAATATCGGTCAAATATTGAGACTTATATAATCGGTTATGACTGATTATGTGTGCTTTGTGACTATGTCATTCACCACTGCAGTCACAATGAAAAATATCGCTCACTTCTTTCAACAACGTCATATATCAAAAATCGTCAATATTTAGTTGTGCATATTTTCGGAATGTCCAGAAAATGTGATATATCCCAGCAAAAGCGGTATATTTTTAACTTAATATTTACCCGCTACAGGGCAGAAAGTGTTGTTTTTGCATTTTGAAGAAGAGGTGTTGTTTAATTATTTTTTTAAATATACAAAATATTTTTCAAATGGTTTTTGATATATGACGTTGTTGAATGGATTGAGCTATATGTAGGTGACTTATACAGTGTCAATCACGTGATCAAAAAAAATATTTCTGCATTTATATATTTATTTTACACTGTTTTGAACCATTTTTAAGCATTTACACTATTTACACATTGCTAGCCATGATTTCTATTAAAAAATGACCCATAAATCTTGAGTGTGTTTTTTTAAAGAAACAGACTATCGAAATTATGCTTACGAGATTTGATACACGAGCTTCGATACATCAAACATCGTATATGCTCGTATAATGGTGTACATATATGCTAGTAAAGTGGTATAGTAAAATGAATAGTTGTTACCACAAAATTATTGTTGAATTGATTATTCACGTAATTTTTAGCTTGACTGATTCCATACAATTAAAATTGTGTAAATATAAAGATTATTTAAAATTCTACTATTTTCATGTGATTTTATTATTAAAATTATTTATTCACACAGATTTATAAGTTGCAGGATTATTCACCCTACAGATGATATATTTTAATGTATACTTATTATTTTTTCAATTGGAGTAAACTATTGTAAATATGTACATCGCTAAATTCCCAAGAGAGAGCCACCGTCAACCCAAATTGCAAACCCATTAAAATTACATCTAACATACGAAAGAGGTCGAATACTTGTTCATATTTAAATTTAAATCAAGGTTTTAAATCAGGAGTTTTATCTTGAGATGAGGAATCTATAGTTTTTAAACGAAGGAAGATGGTAAGGAGTCTGAGCAACCAATTGACCAATTGAAGAACATATGAAAGAAATCCAACATAATTGCAAACGATTAGGTACATATTTCAAAAATTATTTCGTTATGGGTGTTCAGAATAATGGGCAGAATGGTGAACGTAACACACATCGCTTACTCCTTTCAAGAACGTCATAAATAAAAAATCGTCAATTTTCAGTTGTGCATGTTTTCGGAATGCCCAGAAAATGTACTATATCCCAGCAAAAGGGGCATATTTTTTAATTAATATTTACCCGCTACAGGGCAGAAAATGTTGTTTTTGCATTTTGAAGAAAAGGTATTGTTTAATTATTTTTTAATTATACTTAATATTTTTCAAATGGAGAAAAAACCCTCGGGTTTTACCTTAAAAGATCTGTTGCACAGTAAAAAGTTCAATAAGCGGCTTGATATTTATTTATAAAACATTGTGTTATATTTTTAAACATTAAAAACGTTCTCCTAAAAAATCAAGTTTTTTGATTTATGACGTTCTTGAAAGGAGTGAGCGACATGTAAAAAGCGATCACTTATGCTAGTCTAAATGCCAGGTCGTTAGCTCTAAGATGCTTTGACTCATATCTTCTGTGGTTTAAATTTTTTTTATCTCTAGTTAAGATACCTATAATATTTTATATGTTTTAATTATTGCTGAAATAAAGTAACAAAAATCTACAATTTACATAACATTAAAAAAATTCTTACAATAAGTATTACTTTATCGACATTAGGAAGATACGTTATATTCACTTTTATGTTTTACATTGAGCAGGGACAAACGTCGGTTCTTGGAAAATTAATTTGTGTAAAAGCCAACTGGCGTTCCTAAATGTCGTTTTTATGTGATTAAAAAGCATATGTACATAATACCATGTATGTATGCAGGCACAATTCTATTTATAGATATAGATGATAACATTTCCCCTATTGATTTAATGGATTACATATATATATATATATATATATATATATATATATATATATATATATATATATATATATATATATATATATATATATATATATATATATATATATATATATGTATATATATATATATATATACATATAAATATATATATATAATTATATATATATATATATATATATATATATATATATATATATATATATATTTATAATTTATTCAATAAATAACAACCTTACATACATGGAAAAAATATAATTGAAATAAAAAATTGTATTTTTATATACTGACTGGAATTAATTTAAAAACTAAAAACACTTTAATTTCATGCAAAATTATTTTGAAATCAAATTAAATACTTTATTTTGACTTCATGGTTTCCAATTTTTCTTCCTCCAGCGTTTGTCTCGTGAGTTTGACGTGTAATTCTTCATTTTACGACATTCTCAACATGCGAAACGTATTTTGATATTTCAAACGTCGGTAGTAGCGTAAATTTCGTAAATATTTACACAGGACTAACAATTCAGTTCGGAGGCTTGGTCAATAATTTTCTCGGAGTTACGTAAAAACGTAAGTCAAAGAATCTTGAAAGAAAAAGATCGTTCAATGGGTTTGAGCGACAAAGTGCGCATGGCTGATTGGAAATTTATAATTATCACGCAAAATGGTTTGGAAATAATCGTTTCAATCATTATAATCATAAAAACGTGAATTGTAAATAAAATAAGGTATATTTGTGATATCGACCTGGGTTTATACTTTATACTTGGTGAGTACAGAGGAGATGTTTTGAGCACTGACCTGTTTCGACGTTCAGCTGTCTACGTATCCTGTTTGAGCGTAAAATAACACATTAATGGTCCCTCAGGCTCATTATCACTTTAGGACATAGATCTTTCTAAATCTTTTCACTTTATCCGTAAACTTTTGGGAAAAGCGCCTAGCAATTGGAGATCCGCAATCTTCCGAGTTCCACTGACACCTAGTCGAGTGCGCGCGCCGAAATCGATAAACGTGAAGCGGACTGCGCAGGCGCGTCGCGAAAGGCTGTACGCGGCACTGAGAGACAGAAGTATATCTATACTTATCGTACAGCCGTAGATATACACCCACTATATCGTTGATAAGTTTACTTTTTATCGAGTCAATCGCCAATTGCCATATCAATGCCAAGGCGGTCCCTAGTGAGGGATTCTACATATATGTGAGAAGACCCAGAGACATTTCGTTTATACTATTTTCGGCAAAAAGTAAAAAAGAATAAGGAACAAGTTATGTAAAAGTTTATCAAAAGCTTTTTTTATTCTTAAACTTTGGAGAATGTTCGAAGTTGGAAGTTTGCTTTCTCTAGAGTCGATATCCCAAACTATGGTCCCCATAAAATGAATATGGTTCTGTTTAATAAAAAAAATCTATAGTGCAACATATATGAAAAAAATGTATAAAATTTCCGAATTAACCAAGTATTCCATTACACAAAATTTTGAGAAACCCTGTTTTAGAGAAATAAAATACTTACTGATTAATAATTTAGTTATTGTAATATTATTTAAACAAAATAGATACGCACTGCTCTTAATTGATTAACGTTCGTTAGAAAAAAACTAATATAAAATTCTAAAACACGAATGTATTTATACAAAAAAGTATTTTTTTCCATGAACTAATAACAAATTATACCTCGTTTATCTGATCTTTATTTCACCAACGAATATTTCGGAACAAATGGTGCCTACCTTGTGTAAATTATAAAACTTCGAAACTTCAAAACTTTGAATATAAATGATCTTTAAAATGTAATTTTAATCTCTCGAAAAAGTAATTTGTAATTCAGGCAGTTTTAATATTTTATTTCGAGAATATAAAAAAAATGTGTATAAAAAAATATTTCCAAAGGGATAGGAGCAATTTTTTATTATTATGTAGGTACTATTAAGCAGATGAAAATATGACGTACATAATATTAAATTAATGTTTATTTTTGTATGAATTGAATGCCTCAATTAGTATAACCAAATAATTATATTGCTTATGCAGTTGGCTTGGCCATGTACTCCGCATGCCTCCTGAGAGCCTTAATCAAGCTTGCCTCTTTTACAAGGCATCAGGTTCGCGCCGCCCAGGACGACCACTGCTGACAATTCGTCGGCAGTTCTCGTCAGAACTTCGGGACGCGGATCTGACTTGGGAGGATGCAAGGGAGCTGGCAGCCTACAGAAAAGCCTGGAGACAGTTTGTGGACTTCATATGCTCCACCTAGGGAGCGGATATGGTTTATTAAGTATTAATTTATTATAACGCACTTGATCATAATTCTGCATTTAATTATTTAATAAATATCGTTTGTTTTTTTGGGGGAAAATTATTATCCATTGTAGGAGATTGTATTGATTTTTTAACAAAGGTGAAGAAGTCTATTTGGGGTGTAAAAATATAAGTCTGGGAAATTACAGAACTTACGTCCTGTCATTGGCTAGTTGATGCGATCATTTACTACACTGTCTTAACATTTTAACACTAAAATTTCACTAATGTGGATGACCATCATAGGTAGAGTGGTGCAACGAAACCCGGTCACTGATCAAATAAAATAAACGTAGAAAAAACTATGCAGTTTTTATTGTATTGTTTTATTTTTTTAAATTAAATCATCATTTTATTCCACAAAGTTAATGCCACATCGATAAAAAATAAAACATTGTCGTAATATCAGTATCAAACGATTGCAATTCTCCCACTCAAATAAATACTACAACATAAAATTAAGCAAAAACTGATTACAAATACAAAAAAAGTCCACATTGCCATTGTTCGATAGCAGTTTTAGTCGTAAGGTCACCATATAAATTAAGGCTTATCGTGTTATATCCTTGTTTAATTAGGAGATAATATTAAAATATAGATTGGCCTTACTGGCCAACAATTTAGGCCATTCGGGCAACTGATTGACAGGCTTAAAGGCATTGTTTCGGAAATTCAATGGCTCATTCACGAATAAATAAGAGTTTTATTTCGAAATAAAATAAGACCGATCGCAGACGAAATGCGATTCCTTTGACAAATGTGCTGCAAAACGATGTATGATAGATGTTTGAATGGTGAAATAAGGAAAGAATGCAATGGTGAGATAGGCATTTTTGATAAAATGAAGAAAGGTGTTTTGAGATGGTTAGGACATGTAGAACGAATGAGTGATTAACAAACGGTAAAATAAATTAATGAGGTGAATGTAGGTGGGAAAAAGAGTAGAGGAAGAGCGAAAAAAACTTGGCATGATCAGGTGTGTCAAATACTTAAAAGCGGTCCGGTCAGGAGTCGAAATAATCGGCGGATATGTATGACGAGATGCATGAATGTGGAAGAGGCGAGAAATATTTACAAAGACAGAGTGGTGTGGCACTCTATTCTCTCTGCCTACCCCTGTGAGTAAGAAGTGTGATGGTTGGTTAGTAAGTGAGCTAGATTTATTTCAAAATGTCGTTGTCAAAACGTATCAATATTGACAACATTTTGAGTGTGTCAATCGTTCACAAATCCGGATTATCTCCAATTAGGAGTTATTTTTACGTGATTTTTTGATACCTTAACAAAGATGAATAAGAATATGGAAGTCTGAGCGTTTAAAAGGTTTACGACCGTCATAGGCTGGTTTGTGGTTTCTGGCAGACTGTAAATACCCAGACTTCCATATTCTTCTTCTTGTATGTTGAGATGTCAAAAAATAGTATAAATGTTGATCAATGTAAAATACAATTTCACTTGGATATCTTGTCATATAATACCATATGATAAGTACAAGAGTGTGTAAATTACTACTTCACCCTCGAAAAGGTTTGCTTTGAATACGACTACCAAGGGACGTGTTTAGATTTGAGCTTCGAGCACGTCTCTTGCGAATAAAAGTAGATATATTTTCAACATCTCAAAATCTACTTTTATCCTTCAGGCCACAGAGATGCCACATCAGAAATAAATTGTACGATCAACATTTATCTTTATTCAACAATAATCAAAATCGCTGCATATAATAAATATTTTTATTATTTATCTTTCCAATTTTTAAAAAATATTTGATATGGTTACAAAATATTTTATTTATTGTTTCGGCATTAACTTTGTGGTAAGACATGTTACAATGATTAAAGAAAACACTTGTTTTTTACCACTTGAGTTTTATTATAGACTACATGTTTCAGAAGTTAAACTTCCATCACTCGGGTCTGTATAATAACTAAAATATAAAATATAAAGTTGTTCTATAAATAAGGAGAGGGGAAAGTAAGGGGAAGGGGTTAGTTACCTTCCCCTTACTTTCCTCTCTCCTTATTTATAGAACAATTTTATATTTTATATTTTAGTTATTATACAGACCTGAATGATGGAAGTTTAACTTCTGAAACATGTAGTCTACAATAAAACTCAAGTGGTAAAAAACAAGTGTTTTCTTTAATCATGGTTACAAAAGTTTAAAAAAAATAATTTTAATATATTTTCTAGACATTTCTAGACTTTTACGATTTTAAAATTAATAACACAGTTCTCTCTAATAAAGACACTGAACTCTTATCCTTGGAGAGGGACTCACACTTAATTGATTGAAACATAAAATTAAGTTTCGAAGCATTCCGCATCATTTTCTTTTTCGATGTATAAAAATGATTTTTCCATTCCAGCCTCTATCTTTAATAGTTTTTCCGCACGTTTTCTGATGAATTTGTTATGACATAATTACTTTTCCGACCGCAAGTGAGAACGTTTATCGAAAAAATGAAAGTGCGATCGAATTTCCCTTTCAGTAACAATTTCAATTATGCTTAGCGTGCTAAGCATATGTTTTGAAAATGCCGATTTCCTTCATATATCTAGTAGTGCGTGTCGTGATGCTAGTGATAGGGAAGCTATTATTTCATGAATTGATTCAGCATTGTGGTAAATACCACTATTTCTTAAAATTTATTGTGACACGTGTTTCGATGAATTCCGCATTATTTTCAAATGCCAAATGTATATTAAAAATGGATAGATATTACCATAAAGTGACTGCCGAATCAATCAATGAAGTTATATTTCTGTTACGCGCAGAGACTAATAATGGCTGGTCATTATTCTAAAACCTTAATAAAAAGGATTAAACTTTTCTGATGTTTATAACTGTAATAAGAGAGTAATAAAGTAAAATCAATTTTATTACAAAATCCACTTTAAAATTACTTCTCTCTAACATATTTTGTTCTAGACTCTTTTATTTCTATATTATTTTTTGACATCTCATCAAAGATGAAGAAGAATATGGAAGTCTGGGCATTTACGGGGCTTACGACCGTCATAGGCTGGTTTGAGTGATCACTTTACACACGTGTAACATTCACCAATTCTACCCATTATTGACAACCACACTACTCAAATTCTTGGAAGTTCTATATATATGAACCAATTTAGAAACCTTGTTCATGAATCACTAAAACTTCACTAGAGACATCTATTGGTGAGATGTAAAGAAGCTTTTTATTAATTTATTAATAAAAAGCTAATTTTTTATTAATTTTATTATTTTATTATTTTTTTATTAATTTTTTATTAAATTTTTTATTAATTTATTAATTTATTTATTTTTCTTTTATTTCTAGTTTTCGGTAAAAATAATTACTGTTTTATTGCGCAGAGGGAAATGTTAGGTTGTAGAAATTAACGCTCCGTCGTATTAAGAGGGAAAATGTTGTCAACCTGAAAATACCCTGAGAGCAAGGCTTTATTACGTAATGTAATAGAGCTTTTACAAACGTGAGATGGTTTAAGGGCTTACTATGTGGTAATATAACTCCTCCATACATTATTTACGACTGGTTTGACGCACAGTTTTGTCACATATATTTTACTTACAATAGATTCATATATCGTCACCAATATTTAAATATATGAATAAATACGTATATTTATACATACGTATGTGTACTCAATAACCACAATACTATTACATATCGCAATTGAAATACAATAAACACACCTTACATAGAACTACAAGATCCAGAACACAGAAATACATCAAATAAAATCTATCACTTGCCTCTTTTGGTCATTTTTAAAAATATTGTTATGCAATAAAGTAGTACAACCAGCATCCATTTTTTATAATTTGTTCATTCATTCGAATCTTTATCCGCACCTGATGGTGCATAGGGCACTCCATCATATAAACGCAGTGTTATATTGATCGTTGACACATGAAAGAAAGGTGATCAGCTCTCCACGTCAGGTACCAGTCCAGGGTAATATTGAATAAATATTAGAGTAAAAAAATCACATATATTTATTTGACCCCCCCTGGGAATAGAACCCGGGATATCCAGTACGGTAGCCGAGCGTGCTGACTATTACATTTCGGAGGCAGACATATACATATGCATGTAGGTATTGAATGACAGTAATGCTATTGCGTATTGCAATCAACACACTTATGGTAACGTAGGTAGAACTACAAGATCCATAACACAAAAAAATCTATAACATACTTCTTTTGGTTGTAAGAACTTTTATTACTATGCAATAAAGTTGTACAACTTGCTTCTATTATCTATAAAGTCATCAAAAATAGAAACTTATTATAAAAGTGCTATTCATAAGTGGATAATGTAAGTAGGCAGATACTAAATAGATCTTATCATTCAGCCATGTCGTATTTGATTTCATTAACAATTTTCTTACATTATAATTTTCTAAATAAATTTGATGTAATTTATGATTTTCTATACAAAAATGTTACCTTGGCGCGGAAAAACGCAAACGTATGATGGATTGAGAAAATCTTTTATCAAGCATACACCCTTTTATAATAGTAATTGGTTTCTAAGAAGTAAGAATCAATACTTCAATACGATCCGACTCAATCTCTCTGGATTATAACTAATCGTTATTGGCTTCTTGCTGACTCGGGACAATTCTGTAAAACCAATTACGACTGAACTTTAACAAATAATTTCCAATACCAAATATAATAAGGGATATTCTTCGGAGAATTATTGCCAGAGAAAAATGGCAGGAAATAAGTAGAACAGGGGTGTACTGGAGGGGGCTCGTACGAGCCCTTTGTCAAAAGTAATTATGATAAGATAACCCTTTGTTAATTGAATAAAACACGTTTATTTTGAAAGAAAAATGGCTTGACATTACAGATAGAAAATGATATGTCTGATTGAAATTATTTTAAAATATGTACTTTGCAATATTTTGAGTGAGTCCAAATACTGTGATTTTCTCTACTTAAAAGTTATTTTTTTAAAAGAAATTGACATCTCAACATAGATGAAGAAAAAAATTTGAATTAAAGGGCTTATGACCTGTAAAAACTGTTAAAATGACCACTTTACACACGTGCAACATTTGTCATTTTACCCATGATTGACAATCTAGCTACTAAAACTCCTACTCGTACATATATCGTTATAACGCTGTACATATGAGTTTTTAAGAGCATATGTTGGGTTGAGAAAGTTTCCGTTTAGCAAAGACCCTTTTTAGATGTATGGAAGATCTGAACCCGGGATTATTTTCACATAATGGGAGACGCCTGAAAACATGATTTACAATGTTATGTAGTTTGTTTTGAGATTTCGACTAAGCTTTGAGCAAGGAGAACTTCACGTTAAAGCAAAATGTGTAGACGGAGGGACAGTAGACCTGTTGTAAGTGGGCGCGAGCGTCGCGACGCCTACGCCCATGGGGCGTCTCGTCCTTCTTGCTAGGACGACCTTAAGACGTAGGTTGATTAATTACACGCCGACTTCAATTTGAACATTTAAATTAAAGCGTCGCTGAACTTTTAAAGCTCTTAACATGTTATTAAAAAAATACTTGTTTTGAATATATTATAAAATAATTTTTATCCAATGAAAGTTATGAAGAATAGAAAAATTATATTTTTATCAAAAAGTCAGAAGTTCTAATAAAAGGTAATTTTTTTAAAAAAATCTGACATATTTTTTTTTGTAAAGTAACTGTAAAATTATTTTCAGTATATGTATTTATTTCGTTTTTAAACACGTGAAAAGCGCAGTAATAGTTATTCACATTACGTAGATTACCTTTTTTTCAAAATAAATAAATACTTGGTAAATACCAATAATTATTAAAATGTATTGTGATGCATAGAAGCGTTTTGATACATTATCTAAACGTCACAATGCAACGAATGCTCAATATTTAACGCAACAAAACGAATATCACTGTTTACTATTTACTAATACCTAAAATTTTAATATTTTTTTATTGGTTATCAAAATCATTATATATTATTTACAACATTTTGAGTGTGTCCAAATACTTGTTCACAAAATCTGGATTATCTCCAATTACAGGAGTTATTTTCATATTCAATATGAAAATAACTCCTGTAATTGGAGATAATCCAGATTTTGTGAACAAGTATTTGGACACACTCAAAATGTTGTAAATAAATTATCTGGTCAAATTATAAGCTTAATAATAAAAATGAAAATGGTATTTTCTGGCGTTTCTCATGTGTGTGATTATAATCCGGGATTCGGATCTCACATACTAATAAAAGAGTTTCTGCTTAATAAAAAGCTTCTTTACATCTCATCAATAGATGTCTCTAGTGAAGTTTTAGTGATTCATGAACAAGGTTTCTAAATTGGTTCATATATATAGAACTTCCAAGAATTTGAGTAGTGTGGTTGTCAATAATGGGTAGAATTGGTGAATGTTACACGTGTGTAAAGTGATCACTTAAACCAGCCTATGACGGTCGTAAGCCCCGTAAATGCCCAGACTTCCATATTCTTCTTCATCTTTGATGAGATGTCAAAAAATAATATATATTATTATTAATCGAGATAGATTATTGTCTAAAGTAGAAATTATTTATAAAAACAGCAATTCTCATACTATTTAAGGGTGAAAATTATTAAAATCTAAATAAAAATTCATCTCCGAAATACAAACATGACTTTACAATACCAAAATGCAATACCAAACAATTCCAACAGAACTTTAAATATTTGGAAACTACGCACTCTAACAATCTTCCTACAGACAATAAAAATATTGAAGACATTGAAATGCTAAAAAACAAATGAAATGAATTTCTTACATCGCCCACTCATTTCAACAACGTCATTTATCAAAAATCGTTAATTTTCACTTATGCATGTTTTTGAAATGTCCACAAAATGTACTATATCCCAGCAAAAGCGGCATATTGTAAACTTAATATTTACCCGCTACAGGGCAGAAAGTGTTGTTTTTGCATTTTAAAGAAAATGTTTTGTTTAATTATTTTTTTAAATATACTACATTTTTTCAAATGCAGAAAAAATAACGTTTTACCTAAAAAGATCTGTTGCACAGTAAAAAGTTCAATAAGTGGCTTGATATTTATTTTTAATTCATTTTATTTTATTTTTAAACTTTAAAAACGATCTCCTAAAAAATCAAGTTTATTGGTATAAGTATGACGTTGTTGAAAGGAGTGAGCGACATGTTATTCTAAGAGAGAAATATATATATATATATATATATATATATATATATATATATATATATATATATATATATATATATATATATATATATATATATATTTATATATATTTATATATATATATATATATTTATATATATATATATATATATATATATATATATATATATATATATATATATATATATATATATATATATATATATATATATAAATATATATATATATAAATATATATATATATATATATATATATATATATATATTTATATATATATATATATATATATATATATATATATATAAATATATATATATATATATATATATATATATATATATATATATATATATATATATATATATATATATATATATATATATATATATATATAACGTGGTAATATTTTCCTTTGTAAATTGGGCGTAAATAATATGTAAAGTGGGTGTATAATAATAAAATAAACAATGTGTTGCTTTGTAATTAAAGAAACGACATTATTCTTAATTAATCTTTACAATAATTTTCTATCTATCTGATTCTGTCAGTTAACAATATTATATTTTTTCTATCTGATGTCTTTTGTTTTATTCAGTGCGACATATGCGACATCTGGTGGTAGAACTGTTTTATGTAGGTACTATTTGTAAGTACTTAATAAAATGTATAGGTAGGTACATAGGTATTTTATTACATATATATATATATATATATATATATATATATATATATATATATATATATATATATATATATATATATATATATATATGTATATATATATATATATATATATATATAAATATATTTATATATTTATATATATAAATATATATATATATATATTTATATATATATATATATATATATATATATATATATATATATATATATATATATATATATATATATATATATATATATATATATATATATATATATATATATATATATATATATATATATATATATATATATATATATATATATATATATATATATATATATATATATATATATATATATATATATATATATATATATATATATATATATATATATATATATATATATATATATGTATATATATATTTATTTATAATAAAAATAAACTGTATTATCAACATAAATAATAATTGTAAGTCCATCTCCAAGCACAAGAGCTCAGTCTCTTTATTCGAGAGACCGTTATAAATTTTAAGATTGGAAGTAGAAATTTATAGAAAATAAAAAAAAAATAAAAAAAAACTTTTGTAACCATATTAAATAATAAAATATACAAAAAATAAAGACTCTAAGTCACTGACAAATCAATTGGTGGCATTATCTTTTCATTATGATTCCAACCTTAATATCAAATAATGTAGTCCCGGCGTTGATCCCATCAGACCAGTAAACGATTATTTCGTACAAACGCATGTTTTTATAACAACCGAATGAAACAAAGGAACGGCGTAGGAGTAATTTATCGTTTTCCCTTTCAACTCTCGTTTGTAAGAGAAATGGCGAATTAGGTTTCAATATCATGAATATAAATTTACGTGTTAATACCAGCTTCAACCGTAACAATTTGCCTTTAAATTGAAGAAAGTAATACCGTTTGAAATAAATGTTAAACATTTAATAAATATAAGGTTTACGGCCAATGTCACCTTTAAATTGGAGCTAAATATTTAAGTACTTCAGCGTATTATAAATAAAACTGTTTTCAAACGCGTTTAAAGGAACAATTGATTGACATCTCAATATAGATGAAGAAAATATAGATTTTTAAAATTCATGTTTTACTTGGTAAATACCACATATTTTAGTGGTATTTTACAGTAAAAATTTTAATTATAGTGTATAAATATTATCTCTAAGTGACTGTGGAATCAATTAATGAAAATAGAAGTCTGGGCATTTACTGTTTACATTTTTATGTATGAGATTCTTTTTCAACATAATTCCATTACGTAAACTAATTCTGGAAGAATATGACGTATATGATACTCAACCATAGATGGTATCGAGAACTCAAATGTGAAAGAAAGTGTCAATTGAAGGAAATAATACGTCTTCTGAAATTTAAGTAGTATGTTTGTAAATCATGGATAGAATGGTGAATGTTTCACATGAATAAAGTCATCACTTAAATCAGCCCACCACAGGTCTTAAGCCCTGTAAATACCCAGACTTGCTACGTTGGGATGTCAATATAAATAACTTCTAAAGACTTCTTTTATTAGTATGTGAGGTCCGAATCCTGGATTATAATCACACACATGAGAAACGCCAGAAAATATAACTTTCATTTTTATTATGTAAGCTTATAGTTTGACCAGATAATTTATTCACAACATTTTGAGTGTGTCCAAATACTTTTTCACAAAATCTGGATTATCTCCAATTGCAGGAGTTTTATTCATTTTGTTTTTTTGACATATCGCTCACTCCTTTCAAGAACGTCATAAATCAAAAATCGTCAATTTTCAGTGGTGCATGTTTTCGAAATGCCCAGAAAATGTACTATATCCCAGCAAAAGCGGCATATTTTTAACTTAATATTTACCCGCCACAGGGCAGAAAGTGTTGTTTTTGCATTTTGAAGAAAATGTATTGTTTAATTATTTTTGTAAATATACTAAATATTTTTCAAATGGAGAAAAAACCTTCAGGTTTTACCTTAAAAGATGTGTTGCACAGTAACAAGTTTGATACGTGAATTGATATTTATTTTTGATATATTGTATTATATTTTAAAACTTGAAAAACGTTCTCCTGCGAAATCAAGTTTTTTGATTTATGACGTTCTTGAAAGGAGTGAGCGATATCATCATTCATTTTTGATGAGATGTCAAAAATGCCCAGACTTCCATATTCTTCTTCGTTTTTGATGAGATGTCAAAAAATAGTATAAAAATAAATAATTATTTACGAAAACAATAATTTGGACGGCGCGCGCTAAGGAGATAGAATTTATGACATATTTTTCCATTAAATTTGCACATATCAATGTATTTGTTTAATGGAAACAAATATGTTTTATTATCTCATCAAATTTCATGTTGAGGACCGCTATATTGTTACGGTTATCAGTTAAATTTCATTTTATCCCAATTAATTATAATTAAATTACACAAAGGAAGTATTCCGACGTAAATTGTTTTATCCCAGCTCTTGTGGTTGAATACACGAGCATGTAGAGATAAGATATTATTCATATTATTATTATGAATATGATATGAGATATTATAGAAATAAATCGTAAATACGATTCATAACAAAATAAAAAACAGTCAAAAAGTGCAACCCTTTTGTTCTTTTGGAGAATTTGCGGCAAAACGATCTATGGCAGATGTTCGAATGGTCGAAGAAGGAAATAATGCAAGTATAATTTATATTTGAAGCACTAACTTTGTGATTTTCCATTTTATAATTAAAATATAACTTTGTTTTAAAATCACTAAAAATTTGTGATTTTAAAATAAAGTTACATTTTAATTATAAAATAATGCAAGGCTAAGATAAGCATTATCGATAAAAATTAAGAAAGGCGGGTTGAGATGGTTTGGACGTGTGGAACGAATGAGTGAGGAAAAAATCTTAAAACAAATTTAAGAGTCAAATGTGGTTGGAAATAGGAGATATACCGAAGAAAATTTGGTATGATCAAAGTATATAAAATACTTTAAAGCGGTCAGATCAGGGGCCTGAATAATCGGTGGATATTTATGAGGAAACGTATGAATGTGGAAAAAATAAAGAATGTTTGCGATGAGTGGTGTGGCATTCTATTCTCTCTGCCTACCCCTGCGGGAAAGTTTGTTAGTTAGTTAAATATATTCATTATATCCTGTAAACACGTCACGCGCGTTATTTTTCGCTTTTTTATGTATGAGTCGTAAATTGGAGGATTGTCGTATAATACATTTCTTAATATATAATATATACGAACTTTAAACACTTTTGAGTCCAAACAACCCCTTTTTAGCGTAAAGAAGAAAGAACAAGAGTAATTAGTGACAAGGGTGAAAAAATTAGGCGCTTATTCTTAACTCATCCCGGACTTCAATCTCTTAGACAACCCCAAGAAAATTCTCCAAGTATGAAGTAACCAACAACCTAAACGAGGCTGAGGAAAGTTTTTTTTGACAACGAAATGTAGTTCAAAAATTGAAATATCAAAAAAACTTTTTGACAGAATACAAGGAATTTTCCTCAGAGTGGAAATTCCAGCAATTTCATTAATTTTAATTAAAAATTTTATATCAGGTACTAGATTATTCACACTACGATACCTCAACTTGTATGCCTAATAAAAGCAGAATGGTAAACGTTAGACAAGTGTATAAAGTG